>NC_082640.1:133269716-133590677 GCF_028023285.1 Balaenoptera ricei
ACTAAGAAATTGACACAGTTCATACAAAAATTCTTAGTGTACATCAGAATTATAATATTCATGACTCACTACAGTGAATTTCTCAGAGATCCTAATTAAATTGAGCATCATTTTAGGCATTAGTCCTCCAGGAAGCCTGCTCTGAATCCAAAGGACAGGAATATAATTTGTGAGTTCAAACAGCACTTATACTTACCCTATCACAGCATTTATTGCCCTGTACTTTAATTGCCCACTTACTCCTTGTATTGCATTCTACTTGAAGTAACTGAGAATTGAACTAATAGTGATTCAAACAATAGTTTATTTTTCTCACTTAACAGTATGTCTCGAGATAAGAGACTGTTGGCACTGGTCCAGTTCAATGGTGTCTCTAGGATTCTATTGGCCTTTCCCTCATGGTCACCAGGTGTCTGCTAATGCTTCATGTTCACATTTAAGAAAGAAAGAAAGTAGAGCGGTAAAAGAGAAGAAAAGGGGTGGTGCCATCAGTGTTGTTTCATTTACCAAGACAACATAAGTGTAAGAAACCTTCCCAGAAACTTTATTTCATCTTATGTACTATTAACCAGAATTGGCCAGTTCTGTCAGATGACCAACCCTCACTCCAGGGAAGGGTGGGAAAGTAGGGGATGGCATGACCACAAAGTCAAAGGCCTAGATGTTAAGTCTAGACCTTAGACTGATCATGACACACCATCTGGGACTAGCCACACCACAGGGCAAGGAGTAACTACAAAACAGACATTAGGTACAGCATTAAAAGATGTATCATGTTTATCTGTTTCTTGAATTAGATGTAAGCTTCTTGAAGATAGAAATTATATCTGTTTCATTGCTTTTGTCCCCAAAGCCTGGCACAGTCCCTGGCTCATAGCAAATGCTCAGTGAGTAATTGTTGAGAGGATGAAGGAAAGAAGGAAGAAATGAATGGAAAAAATGAATGAAATATTAACTTCCCAGCTGTCCATCACCATAGTTCACACTTATATAAGGATACAAGATAAATATGTAGTACACATATTTTGAACACACCTGCATTCTGAGAGAAAATATTCTAGTCCATTCTATTTCCACCTCAGGCACTCAGTAAATGCTGCTACTGCTGCCCCTGCTGATGGTCAAAGTCATTACAAGACACTTCTCTGTGGAAAATCTCAGTGTTGATATCAAAATAGAGTAAATATGTCAAAAGGAGGTAGATTCTTTCATTGCCTCCATCAAAACACAAAGGCTTGTCTGTTAAACATGGTCTAAAGGAAACTTGTACCTCTGAACCCGAAGAGGTGTATGATCAGTAAGGTTTATGTAACCAGTCCTTGCAAACTTAATACTCTTAAATAAATTGCTTGGGGAAAACTCCAAGCAGAAGAATTATCATTTGTCTCTGAAAAAAGAAATAAAAAGTGTGACTGTGAGACAAATAATTTGTGGAAGCAATCAATGGAATGCAAGCTTTATATTGGATTTGAACAAGAGCTTGCATAGAAGTTAAAGGAGTGTTCTTTATGGATTTAATTTAAATGCTGCATATGAGACCTTCCTAATCTTACTGTGCTGTAACTGTATTAAGATACTCACATCAAAATATTTACATTTAAATATTTTATAATGCCACATTTTAAAATATTAATGATGCCGCAAGTAATCCGTGACATTTCTACATACTTTTCTATAGTAAGTTCATAAGAAAACAGCAGAGTGTAACCGTATTATCCCTAGTCAGCTATTTGAAATTCAGCTTAGCAAACACAGCAGCTTGCCCATTTCTGCAATTCTAATGAAAACTCCTCAAGTACTCAACTTCTTGCCATTATAATTTGTTCTTATTCTGTTATAGAGAGTGGCACTAGAGGGAAGAAAAAGAACTGTTCTTGTGTCATTGTCACTGCTGAGTTTAAATATACTCCTTTTCAGAGAGAGAGATTTATTGAAAGGTTTCATTTAAAAAGTGAGAAAGGCAACTGTAAAACATAACAAGTGAAGAAGTCAATGTTATTTCATGTGTTCTATAATGAAGACATCTTTACAGAGACCTAAGTGCTGTTTGGAAACAGATAACATTGCAAACTATTGTATTTGTACATAACATAGCCTTTGTAATCATAAGATTCATTTCTTAATATTTGTTTCCTTGAAAACACCAGAGAACTGCTATCTCATCATAGTCATGGTTACATTCTTTTTCCTCTTGCTGTCTTTCTTTCTTGCCACTGGCCCAAAAAGACAACTGAGGAAGACATGATTCAAACTCTTATCTCCATAAATAAGTCAAGCTCAACTTTGTTGTGATAATAAATATGGTGCAGACAATAAATTTTGGCAGCATCACCTTGGAGTATGAGAGGTGATTATTTCATTCTTTGTTCCTTAGAGAAAGCTAATTATTAGGGTTAATCATGAAGAAAGTTAACGATTAGAGGAATGGCAGCCAGGTGACAGGTACTCTATAAAACCTGCCAAATCCAGCAAAAATCTGCTAAGGGATCTCAGATGTGACTGGCTATCAATTTTCTCTACTGGAAAAAGAGAATATGGTATCATTTGCACAATCTTTTGAGAAGTTTAAAACACATTTTTCTGTCTTCATGTGTTGTTGGTTATGGAGGGTTAAAATAGTGATAGTCCTGTATTTGGGGTTGAGATAGGAAACAGACAGCTATGTGAAGGTATAAATTCCTTTTGGCAGGGGATTTTCTGACTTTCAAATAAAGACCATATGAAATAATGATGACACACTCCGAGGTATACAATATAACTGAAATCTCTTCTGGACAATTCTTACCAGTGATAGAGCAGGAGGTTATTATCTTTCTTATTTTTCTGAATCTGTTCTCAAATGCTGTTTGTAATTACCAACTGAACTAATTTCTTAACCCTTCTGATGCTTCTGTCTGTAGACTATAGGTTTTCTTTCTCTCTCTCTTCTTAAAGCATACAAATTTCTTAAAGATAAGTTCTCTTTCCCCTCTTGAAATTCAAAACTTTTATCATACAGCTAACTACCCTGATGATAACAGAGTTTGCCATGCACATGTTCCTTCTTGTAGAAGGAAATGTCTACTGCATTGTTTTAAAATACACTTAATCCATCTTTATTAGTAGTAGGGTTTCAAATTTCTTCCTAAACATTTACATCATTCAAAAAATTGGAAAGATAGGCTTGACTTTTAAATCATATAATCTAACATTGTAAGATAAATGTCAGACACATCAATATAATAAAACTTATAAACATGTTATTTTACCCTATTCTAGCTTTATTTATTGAGACTTAAGAAGACATTCTACAGAACATGCATGACTTTCTTCTCTATATTTGAGAAATTTGCATTCTAAAGCCCAATGTCCTACAGCAATCACCATCCAAGCACAAAAGCAGATTGCCTGAAATAACTGGACAAGTTAGCTGAATCAGTCTGGATGCTTCTAGACAGCTGAATGACATTTCACTTAGCTTTAGATCTGAGGACCAAAATTTAATGAATAAAAAGCCTTCAAGACAACAGGCACATTTCATTCTTCTTCCTCTAGCACAAAGCAACTTAATTCAAGAAGTATTTAACAAGAATGTATCGTTATAAATGCTGTGGAGAACTTTAATGAAGTAGAGGTAAGCTTCCTATCTTCAGGCAGCTTACAATTGAGTTGTATGAGGAAAACATACCTATTTGTGAAACTGCTAAATAAAAATAATGTAAGTATGATAGGTAAAATTCTAGGGTGGCTCCCATGAAATTCAACTCCTCTTGTTACTCCTATGATTATGTTACATTGCATGGCAAAAGGAATTTTGCTGATGGAACTAAGGCTGCTCATCAGTTGACCTTAAGATAGAGAGATCATCCAGGTGAACCTAATGTAATCAAATGAGTCTGTTAAAAGCAGAAATGTGATTTCTCTGGCAAGTCCTAGACGAGGAGGTCAGAAAGATTCAAAGAATAAAAAGGATTTGACATGCTGGATTATAGATGGAGAAAGCCATGTACCAAGGAATGCAAGCAGCCTCTGGAACATGAGAGAGGCCTCCAGCTGATAGCCAACAAGTAAACAGGAACCTCAGTCCTACAACCTCAAGGAAGTGAACTCTACCAACAATCTGCTCTATCTGGAATGAGCTTAGAAGTAGATTCTTCATCAGAGTCTCCAGATAGAGGCTGACACCTTGATTTCAGCCTTGGGAAACTTTGAACAGAGAACCCAGATGAGCCCATCTGGACATCTGACCCAAAGAACTGTTAAATAATAAATGGATATTGTTTTAGGCTTCTAAGCTTATGGTAATTTGTTACATAGCAATAGAAAGCTAATATAATAAGATAAATTAGTGTCTAATGAATAACCGAGATGAGGAAATATATGAAAACTTAAAGGAAGCAAAGTTTAATGTGGCTGAAATGGACAGTCCCCTCCTTGTTTACTGCAAGTATCATGCTTATTCCTACCCCCAGGAACTTTGCACATACTATCCTTCTTGCCTCTAGTAGCCTTTACTTTCTCTGTTAACCATTCATGAACACAAGGCTCATCTCCTCACTGAAGCCTTCTTCGACATCTCTAGTCTAGAATGCTATGTCTCACCAATGAACTACTTTTGAATTCATAGTTATTTCTGAAAAATGTCCCACTGACTTCAATGTTTCATGTTTTCTCCTCTCTCAGTCCACAAACTTGTTAGCTCAATTCTCTTTTCGTATCCCCAAATAACCAAATAAATTATTATTAAGTACTTGATTAATTAAAAATATGCCCTGGCTACTCTGTATAGAAAGTCTTGAATAAAATTCATGGATTTTTTTAATTCATCTTACTTAAGCCAAATTAAGGCTATTTCTTTTTCCTATCACACTCACTGCTAAACACTTAAGCTTACCTCTTTGTGAATCACAGTTTTAAAATAATTCTGCACAAGTGGCTTTATATGTTCAGTGTTGACCATGTATTCAATTTCACTGAAGAACAGGATGGTAAAATGCCCTTGCTGTAAAAACCTGCATACTCAGTTGATTCATATCAAGAGTTGAACTATACCAGGCTACTATTTTTAGCATTGCTACAATTACTTTTTGAAAAATTATTTCAGTGGTCTCATCTACTTCTCAGAATGTAAAGGCCTTAATGTAGAAATATTATTTTTATATTCTGTTGATATGCTGCTACTGCTGGTTGGGCAACAATCAGTTTATTGATGGTCATCTGAAACCATTGTCTGAGGCTGAAAAAGATTTTTCCTCTCTTTTGGTTGCAGCCCTGTCCTCAGTGATTGAGTATTTTGTTTTCCCGTTTTGTTTCTCCACAAGACAAATACCTGAAGAAAAACAATTGTCTTCAAAAAATGGCTGTTTCTAAAATGCTGAGAATATTTAGAAAGCAATACTTAATATTCTTCCAAAAACCTTCAGAAATTTAGATTTATACAACCCCAATACAGACCCTCTTGCAAATCTGTTTGTGACTCTGAAAAACTACTCATCTCCAAAAATCCTTTTTAAAGCACTCCTCTCTTTTTTTCTCATCCTCCACAACCCTTTCCAGTAAGTTAACATTACTCTATAAAAGTTTGCTGTAGTTGCCATATTCATAAATATAAATCATTAAGAGCAATAAAAAATAGGTGACTTCAATGTCATTTTTACAGAGGGAAGACGTGGATCACAGTCAGAGTATTTAGAGTTTAGGTCAATCCTTCCACTTATAGACAGTGTCATCTTTTCTCCTTCCTGATCCCCAAAGACCAATTCTACAAAATAGAGGTAAATATACCTACCCAGAAGAGACCAGGAGAAGACAGAGAATCAAATTACACCAAATGTTTTACTTTAAAACCAGCAAAGTGCTTTATGAATTCAATATACCTAGTTATTGGTAAATTGAGATTATATATTATATATCATATGCATAAATAACAAGGTCTCAAAATCTCTTATTTTCCTCAAAGTCCAAGCCAAAAGTGATTTCAGTTCAATAAATATTTATTGACTAAGTGTAAAATTGCTGACTCAGTAGGGTTACCCTATTATAAATATCTACTTCTTGATGTATAACCTGTTATAATTAATTATATATATTATGTATGCTATTTATCTTTCAACCATTAGGATAAATACTTCATATTCATTATATCATTTAATCCTCACAATAACCATAACGTTGGGAGATAGAAATCATTCTCCTTATTCTACAGATGAGGCATTCAAGGTTCAAAGAATAGGTTCAGAGAATTCCAGAGACCTGTAAAAGTCACACAGGTAATAGGTAGAGGGACTGAGATTCACACATAGGTGTATGGTCTCCAAAATCTCTACAATTTACTACATCACATACATTAAATTACAATAAAGAATAGTATATGACAAAATCAAATGATGCAGTACCTTTTATAAGTGGAATGGATCAGAGAAGGAATCTGAACCAAGAAGGAAAGCCTTCATGGAAGCAGTGATGTTAAGTTGAAATATGAGGTGTAACTTTTATATTGGTGACTATTCCATGCAACACTGAGTATAGACTATGTACAGGATGGATAATTAACACTCACTGAATAAATAAAACAAAAAGTGTTTATCTAGGCCTGAAACAGAGCATTTAATTTTATGAATCTACTTTCTAAGTTCATCATTTCTATCTTTTCCTTGATTGATAAACTTTCTTCTTCCCTAATTTACCTGTCCTGCTTAACATTTAGCTTATATCATCTAGACATACATACATATCGTCTGAGTCCCTATGGATGTTACTACCATTATTCTGAGCCTTGTTCATATTGAGAATCCATTTGAAAAGCAGTCATGCAAAAACTCTCTAAATAAAGATTCAGTTCCTGGTTCCTAAAAGACTCAGAACATGCAAACGCATTTACTCTAAAGGAATATTTTCAAAACAAGACTTTTTAAATAATAAAGGGAAATTTCCATCTGGGTAAATGACATAATTAGCCTTTTAATGATGACTATTATTCTCTTCCATCTGGCAAGCTAGTCGTTTTGCCTTTTAAATTGAACTAAAAGACCATTGGGCAAGATTTTATTTTCCAATTTTATATTTCTAGGTTTCATTCAGTGTATTGAAGATATCATGCAAAATGTCAGTTTTGCATTTTAATATTTGCTAAATATTGAAATTGGACAATCAAAATTGTTAAGGCCATTTCTTTCTCCAATCATCCCAAAACTATCATTCTGTATCTACCTAGACTTCTCATTTTGCAAGTAATGGAAAACCCAATTCAAACTGGCTTAAACAATCAAGAGGATTTATTGACTCATGTAACAGGAAGGGTCAGAGAAATTGAAGGTTCGGTGTTGGTTTGATTTAGCAGCTCAACAATGCTATCAAGGACCTGGTTTCTTTCCCTCTCTCCTCTGCTTTTCTTTTAATCAACATCATTCAATGTCTTTCTTCTCTAGTGTAGCCAGAAAAATTCCTGAATAATTTCCATATAGTCAAATCACACTTTCCAGAAGGAGAGAAATTACTGATCAGCTCCCAACAAACTTCCCTTCACATCTCATAGTCCAACTTAGCTCATGGTCCTTTCCTAAGCCATTAGAGAATGTACTCACTGATTGGCTTAGACTTTTCTATTTTGAACCCAGGGGCAAAGAGGATATGATTAGCCTGTTAAGGTTAAAAGAATTAGGATCCACCACTAGAATTGTGGGTACAATCATTCTCTCCCCATCTCATCCCACCCCTAAGTGCATGGCTACTACAAAATGGAAGAGAAAGATGGAATAGTGAAGAAACAACCACAATATCCATTATACAATCTTAACTGTCTGATCAGACAGTCCTTCCCCACCTTTTTTTAATATTTTTGTAAGTCTATATCATTCCTGAATCTACAAGATGTTGCAGGACTTTTCTTTCTAGCAACCACTCTCCCAGATTTCTCCCTCATATTCTATGGAGTAAACAGTCTGGGAAGGCAGCCTTCAAACTGTGAACCAAAGTTAAAGAGAAGGCACCACCAATTATAGCCAAGAATTTAATATACTGGTTTATCAAAACACAGACTCCTGAGCCCATCCACTGGCATGCTATAACGTAGGCATTCCAAAAGGGGTACCCAGGTACTGAGAGAGGTTAAACAAGGGGTTCCACATGTCTGAGCACAACAGCTTTTCAAAACCCCAAGAGCACACTTTTCTCAATGCCAGGTACCTGGGTACCAGGGTATAATTCCACCTTCTTTGTAAACTGGTAGTAACATTCATCCATGTGGTGCTGACCTGCCCAGCAATGTGCTTAGTGGACGACTGTGACTCTAATGGTTTTAACATTAATTAGTACAGCCAAATGCTTTGCCTCAATCCCTCAAGGGAATTTTTTCTCCCACAAGTGGACAAATTCATAGTACTATGTAGCATCTAAAATGCAGTTTGCCTCCTAAAAACAAAACAAAACCAAAATAAAACCCCAAAGGCCTCTAAAGGAAGAAAACAAAGTAAATGCCTATGTAAGAGCAGACCATGGTTTAGTTTGAGCAGTCCATTTTGGAAAGAGAAAATCATTATGATAAGCAGTCATCTGCGCACAAACAATAACAGACATTCAACAAAATTTCCTTTTATCCTTGTTTATGTGACACCTCTTATTATCACTTTGAAATGACTTCTATATTCTGAACCCTGAATTAGGAATGATATATGTAGCAAAGTTTCAAAAATTCATCAGTCAGAAAAGGAAAGCTTTTTAAATCTCATTTAAACATTGTTTGTTTATCTAGGAAACAAAGGACATTGTCTAATTTTAACTCAAAGAAAACTTAATTAATTTAAATGTCACCTTGATTACTTCTACTATTGATCCAGTGGAAGAATTTACTAACAGGCTGAAACAGTTGAACACTGTGTCTTTGCTTTTTCCTCATTTAGCACACAATAAAAATCACAGGATAATGTAAGAATCCTGGTTCTTTGTTCCAAATTGCAAAATTTCTCACATAGCCATTATTACTGGATAGAATTACAGTCTTGGCCACTTTCACCTACAGCTTTTACTAATAAAAATAAACATGTTTTCTTTTAAGAAGAAATTATTTTCACTTTCAAGGTATTTTTCCCTATACCTTCCCTGATACAGGACAAAGAAATGTCTTAGAGCAAGGAGGCCATGATTTGGAAGTTTTAGTATAGTCTCTCTATAGGCAAACCTCTTTCATCTCTTTTCTTACAAAGGAACTTATACACTAAGCGGGAAAATGCTTTCCAAGTATGAATTTTGCTGAATAGTGCAAAGAAACATCATAGATTTAGTAAATTTGTCTTTTAGTTGAGATAGGTGACTGATAGCATAGGACATTGATATGACCGTAGCTTCTCCTATTACTATTTCTATTATTATTTGCACCTCAGTAAACATCCTTCTTGAAGGAATGAAGAAACAAAATATTTCATTTGAGAAATAAAGATTATTTTTCCAATTACCATAAAAATGGATATTTCAACTAACCTGATTGTTGACCTGAGCTAGAGTCTGGTGGTCTGGGCCAGCCTAAGAGTGAAGTATACTGGCCAGAGGACCAGAGTATAGACTCAAGGTTTATCAAGAGACCATGTTCTGGCAGCTAGTTTAGGCAAGAACACGAGGAACAGGCACAGAGGTAAGAAATCACATGAAAGCTGGGAATGTTAGACCAGAACAGAAGGTATGGATGGAGAGAGGACACGGTGTGAGTTTGGAATGGAACGGTCCAGTAAGCCTCTCTGTCTACCTGGATGCCCTTTCAACAGCACCTGTAACTTCCAGCAATGGGTAGGGAGGGTCTGTTAAAGTTGTCAAGCTGCCTTAGACATACATGACAAACTCAAAGAAGTCTCTGCTCAGATTAATTTAGAAATTTTGTAAAAATCTTCTGCATCCATGTCTGAGGCAACTTTGTTATCACAGAAATAGTTGAACATTCTTGTCAAAATGATCAATAATTTTCTCTAAAAAATAAGGTTTGATTGTCAAATATATGCATAATATTTTTTTCCAAAGTCCAAATGGAAAAAAAAAATGAATTTCCTCAAAGGCTTCCTATGAGATCGTGAAAAGCACCTTTCTCTCCGAGGGAATGCAGTTGCTAATCCAAGATTTTTTGTAAGATGCACACTGAAAGCAACTACTTCTGAATTTGCAGGTGGGAATTAGAGTTCTACTAACTGTTTCTAGGCTCGCTTTTTCAACTTTCTTCTCTGTCCTAAGATTCCTAGAGTCAGGACAGCCATCACATAGGTCATCACGTAGGTCACGTGAACATATGCTCCCATTACCTCATTGGATTCTAAGAACATCGACCAGTGAAAGAGGAGTTTGTAGGCATACAGGGTAAGAGTTTGAAAAACCCTTCTGTGGGAGACAAGGGACTAGACTGAAAATCTCCATGTTATGCCTCACTCCTTTTCGAAATTGTCCAAGCAAATGGTTAAAACTAACACTTTACTCATCCACAAACCATAACTACTTACAGGTAAATAACGAAGACAATGTCCCCTAACCAAGAGGCAAACCCTGCTATCAGGGTTCAAGGATCCTCCAAGAATTAGACTAATCAAATTTCCATAATTAAAGCCACCCAGACAGCTATAGTTCATCTTTCATAGTTTTCCCACAGATTCAGCTGAAAATGACCATCTGCCTTTTTAGATGGACCCAACTCCTTCCCTATAGGCCCCAGTAGGTAACTAACAAAATAATTAGTTGATCACCATTTCTTTAAAGAAAAGAAAGATAACACAGTATTTATTAAATCAAATAGCTTTTCTTCAAGTCTGAAACACCTAAAAAAACAAATAACATGGTTAAGTCTGATGATTACATTCTCTTTGAAATGCAACAAAAATATGAAAATGCATATTTCATCAGAAAGAAATTTTCATTAAAAGTGCAGATGCACTACATCTTACAGAATATGTGTATTTCTGGGAAAATGTCTAGGAAATAAAGACATCTAATATATTTACTGACTTTATTCAGAAAATTCAAAGCCATGGGACATTGCAGCTAAAAGGGAAGAAATTATGTAATTTCCTGCCTTCCTCAAATAAGATATTATCCCACTTTAGAGATGGGCAACTGAGGACTAAAGAAATTAAATTACTCACCCAAAGTCACAGATTTAAGTGGAGGACATAATAGTAGACCCCAGGTTACATGCCTCCTAGTGAAGTGCTTCTTCCAAAATATTTCTTTGTAATTGGTTGTATATAAATAAAAATAAAGTCTTATGGCTACCACAAATATTTTAAATCACTTACTTTAGAGAACTGTATTTTTCTAAATAAGTATTATATTCTGGAAAAAATTATAAGATCTAAGTGATTACAATAATTAAAAAACAACTAAATGGTCTAAGAAGTCATTCTGCTTGTTTTAATCCCCCTTCTACTACTCCTCAGCAGAATAGAATGTACATTAATGGATGGAGAGTATGACCAAAATGAGTTAAATCCTAAATTTTAAGTTAAAAGTGACTAAGGTTAAAAAAAAAATCAGAAAGTAAAAAGGACACAAAAAAGGGGCACCTTCATAATGTAAGATAGCAAGAATTAACAATATTGTTTTATTATCAATGTAGATACATATACATACATAAGTACATACGTATGAATTTCTTTGGAGTAAATACGTATCATAAGAAAACCTGGGAAACTAGGTATTATTGGTATCCTGATATCTGCAGGCATATGCATTCCAAGTGCCAAACAACTAATACAAAACTACACTCTGTGAATGCAAAGTTTCAGATGTTGGTGATTTTCTACACCTTATATTTGTATTTGAATTCCATTCAGAAAAGTATGTAATGCAGTTAATTCTCAGGCATCTAAAACCCTCAAAAAATTATTCATTCTAAAGAGTTAAGTTTATAGCTTTAAAAAGAAAATTATTTTAATTTTTATCATTTGGAATGGAAATCTTTCTAGAGCTATTCCTTTCCCTTTTAGCTAAAGTAGACAGAAAATAATTTGCCCTTTACTGACCTAAAATTATTTTGTGAGGAAGATACCCTCTGGACCCACTGAGCTCTATATGAATATTTACCTCCATTCTAAATGGTCCCAGAATGGCTACCATTCTTTAGTAGTAATTATACTTGTTTTATGCATTTTTCTGACTCCTCCCTCCCTATCAGATATTATAGAGATGATTCATGGTAGGGGGAAAGGGTTGGAGTAAATGGTCTCTAAAGCCCATTCTAAGTCCATAATTCTCTTCTCTCTGATGTCATTTATCTTCCTAAATCAGTAAGGATGCTTTCAGCAGCAAGTAACAAGACCCAGCTAAGGGTGACATAAACAATAAGGGCACTTATTATCTCACCAATGGAGAAAACATGAGGTAATCTCAAGGGCTGAGAAATTTACTGGTTCAGCATCAGAGCTCCAGTTTGGTTTCTCTGCAATTCTCTTGGCTTTGCAAAACTTACAGTTCCAAGGGGGTCCTATCATATACCTTATCACACTCAGACAACAGCAAACAGAGGTATAATTTGTAATTTCCCCATCTTGGATCCCACGTTAAAAACCAGAAAATTTCCCTAAAAACTCCTCATAAAAAGTTCTCTTTTGTCATGGTCCATAATTACAACTCCTGCCCAGGACTAAGTTGTCAAGGGAGGACCATCATGACCAGACTAGGACAATCAAGATTTATCTGCCTAAATCTGGGAAGATTTAGCTAAGTAAGGGTGAATACACTGAGGTTTGGTTAATAAGAAAGCGGGAAAGAGATTACAACTGAATGTCTAACAATATTCTCTTTTTATCAATTCAAATGCACTGCGTCTACTCTGATATGGACATAAACATCAAGGACATAGGCTCTTGAATTTGTGGATAAATTAAGACTGAACACAGAGATACCCCCATTTTCCCATGAGTAAAACATGTGAATCTAACTGTATTAATTTCATGACAATTTTTTGAAGTCTTGAAAAATCCTTTGGCCTAATTCCTTGCTTCAAGTCAAATCATAGATAACTAAATATTTATTCTTTTAAAAATATTGATTAAGGACCTCATACATGCACTCCAATCATTGCACTACAAGCATTCCACTAGGCACTGGAGACACAAAACTGTGCAAAAACAGGAATTAGTCTCACTGAAACAGAGCTTACAGTCTAATGGACCATAGCTGAGGTATGGATAAGAAGGTTATTACACTAGCTGGTTCCCCAAACAAGAAGAGGAATTAGAAACCTGAAGTGGTGTAAGTTTCCTTGAATAAACATAGTCTATTAACATGTAAAATTAGGAGTCTTGTTTTCTTTTCATCCAAAACCAGTTTTCAAATCTTGTTTCTGATTTCCCCTTTCATATACCCATAATTTCAACACAATGGTGTTGCTTTACTTTCTCAGACAGAATATATGAAATATTTAGTTTGACCAATGGGTGAAAACTCTCCATTTAAACCAGCTTTACTGGTGGCTGCTTTATTCCGCCACTACACACTTTATCAAAAGACTGGCACGATTTCTTTGGGAGGTAATACTCTTGTTGTTTTGTCCTCTTGTTGAGCACATTTTCAGTTTTTACTTCCTTGAACAGCAATAAATATTGCTCCTTTAAATTTATATTAAAAGTGAAATTATTTGCATGAGCTCTTAGTATCCTATTCACTTATGCAGGTCTCTCAACTTTTCTTTTTCTTCATCTCCATCTGCCCATTCCACAGAGCCTGTTAGTAGGTATCCCCTGAAGCAATCATCAAGTGAAGCCATCTTTATGCACACGATTATATTCCTTTTCTCAAACAACCAATCTAGAGAAGTCAGTCTGCTTCTCTCTTTGCCTCAAGAACATATCACATTTGAAAACTTCTTATAGATCATTTTTATTTTTCAAAACATGTATTAAATATTTCCTGATAATAATAGAAAATAATCACTGCACTAAATCTGATGACGCAAAATTCTCAAGCCTGAAATAGGCCACTATAAGATGACATCAAATAAATTCAAAATTATATATAAAATGTTATACAAAATATGATTTATATTATTTATGTTACTATTACAGATCATTTGAGAAGTAACCCAAAGTAAAACATAAAAACTAATGTTTATCCATATTTCCAATTCTACTCTTACATTTGCATGCAGGGTCATAGCAATACCAGTCCTTTGGAACAAGCACTTACAAGTTTTTCTTTTATTTATGTACAATCCCAACCAACACTATTGATTTGCTGCTACAACTGAAAACAATTTTCTATTCTTGGTAAGTGTGGTCTTCTCCCTCTAGATTCTGAGTCAAAGAAGCACAAATACCATGTTTATTCACCTCTGTTTGCCCCAACACCACCTAGCAAAATATTTCCCATGTGACAGATATTCAAGAAATATTGTCTGTTAAGATATTCTTTTCCATTACCTCCTTGTGAAAATTGTCACCAAAAGCAATAGCAATTGTTAGAATAGTCTAGAAGTGAAGAGAGTCAGCCAGATTGGAAAAGAGGAGGTACTTTTGACCATTTCCAAGAACAGTGAAAATATATATACTCATATTGGTGAACCTACCATCCAGGACCTTACTATGTATTTAGGAGGCTAAAATATATACAAAGTACTACATAAAAATAACTAGCAGGAAGCAAAATACCTGGCATGGGAGTGCTAGTAATAAGCACTAATAGAGTTCAGGAAACAAAAATAACTCTATGCCAGAATTGCCAGAAGACTTGTCAAATGTCTTTATGGAAGAGGAGGCCCTACAGGTAAATCATAAAAGCAAAAGAGGGTTTTGAAAACACAAAGGGTGATTGTGGGAAACTATGAGGGTAGGAAGAAGAGTATGAAGGAAGGTACACCCCTCACAAAAATTAACTCAAAATGGACTATAGACCTAAATATAAAACACAAAAGTGTAAAACTCCTACAAGGTAACATAGTAGAAACCTAGATGACCTTGAGTATGTTGATGTCTTTTTAGATGTAATACCAAAGACATGATCCACAAAAACATTAACTAATAAACTGGTCTTCATTAAAATTAAAAACTTCTGTTCCACAAAACACAATATCAAGAGAATTAGAAGACAAGCTCAACTAGGAGAAAATATCTGCAAAGACATATCTGATAAAGGACCATTATCCAAAATATACAGTGAACACTTAATATTCAACAAAAATAAAACAAACACAATTTAAAATGGGTCAACGATCTTAACAGGCATCTCACCAAAGAAGATATACAGATGGCAAATGAGCATATGAAAAGATGTTCTACATCATACGTCATCAGAGAAATGCAAATTAAAACAACAAGATACCTCTAGATGCCTATTAGAATGCCCCAAATCTGGAACTCTGACATCACCAAATTCTAGTGAGAATATGGAGCAAAAAGAACTCTCATTGCTGGTGGGAATGCAAACTGGTATACCACTTTGTTCATTTTTGCTCTAAATATTCAGGTGCTTCAATGTTGGGCACATAAATATTTACAATTATTATATCTTCTTGACGAATTAACCCCTTTATCATTACATAATGACCTTCTTTGTCTCTTTTTATTATTCTTAGTTTAAAGTCTATTTTGTCAGATATAAGTATAGCTACCCCCCTTTATTTGGCTACCATTTACTTGAAATGTTTTTTTCCTTCCTTTCACTCTCAGTTCATGTGTGTCTTTAAGACTGAAATAAATCTCCTATAGGTACAGCCACTTTGGAAGACATTTTGGTGGTGGTTTCTTACAGAACTAAACATACTCTTACCATACAATCCAGCAACTGTGCTCCTTGGTATCTACCCAAAGGAGCTGAAAACTTATGCCCACATGAAAACCTGCACACAAATGTTAATAGCAGCTTTATTAATAATTGCCAAAACTTGGAAGCAACCAAGATGTCCTTCATTAAAAGAATAAATAAATAAACTGTGGTACATCCATACAATGGAATATTATTCAGTATCAAAAAGAAATGAGCTATCAAGCTACGAAAAGACATGGAGGAACCTTAAATACATATTACCTAAGTGAAAAAAAGCCAATCTGAAAAGGCTGCATACTCTATGATCCCAACTATATGACATTTTGAAAAAGACAAAACTACGGAGACAACAAAAAAATCAGTGGTTTGCAGAGGCAAGTGCAGAGGAGAATAGAGATAAATAGGCAGAGCGCAGAGGATTTTTAGGGCAATGAAAATACTCTATATGATATAATGATGGCTATATGATAGATACATTTGTTCAAACCCATAGAACATAAAATATTAACAGCAAACCCTAAGTAAACTGTGGACTTTGGGTAACTATGATGTATCAATGTATCAATAGGTTTATCCTTGGGAAAAAATTATTTTGGTGGGTGATGCTGGTAAAGGGGGAGGCTATGCATGTGTTGGGTTGGGGGTATATGGGAAGTCTCTCTACCTTCCTCTCAATTTTGTTGTAAACCTAAAACTTCTCTTTTTAAAAGTCTTATAAAAAAAAAAGGAAGTATAAACATATTTAGGAAATAATATGGAAGTCAATTCAGGAAGAGCAAAAAGGCCATGTAGAAAAAAGGTAGGAGCTATCCACTTTTGGCAGCACTATAGGCTAGCTACTTCAAATGGCCCTTCAATCACAAAACAACTAGGACCTTTTTAATACATTTAATATTTTTAAATGCATTTAATACTATTTAATGCATTTCTAGGTTCATAGAAAGTAAGAGAAAAAATTATGGCTGGACTTTCTTCTCTCTCTCACATACATACATATACATACACATCACGCACACACATACACAGTCTGGAGTGGAGAACAGTGATCTTTAAGAAGAATGTAAAGTCAGGGTTTTCTGAAAGGCAATAATTGACAATACTTCAGCAAATAGGAGAATAATTCTTTGAGAAAATGAACCTGAAATTTCAAGACTTAATCCTGGGACCCTCTAAGGTAGCTAAAGTGCTAATATTTGTGTACCATCCCCCAACTCCCTGTAGAAGCAATATAAAGTGTTTTCCAAGGGAAAAGATTGCCACTTCAAGCCCTCAGGATTTCCATGGATAAAAATCAAACAAATATGAACTCACAATTAATAATTTAAAAAGAATTAAGCCATCAAGAAGAAAAGAAGACATGATAAACATTGGATTTGGACCTGCAAAGGAACCATATAGGGATTTTTTAAATGCCAAGTATAAATAACTGTATGAAATGTTTGAATAAATAAAAGATGAAACTACGAAAATGAGCAATCAATAAGAGACTGTCAAAAATGATCAGGTACCTCTCTGTGGAACCAGAAACTTGGCACCACATGCAACACCTTTGTGGAGTGTGTGATCCTTGAGGACAAGGAAATCAAAGCAGAGCAAAGTGCCTGGAACATAAAGTGTGTGCATTTTCTCATTCAAGTCCAGATTTCTACCTGCCAGAGTTATTCAAAACTTAAAGTATGAGATTGAGGTATTTAAACCTTGCATCTTTTTCACACCTTAATTCACTGGCAAGCAACACTCGTACTAAGTTGAGCCATGTGGTTGACAGGGTGTTGGTGCTCCAGCCAGGTGTCAGGCCTGGTCCTCTGAGGTGGGAGAGCTAAATTCAGGACATGGGACCACCAGAGACCACCTGGCCCCACATAATATAAAATGGTGAGACCTCTCCCAGAGATCTCCATCTCAACACTAAAAACCAGCTCCACTCAACGACCAGCAAGCTCCACTGCTGGACACCCCATGCCAAACAACAAGCAAGACAGGAACACAACCCAACCCATTAGCAGAGAGGCTGCCCAAAATCATACTAAGCTCATAGACACCTTAAAAAACACCACTGGAAGCGGTCTTGCCCACCAGAAAGATAAGATCCAGGCTCATCCACCAGAACACAGGCACCAATCCCCTCCACAACGAAGCCTACACAACCCACTGAACCAACTTTACCCACTGGAGGCAGACACCAAAAACAATGGGAACTATGACCCTGCAGCCTGAGAAAAAGAGACCCCAAAACAGTAAGTTAAGCAAAATGAGAAGATAGAGAAATATACAACAGATGAAGGAGCAAGGTAAAAACCCACCAGACAAAACAAATGAAGAGGAAATAGGCAGTCTACCTGAAAAAGGAATTCAGAGTAATGATAGTAAAGATGATCTAAAATCTTGGAAATAGAATGGAGAAAATACAAGAAATGTTTAACAGGACCTAGAAGAACTAAAGAGCAAACAAAAAACGATGAACAACACAATAAATGAAATTAAAAATTCTCTAGAAGGAATCAATAGCAGAATAACTGAGGCAGAAGAATGGATAAGTGACCTGGAAGCTAAAATAGTGGAAATACTACCACAGAGCAGAATAAAGAAAAAAGAATGAAAAGAATTGAGGACAGTCTCAGAGACCTCTGGGACAAAATTAAACACACCAACATTCAAATTATAGGGATCCCAGAAGAAGGAGAGAAAAAGAAAAAGACTGAGAACATATTTGAAAAGATTATAGTTGAAAACTTCCCTAATACAGGAAAGGAAAGAGTCAATCAAGCCCAGGAAGGGTAGAGAGTTCCACACAGGATAAATCCACGGAGAAACACGCCAAGACACATATTAATCAAACTATCAAAAATTAACTACAAACAAAAAATGCTAAAAACAGCAAGGTAAAAGCAACAAATAACATACAAGGGAATCCCCATAAGGTTAACAGCTGATCTTTCAGCAGAAACTTTGCAAGCAAGAAGGGAGTGGAAGAACATATTTAAAGAGATGAAAGGGAAAAACCTACAACTAAGATTACTCTACCCAGCAAGGATCTCATTCAGATTTGACAGAGAAATTAAAACCTTTACAGACAAACAAAAGCTAAGAGAATTAAGCACCATCAAACCTTTAGCTTTACAACAAATGCTAAAGGAACTTCTCTAGGCAAGAAACACAAGAGAAGGAAAACACCTATAATAACAAACCCAAAACAATTAAGAAAATGGTAATAGGAATATACATATCAATAACTACCTTAAATGTAAATGGATTAAATGCTCCAACCAAAAGATACAGACTGCCTGAATGGATACAAAAACAAGACCTATATATATGCTGTCTACAAGAGACCTACTTCAGACGTGGGGACACAAACAGACTGAAAGTGAGGGGATGGAAAAAGATATTCCATGCAAATGGAAATCAAAAGAAAGCTGGAGTAGCAATTCTCATATCAGACAAAATATACCTTAAAATAAAACTATTACAAGAGACAAGAAGGATACTACATAATGATCAAGGAATCAATCGAAGAAGAAGCTATAACAATTGTAAATAGTTATGCACCCAACATAGGAGCACCTCAATACATAAGGCAAATGCTAACAGCCATAAAAGGGGAAATCAACAGTAACACAATCATAGTAGGGGACTTTAACACCCCACTTTCACCAATGGACAGATCATCCAAAATGAAAATAAATAAGGAAACACAAACTTGAAATGATACATTAAACAAGATGGACTTAATTGATATTTATAAGACATTCCATCCAAGAACAACACAATACACTTTCTTCTCAAGCACTCATGGAACATTCACCATGATAGATCATATCTTGGGTCACAAATCAAGCCTTGGTAAATTTAAGAATATTGAAATCAAATCGTATCAAGTATCTTTTCTGACCACATGCTATGACACTAGATATCAATTAAGGAAAAATAACTGTAAAAATTACAAACACATGGAGGCTAAACAATACACTACTCAATAACCAAGAGATCATGAAGAAATCAAAGAGGAAATCAAAAAATACTTAGAAACAAATTACAATGAAAACACGATGACCCAAAACCTATGGGATGAAGCAAAAGCAGTTTTAAGAGGGAAATTTATACCAACACAATCCTACCTCAAGAAACAAGAAAAATCTCAAATAAACAACCTAACCTTACACCGAAAGCAATTAGAGAAAGAAGAATAAAAAAACCCCAAAGTTAGCAGAAGGAAAGAAATCATAAAGATTAGATCAGGAATAAATGAAGGAAACGATAGCAAAGATCAATAAAACTAAAAGCTGGTTCTTTGAGAAGATGAATAAAATTGATAAACCATTAGCCAGACTCATCAAGAAAAAAACGGAGAAGGCTCAAATCAACAGAATTAGAAATGAAAAAGAAGTAACAACTGACACTGCAGAAATACAAAGGATCATAAGAGACTACTACAAGCAACTATATGCCAACAAAATGGACAACCTGGAAGAAATGGACAGATTCTTAGAAAATCACAACCTTCTGAGACTGAACCAGGAAGGAACAGAAAATATGAACAGACCAATCACAAGCACAGAAATTGAACCTGTGATTAAAAATTTTCCAACAAACACAAGCCCAGGACCAGGTGGCTTCACAGGTGAATTCTATTAAACATTTAGAGAAGAGCTAACACCTATCATTCTCAAACTCTTCCAAAATATAGCAGAGGGAGGAACACTCCCAAAATCTTTCTACAAGGCTAGAATCACCCTGATACCAAAACCAGACAAATATGTCATAAAGAAAGAAAACTACTGGGCAATATCACTGATGAACATAGATGCAAAACTCCTCAATAAAATACTAGCAAACAGAATCCAACAGCACATTAAAAGGATCATACACCATATTCAAGTAGGGTTTATCCCAGGAATGCAAGGATTCTTCAATATACACAAATCAATCAATGTGATAAACCATATTAACAAACGAAAGGAGAAAAACCATATGATCATCTCAATAGATCAAGAAAAAGCTTTTAACAAAATTTAACACCCATTTATGATAAAAACTCTCCAGAAGGTAGACATAGAGGGAAGTTACCTCAACATAATAAAGGCCATATATGACAAACCCACACCCAACATCGTTCTCAATGATGAAAAACTGAAACCATTTCTACTAAGATCAGGAACAAGACAAGGTTGCCCACTCTCACCACTATTATTCAACATAGTTTTGGAAGTGTTAGCCACAGCAATCAGAGAAGACAAAGAAATAAAAGGAATCCAAATCGGAAAAGAAGAAGTAAAGCTGTCACTGTTTGCAGATGACATACTATACATAGAAAATCCTAAAGATGCTACCAGACAACTACTAGAGCTAATCAATGAATTTGGTAAAATAGCAGGATACAAAATTAATGCACAGAAATCTCTTGCATTCCTATACACTAATGATGAAAAATCTGAAAGAATAATTAAGGAAACACTCCCATTTACCATTACAACAAAAAGAATAAAATACCTAGGAATAAACCTACCTAAGAAGACAAAAGACCTGTATGCAGAAAACTATAAGATACTGATGAAAGAAATTAAAGATGATACAAACAGATGGAAAGATATACCATGTTCTTGGATTGGAATAATCAACATTGTGAAAATGACTATACTACCCAAAGCAATCTACAGATTCAATGCAATCCCTATCACTCTACCAATGGAATTTTTCAAAGAACTAGAACAAAAAATTTCACAATTTGTATGGAAACACAAAAGTCCCTGAATAGCCAAAGCAATCTTGAGAAAGAGAAACAGAGCTGGAGGAATCAGGCTCCCAGACTTCAGACTATACTACAAAGCTACAATAATCAAGACAGTATGGTACTGGCACAAAAACAGAAATATAGATCAATGGAACAGGATAGATAGCCCAGAGATAAACCCAAACACATATGGTCACCTTATCTTTGATAAAGGAGGCAAGAATATACAGTGGAGAAAAGACAGCCTCTTCAATAAGTGGTGCTGGGAAAACTGGACAGCTACATGTAAAAGAATGAAATTAGAAAACTCCCTAACACCATACACAAAAATAAACTCAAAATGGATTAAAGACCTAAATGTAAGTTCAGACACTATCAAACTCTTAGAGGAAAACAGAGGCAGAACACTCTATGACATAAATCACAGCAAGATCCTTTCTGACCCACCTGCTGGAGAAATGGAAATAAAAACAAAAATAAACAAGTGGGACCTAATGAAACTTAAAAGCTTTTGCAGAGCAAAGGAAACCATAAACAAGACAAAAAGACAACCCTCTGAATGGGAGAAAATTTTTGTAAATGAGACAAATGACAAAGGATTAATCTCCAAAATATACAAGCAGCACATGCAGCTCAATATCAAAAAAACAAACAACCCAATCCAAAAATGGGCAGAAGACCTAAATAGGGAGTTCTCCAAAGAAGATATACAGATTGCCAACAAACACATTAAAGGGTGCTCAACATCAATAATCCTTAGAGAAATGCAAATCAAAATTACAATGATGTATCACCTCACACCAGTCAGAATGGCCATCATAAAAAATCTACAAACAATAAATGCCTGAGAGGGTGTGGAGAAAAGGGAACCCTCTGGCACTGTTGGTGGGAATGGAAATTGATACAGCCACTATGGAGAACAGTATAGAGGCTCCCTAAAAAACTAAAAATAGAACTACCATATGACCCAGCAATCCTACTACTGGGCATATACCCTGTGAAAACCACAATTCAAAAAGAGTCATGTACCACAATGTTAATTGCAGCACTATTTACAACAGCCAGGACATGGAAGCAACCTAAATGTCCATCGACAGATGAATGGATAAAGAAGATATGGCACATATACACAATGGAATATTACTCAGACACAAAAAGAAACAAAATTGAGTTATTTGTAGTGAGGTGGATGGACATAGAGACTGTCATACAGAGTGAAGTAAGTCAGAAATAGAAAACCAAATACTGTATGCTAACACATATATATGGAATCAAAAAAAAATGGTCCTGGAGAACCTAGGGGCAGGACAGGAATAAAGACACAGATATAGAGAGTGGACTTGAGGACACAGGGAGGGGGAAGGGTAAGCTGAGACGAAGTGAGAGAGTGGCATTGACATATATACACCACCAAATGTAAAATAGATAGCTAGTGGGAAGCAGTTGCATGGCACAGGGAGATCAACTCGCATTTTGTGACCACCTAGAGGGGTGGGATAGGGAGGGTGGGAGGGAGACATACGAGGGAGGGGATATGGCGATATATGTATACGTATAGCCCCACAAGGCTTCACATCCTTATCTAGGACAGAAACTCAACCACCTTAGACAATGCCCACTAGTTTTCTTCATTCACTCCTTAAGAAAAATTTATCAGTTCATAATTCACCTAAACTCACTGATAACCCAAAGAAAACCTTTGTGCCCTTAGAGGGAGCTGGATTTCTCTTTGAGCTACCTCCTGAATGAACTCGGATACTGTTGAGGAATTTTGATGTCAGGAAATACCCGCAGATGTGAGCAGTCAGGAAGGAGATCAAACAGTTTTTGTATGTATTTAAATTCATACTTTGTTATACAGCAGCAACTAACACAACAATGTAAAGCAATTATACTCCAATAAATAGATTAAGAAAAAGAAAAGTCATAGATTAAAAAAAAAATGATCAGGTACGTTTATAGGAAAAGCCAAATAAAAATAAAAATATATTAGGAATAATAAAATGTATATTTAGAAATATAAAATCTATTATACTCGAAATTAACAACTGAATGGTTAAAGGGCTGACTAGATCCAGCAGAAAAGAGATTAAGAAGAAAAAATTATAATTATCCCAATTAGATGCAGAAAAGACATTTAATGTAATTCAATATCCATTCATCATTTAAAAGAAAACTCTTTGAAACTTTGAAAGAGATATTCTTAACCTGCTAAAAAGAAGTTACAAAACTCTGAAACATTCCCTTTAAAATCTTTTTTTTAAGGAAAAAGAACACCCTGTATTACTGCTGCTTTAATGCTTAAAAGGAAATATAGAGAATATCTTAGTCACCCCAGGATAGGGAAGAATTTCTTTAAAAGAACAGAAAAGGTATTCACCATAACAGACAAATAAATATAAATACAATATAATTTAAAATTTTTATTCATCCAAAGACATCAATGAAAGAGAATTGCAAAGTGTAAAAAGATATTTGTAGTCTTTGTAACTGACAAAGAATTAATATACAGTATAAAGAATTTCCAAAAATCAATAGGAAAAAGAAAGTCTAGTAGATAAATGTGCAAAAGACATGAACAAGTATTTTACTAGACAGGAAGTACAAGCAGATATAAACCAGTAAATAGATGCCTACCTTTAATCAGAAAAAAAGGTAAATTAAGATAATTATGAGATATAATTTTAAATCCACTCAATTAGCAAAAATTAAGAAGCCTAACAATATGAAATATTTAAAAGGTTATAAATCAACAGAAATTTTTATATATTTTAAAAGAAAAATAGTATGAAAAATTTAACATGATTTTTTTTCCTAATGAAGAGTTACATCTACTTGAAGCAGACTGTTGAAGAAACTAGCAATCCAAGATCATCTTCATCCAATCCCAGGGAATGAGATGATTCAAAGCTGAACTACAGTCTCTACAAGGACCAATCTATTCTCTTTTACTTCCAGGGTAAAATGTTTCAAGGTCCCAACTCAACGTATAGAAAAATTTTCAGGGCTCCCACCTGGCTATCCCTGAATGTCAATTTTTGCCATCATATCAAAACTGTTACACTGGGGGCTTCTCTGGCAGTCCAGTGGTTAAGACTCTATGCTTCTACTCCAGGGGGTGAGGGTTCAATCACTGCTTGGGGAATTAAGATCCCACATGCCGTGCAGTGTGACCAAAACAAACAAACAAAAAAAAAAAACACAAAGAAAAATAACCTGCTACATCCACCTCTTCCTGAATAAGCAGAGGTCCTTAGGGGAAAAGTGGCCCCAGATCCATTATTTGCCTCTTTGGATTTCTATCTTCTCCTAGATCTTAGTCCCATAATTCTTCACAATTCTTATTAGCTTTGTAACATCTTTAAATATATATATAAGCAGGGGCAGCTTCTGTAATATTCCTCAATGGGAGGGCTGCTCCAAAGAGCTAGGTCCACCATTACTGGAAAAAGAAGTCAAAAGAAAAACTTAAAATTCCATTTCTTGGCCCTTGTTCTCTCCTTCTTATAAAAGGCAATTGCCCCCAAAGTCTCTTTCCCATCCACCCTGTAAACTTCCCAGCAAAACATTTCCAAATTCCTCTAGACAGGTTAATTCTCCCTCCTTTCATGTCTCATTTTTACCTATGAGCAGCTCTCTGCTTTCTTGAATGGGCCAGCCTCTCGACTTCCTTCAGTTCTCCCTCCCAACCATTCCTTTGATCTTCATAAAATTTAAGGACTGGAAACAGATTCTCTTCCTGGTGGGCACTATGGTTTCTACAACAAACATGATTTTTTTAAAGTTATCATTTTTAACGTTGCACTGTTTCTTAGATCGCAGACCATGTGCTGTTATCTGATATCTATGCATAATTTGATGTTTATCTCGGCTAAAATCAAATCATCATGATCTATTTGCACAGGTGATTTCTCTGCCTCCTTAGGACTTTAAAACTCTGCAGCTGTTTTCATGTAGAAAATGAGTTCCCATGCAGGTGTCCCTGCTTAAAGGACAGGTTCACAATTCTGTTCCCAGACTTCTCTTTTAGCTTTCACCTTTACTTATTTGGCACTCATATGTAGAAAATGAAAGGGTTTTTTTTTCTTCTTTTCTCTTTTTCAGTAAAGTAACAGGAATGATATTTTTTTGAAATATTTTCCCATGCACTTTCACATCATATTGTCCTGTGACTGCCTGAGAAAGGGCCAACGTCAGCTAGAACAATAATGTCACTACTCAGCTCTGAGTGTCAAATTAGATTTTTTTAAGTCTCTAACAAGAGAAGGGTCTTGAAAGCTAACCTTGGTTGAAAGATTTTATAAATTCTTTAAGCTCCAATTAACATATCAAGAGCCAGACCTCTGTCTCTGAGCCATGAGTAAAGGTAACTCAGGCTGTGATATAAAAATTGTCCCTACCACACAGGAAGCAGGACACCCTGCCCATTGAGGCATGTGGACTGCAAAAAGAAGAAGAGACAGAAATAGAACAAGGCATCAGACACAAACACCTGGAACAAAACTCCAGGGAGGAGGTAGATTGGAAGAGTTGAGGATTTTGTGTGATGTACTCCATTTGGAACTCTGGGAGAAGACTGAACAAGGATGACTGCACACCAGTGCAAGATGCTATATCAAAAAGACATTAGTGATACACATTCACAGGCAGAGAGAAGAATGGAGTAAGCACTCCTTAGACTTTCTTGGCTGCTAGGTGATGAAAAAGCAACCTCAAAATTATTGCAAGCCCATGGGACTTCCCTGGTGTCAGAGTGGTTAAGAATCTGCCTGCCAATGCAGGGGACACGGGTTTGATCCTTTGTCCAGGAAGAACCCACATGTCGCGGAACAACTAAGCCCATGCACCACAACTACTGAGCCTGTGCTCTAGGGCCCACGAGCCACAACTAGCGAGCTCACGTGCCTCAACTACTGAAACCCACATGCCTAGAGCCCATGCTCCGCAACAAGAGAAGCCATGCAATGAGAAGCCTGCGCACCTCAACGAAGTGTAGCCCCAGCTCACCGCAACTAGAGAAAGCCCGTGCACAGCAATGAACACCCAACGCAGCCATAAATACATACATACATACATACATACATACATACATACATACATACATACATACTGCAAACTCAGGGAAAGGAGCTGAGTTGATGGTCTGTGGTGTTTTCATAGAACCACACTGGTGATGGGCAATATGACCCCTCCAGAGGATGTGAACTGGATAGCCATGGGCTTCAGGGAAGGAAGAAGAGCATAGCTCAGACTCAGAGAAGACCCCAGCTCAGGTGAACCACAGTGGCTACAAATCTGGTGCTCTCTGAATGATAAACTAAGAGCGCCTTCAGCTTCATATCGCTGGAAGAATTGCCACCAAACAACAGAGTTAGCGTATCATTTGCTGCTTTATAGCCCGGCATCAACTTTTCCTCCTTACTGATGTAACTTTGGTCTGGCATCCTCTTCCAACACAGTTCTGTCTCATCCACATTAAAAACCTGCTTGGGTAAATACGTGCCTCCATCAACAATTTCTCAAAGTGGTTCAGGAAATTCCCGGGCAGCTACCGTATCTGCACTCACTTACTCCCCACTTACTTTTACGTTGTGAAGGTTGGCTCTAGCCTTGAACCAATGAAACCAACCATAGCTGGCATTAAAAGATGTGCTCTCTGATTCTTTGCCGTATTTCATCTTTAAGTCTTCATAAAGGATTTTAGCTTACTCTTGAATCAGCATTAAGCTGAGCAGGACTGGACGCTGATGCTGATCCTGCCTCCACACACTGAGAAGTTTCTCCATCTCCTCCATCACTTTTCCACACTTCTTCGATATTATTGTCAACATCCTTGGCACAGCTGACTTCACATGTTCCATGATCTTGTTCCTTAGAATCATGCCGATGGTTGAACGATTCATATTATAAGAACCCATCTTTTTGCCTTGCTCCACTCTCTCAATTATTTTCACATTTCCATCATTATTGCTTGGTGCTTCTTAGCAGTACCAGCTACATCACTGCTGCTTTTACACTTGCTTCTGGACATCCTGGGCTTGAAGTAAAGACACTGTACTACTGTACTGTATACAATACTGTAAAGTACACAAAAGCACAACCACTTGTAGAGGATGCACACACATGACAATGTACACCAGACATGTGAACTAACTTACGTGATTGGACATGTGAATGCACGTTTGCATCTTTGAAAGTTCACAACTTGAAGGTTCATATGTAGGGGACTTACTGTATTTTTAAGCTATGTGGTTCATCTGCAAGTTTTTTCATGTTTTCACAAATCTCCAAATTTTTTCAATATACTTATTGAAAAAAATCCATGTAAAATAGACCTGTGCAGTTCAAACCCATGTTGTTCAAGGGTCAACTATATATACTGCAGTAGGACCAAAAAGGCACAAGGCTACCAAAGGACCCCCTGGCAGATAGAGATCCTTCTTCCCAGCACCACCATGTCATGTTAACACCCCTACATATCCAGGCATCATTTCAGGAAAAAGTAAGAGGAATGGGAACAAATCTGAGACATTGAGCACTTACTAAAAGAGATTGAGTTACCTAAAAGTTACTCTTCAAACTGGCAGAGACTCAGATTCAATTGATTGGAAAAATATAGTTTGTTCCTTTTTATCCCCACCATAGAAGATAAGCATTTATTATTAAGACCAGAAATAGACCTACTCATATATGAACATTTGATTTATGACAAAGATGGCACTGAAAAGCAGGAGGAAAAGATGTTCTTTTCAATTTATGTAGCTGGAACAATAGATTACCATGTACGAAAAAAAGGAAATGATCCCAACATTGCTCCATACACAAATATGAATTCCAAGTGGCAAAACAAAATGTCTTCTAGAACTGTGCTGCCCAATGTGACAAGCACTAGCCACTTGTGTCTATTAAACACTTGAAATTTTGAAGTTGACTCCTATGAATTGAGATGTGCTATAATCACAAAATACATACTAGATTTTGAATACTTAGTATGAGTTTTAAAATGTAAAATATTTCATTAATCATGATTACATATTGAAATTATGATATTTGGAATACACTGGGTAAAATAAAATGTAACATTAAAATTAAATTCACTAGATCCCTTCTACTTTTTTAAATAGGAAAAACTTTAAGTTGTACATGTGGGGCTCATATTTCTCTTGGGCAACTCTAGGCTTGAAGAACATACTGGAGAATATCTTCTTAATTCATGTTAGGAAAAGATAATGTAAATTGGACATAAAATCACTGATCATAAAGGAAAAGAATAATTGGACTACATTAAAATTAAAACTTCTGTTCATCAAACAACACCATTAAGAAAATTAAAGGTAAGCCATGGAATGAGAGAATATTTTGGCAACATAAAAAATTAACAGAGGACTGGAAAACAAAATGTATAAGACATCTACTACAAATCAATAAAAAAAAGAAAGACAACCTAAATTTTTTAATGAAAAAGAGTCTTTAATAGGGAATTCACGAAGACGAAATCTGAATGGCCAATAAGCATATGAAAAGGTATTCAATCTCATTCAGATAGTAAAAATGGAAATTAAAACCATAATGAGATATGATTACACATCTGCCAGAAATGGCTAAAATGGAAAAGGTTGACAATACCAAGTTTCACAAGGATATAAAACCACAGGAAGTCTCCTACAGATTTCAGATTGATGTAACCAATTTGAAAATCAGTGTGCCATTACCAACAAAAGGTGAAGATATACACACCTAGTAATTTCCTCTCCTAGGTATACACCCAATATAAACGTGTACATTTGTGCACCACAACACATGTACAGGAATGTCTGTAGCAGCATTATTTGTAAAAGCCCCAAACTGGAAATAACCCAAATTCCCATCAATACATAAACTGTGTATATCCCTGCAATGCCATACTCTACTGCAATGAAAATGAGTGAGTTACAATCTCAAGAAATAAGGAAGAACAAAATAAACATAATATTGACCATAAGAAGCCATACCAAAGTACTACCTGCTACATAATTTGATTTACACAAAGTTCAAAAGCAAGCAAAGCAACACTCATATATTTTGGTTGAATACTTAGGAGACTATACTGGGAAGTCCAATGGGGTTTCTAGGGTGTGGTAACATTCTATTCTTGACGGAAATGGTGGTTACATAGAGTTTTATATTTAAATGATTCATTAATCTGTATCTATATTTTATGCATTCCTCCATATTCATGTTACAGTTTACAATTTAAAAGACTAGAAAGAAGAACTACCATTTTCCTTGCATATTTGGATAATAGTGTTATGTTTGCCACCCTGCTACAAGTAATTTATTCTATAGCCTATTACATCTTTTATATGGTTATTTCAGCTATGACTTCTTGCCTATCTTACTCTAGGACAAGCTTCCAAGAGATGTAAAATTTTCTATCACTACACCCATCTAAATGATTCTCGGTAACCTAGTCCAACAGTATTTAATATTTAAATGTCTGAACATCACCACGATGTTATCAATTCATTTTTAGTCTTTGCATATACAACCAATATTTGTTTGCATTCAGATTGGGCTTTACTGCTCATTGAAGGAATAAAATTAAGATGCCACTTTGGGAATGCCATAAAAAAGAAGTTAAAAAATTAACCATTACACTCCTAAACTTACCTGATTCCCCTTGCTCAGGTAATAGGTGTAAACCTTTGCTTCCTATCCATATCATTTTTATGTAACCCTAGGAAACTGTCTTTTAAACTCTCCAAATCACCTCATAAAAATTTTTGGTATTTAGCTGATTTTTCTCATTGGTAAAATATATCACACAGGAATTACTCTCAACCACAAACCTTAGTCATGCTTTCACCTATTGTATTAGTTTCCTGAGGCTGCCATAAAACAGCACCACAAACTTAGTGGCCAAAAACAACATAAATGCATTCTCTCTCAGATCTGGAGACCAGATGTCCCTTCAGAAGCTCCAAAGGAAAATCCTTCCTTGCTTCTTCTAGGTTCTGATGGCCCTCGGCATTCCTTGGCTTCCTTGGCTTGTGACCACCATCACTCCGATATCTGTCTCCATCTTCATGTCACCTTCTCCTTTGTATGTCTGTGTATTCTCCTATTCTGTCTCTTATAAGGACATTTATCACTGGAATTAGGGCCCACCAAGGTAATCTAGGATGATTTCATCCCAAGATACTTAATTATTTACATCTGCAAAGAGCCTTTTTCCAAATAAGATCACATTCACTGGTTCAGAATGGAGGCCACCATTCAACTGACTACACCTATTATAGTTGGAGGAGATAGTTGAGAGGACATAAGTGCCAGCTGACCCACAAGCTGGACCCGGGCAATTGGAGGCTCCTCACTCCCTCCCCTATCCTTGGAATGTATCTTCTTCCCACCATTACCACAGTAGGAGCTGGCTTCAAGGACACACCCTTGAGAGAGTGAGATGTTGTTAAGACCATCTGGACAGGATATATGACTGAACCCCGTTAGAGTCTCTGTATAAACCTTTAAGATTCTGGTAGGTGGGCACAGAGATCTACTTGTCTTGCAATCACCCAAGACAAGCCTCATATGTAAGTTCCCTTTCTTATTAAGGCTGCCATCTACCAATCTGGCGTGGCCTGCCCTTTTCTTCAGTCCCTTCTTGCCCTCCATGTATGAGGCCTGTTTCAGATTTTACCTGGGAAGCTCCCATGGTTGTGAACCAACAGTTACACAGGGAAAAAAATTACTAAAAAATTTAAAGGATACAATAATAATAGAAGTAACTGCACTATTTTAGATGGGCTTTCCATAGTTAAATTCCTAACAAAAGTATATATATCATGTACTAATTTTCATACCCCACACAGACTTAATTACAAACTCTTAGGAAAACGGTAATTAGGTTTTATTCAACTTTGAATCCCTACACCTAACCTAGTGTTCTTGACATAGTAGACAGTCAGGACATAAAACAAAATTAACTTATATATCCTATAAGATAATTCTGAAGCAATTTAAGGACCACTCATTGTGCCTACACTCAGAATTGGCTTTAACAACAGCTTTAATGAAAGGAAACAGAATTGCCATTTTTTTCCTATCTGAAGCCTAAAAATCAAGCATTACATTAGTCACTGACAACAAAACAATTGATACCTGGAGAGAGAAAGGAAGAAATGAAGTAGATAACAAAATAGGTATAGATGTTTTTGTTATGGGAAACTTAAAGGAAACTTAGGTAAAGAGAGAAATTGAGAGTTCTGACATGTCAAAGCATTCTGACATATCCTAGGATGCTTTTGCAAAAAGTCCATAAGAATAGCACTAATGGCATGAATGGTGGAGAAAAGAATGAAAACCCTCAGGGAACTGACCACAAGAAAGAAGAAAGAATTGTCTCGCATAAAGGTAGGATTACAATGACTTATCTTGGAAAAAGTAAACAACCCACTTATGTACAACTTCTCAATGGAAAAAGAAATTATAATGTCAGAAATATGAATTGACTGTCAGAAGTATGTAAAACCAACTCTATAAGTTGTAAAATAGAAGTCATATGTCTATTCTGAGACGTGATAAAAAAATTACACTTCTTTTAATAAAAATTCAAAACATGATCGTTTTGTTATCACTCAAGTGCCAATCACTATCCAACTTGTATTATGAATGCTCACCTACCCATAGAAACGTGTGTGTGTGTGCACACGCATGCTGGTGCATGAACAGAATCATTTTACTGTTTCAGTTGTTTGATATTCTGGTCAGAATCAGCAGTAGTTTCTTTCTTGTATGTGTGATTATCTGAAAATTATGTCAATACAGAACTTACTGTTTTTAGAAAAATTTCTACAAGACTATCCAGCAAATTACAAAGGATAAAATCTGCATGAAAAATATTCTGTCACCATCAAAAAACTTAATCTTCTGGTAAAGATTAAGAACTAAATGTACTTATCTACCTTTCAATCTCTAAAATTCCCAATGAAATTATGTTAAAAAAAATACAAGACAAAAAATCCTAAGAGCACTATTAAGAAAGAGAACTTGCACTGAGCAGAGATCTTAGTGATTTTTCTGGAAGGTGGAAAAAGAAAACAGCAACCCGGAAATTTCACAACAAAGTCTATCTAAGTGAGCCCAGAAGAGAGGTAAGAGCCAAGCCAGGGGGTAAAGAGGATGGCAATGGAAAGAGGAGCAGAAATGTACAAGATCTATTAATTCTGCCTATAGAATTACTCTTCTCCTGATTTCCCTCTCTCTTCCCCAAACTCTGGTCCTCCACTGAGAGATGCTGTGTTTACTTCCATTCACAAGCCATGACACCTGCTCTAAAGAAACTGATCTATGGACCATCAGAATAAATCCCTTATCCTTTTGGAAATGGTTCTTGCAGGTACCCTGCAGGCTGGTCCTCTCTGTCTAATACAAAGGACATATAGTCAGCACTTCCAGACTTATCCACACAAAAGATGCACAAAAGCAAAAACTAAGACAAACAAATAGAACAACTGACCCAAAGATATTGATAATTAAGAAAAATAGAGAACAACTTAATTTTTATCCTAATTAAGGTTCTAAGGATTGGACTTCCCTGGCAATCCAGTGGTTAAGACTTGTGCTTCCACTGCAGGGGGCACAGGTTCATCCCTGATTAGGGAACTAAGATCCCGCATGCCATACTACGCAGCCAAAAAAAAAAAAAAAAAAAAAGATTCTAAGGATAGAAAACATACTATATCCATAGTATTAGAATAGGTTGCTTCCATGTCTTGGCAGACAGAGAAAGAAAACTATCATATGATCTTGCTCATATGTGGAATCTGAACAAACAAAAACCAAAACTCATGATGTAGAAAACAGATTGTTGGTTGCCAGAGGTAGTAGGAGGGGGTTATGGAGGTGAGGGTAAAATAGGCGAAGGGGGTCAAAAGTACAGAGTTTTAGTTATAAATAAGTCAGGGGAATGTAATGTACACCATGGTGACTATAGTTAATAATATTGTATTGTATATTTGAAAGTTGCTGAGACAATAGATCTTAAAATGTGTTTGCTGAAAATTTTTAAACATCCAATAAAAGAGCTAGAATGTAAAACTGAAATGATGGAAAAGGAAAATATGAGAGGAAAGGGGAGAGCCAGACCAGTGCTTCTCAAATATTAATGTGCATACAAATCATCTGGAGATCATGTTAAAATGCAAATTCTAACCCTACAGATGTGAGATTCTGCATTTCTAACAAGCTGCTAAGTGACACCACGGCTGCTGGTCCACAGGCCACATTTTGAGTTGTAAGGACTTAGAAAGACATGTGCTTATGAAATTTCAGAGCAACCAAAAAAATTTTTAAATAATAAGAAGAAAGTCCTAAGAGTGGTGTCCAGATCAGTCTCAAACAATTATTTGAAAAAGTTAAAAAGGAACTCATTCGGTCCCATCTCCTGACCAGGGCTGTGTCCTCTTACAGTGCTCTCCATTCTGCCTCTTTCAGGCTCCCTCAAGGCCACTGCATTCTAAGAGAGGGTTTGCCTCTTCAGACCAATCTAAAGAATCATGATTAACTCAGTACTTTGTCCTGCTTAGGAAGACAAAGTTTAATAATGACAGAATTAAGACTAGGTCATGGTAACCTGTACCAAATTACTTCCAATTTATGGTATAATATAACCAGGAATATTCAGTTTCTAAATCTTCACATTTTGAATGTGACTCTCAAATTAAAAGAAACACAATCACAACAATATTCTGACATTCTCTTTTCTTTACTCCCAAAGTGATGGAAACACAGACAAATTTTTTAACTCTTCTAAGCAGGAGCAAAGTCACTCTGCTCATGAAGCTACATAGTTTGAATTTATAGATTTTGAACTACATTGCATTCATTATTTGCTGTTTTTAAGGAACTTCTGACGATTAGGAAACTACATGTTTTAGCACATGATACTTGAATATTCAGGTAGTTGGTGAATCAAGAGGCTTGCTCACCTTGTTCTGCAAATTTGAATTTATCTTTTGTTTAAAATGTCTTTATTACATACTAATTGTTTCAGAATTGAATTTAAAAGCTCTTTATCACATACTAATTGTTAAACAAAATGTTTCTAAAGAGTTTCAGACTGAAACTATTGACCATTTTCTTTGTTCCCTAAAATAGAAGTGATGTAATACTTTTATATTTATTATTGAGAGAAATGATGTCTTTATAAAACCATTTGAGAAAGAATGGAGGATTTATACCAAAAATTATCTCTAAATATTTCTAAGTTTTTAGAATGCCTTCTTGGAGGAAAATATAAATTCTGATCCTCAAAAACTTCCTGGAAACTCAGGAACTAGAATATAAAAATAATATTTATCAGAGAAACACTATAATATTTAGAAATATTTAGGTAATTACATCAGTTTATACATTATAAAATTAAATGTAAAGGGACAATTGTGGGAGATCAACTGATAAAATTTAGGACTTTTAAATGAAATGAAATACTATATGACAAAATGGCCTAATATATGCAAAGTTTTACAGACTTGACATAAACTTTTCTTAGAACTTTTGAGTGGAAATAGTGCAAAACTCAAATTTCTCTATGATCATATCAATTTAATCCATCTTGGCTATTCATTTATTCAGCATGGTATTACAATAATATCCCTTCTGTTAACCATCTGTATTACATAGTTCTTTGATCAGATCACTCACTATAGCAAGTGCTGAATGTTCCTTATCTATTTTAAAACCAAAGGGAACAAGAGTTGCCTGAGCTCATGAAAGATTTAGTAGTATTGTTGGTATTTTTTACATCAGCTAAGAAATAGATAATGCTCTACTGATTTAATCATACCTATTTGAATGTTGTGCTTTGGGGAATATGATACCATATTTCACGTTCCAAACCTTAATGTACAGGTCCTAAATCTTTCTGCTGTAGTTATAATTGGACATTGTAACAGACATTATTAGTGCCCTGCCTATATCCTCTTCCCCTTCCTACTTAAGCACAATTAACTTGATTTCCAACTGAAGACCTGACAATCTTCTCTGGATTTTGAAGTCCACTTTGCCCACCCATGCGACAGGCTAGAAGTGTTGGGAAATTAATGATCCTCTGGCCCCAGAAACTGTCAACCAATGACTGAAGGAAATTGGTGTACCTCCTCCAGTGAGATGACCCTGAAGCATTACCTACGCTGCTCCAGAGTTTCTACAGTGGGGTGAAGTCCAATTACCCACAGAGGTAATGGCTTGATTATGTACACTTTGTTGGCTGCATTCCCTTCCCTGTCTCAGATCTCCCCATCCTTTACCAGTATTTTCTACGTCTTCCAAATAATCACTTGCACATGAATCCTTGTTTTGGCATCTCTTCTAGTAGAATCCAACCAAGAAAGGGGGTATGGAGCTTCCCTGGTGGTGCAGTGGTTAAGAATCCACCTGCCAATGCAGGGGACACGGGTTCAAGCCCTGGTCTGGGAAGATCCCACATGGCGCGGAGCAACTAAGCCCGTGCACCACAACTACTGAGCCTGTGCTCTAGAGCCCACAAGCCACAACTACTGAGCCTGCGTGCCACAACTACTGAAGCTCATGTGCCTACAGCCTGTGCTCCGCAACAAGAGATGCCACCGCAATGAGAAGCCCGCATACCGCAATGAAGAGTAGCCCCCGCTCGCCTCAACTAGAGAAGGCCCACGTGCAACGAAGACCCAACACACCCAAAAATAAATAAATAAATAAATTTTAAAAAAAGAAAAAATAAAGAAAGGGGGTATCATAAGTGGTCCCAAGAAGCAAATTCTCAGAAAGGGATTCTAGAATTGGATAATGTACCTGCCAGAGGTAACAATAACCTCATTTTTAGGGCTAAGTAGGGTGGCAATAATCTTAGGCATGCTGTAACATCACATTTACTAAGACTCTGACTTGTGGTATACATTTATACAGGTAAAAGCAGAGACCAGGTCCTTTTGAGGAAAAACCTTGAACAAATGTACAAAAGGTATATAAAATAGTAAATGATAAATAACCAAAAAAAGTAAAAGGATAAATTTTTTGAAAAGTAAAGGATAAGTTACTGCATCTTGCCTTCCTATCACTAAGAAAGAGGCACAGTACTTATATATCCCTTTAGATTTTAGAGACTACATACACTTAGCAAAATTATTCCAAATCATTTATTGAGTAACTAGGGAGACTGCCAGCTTTGAGTTTACACAAAGCAACAGATGGCTCTGCAGTAGGTTCAAATTATGATATAAGCAGCCCTGACACTCTGACTACATGACCCAGCAAATCCAAAGGTACGAGAGGTACCCATCATCCATTAGGAAGCCCTGTGGATTCTCTGGCCAGCCCCAATAGAATAAACACAGTGCAGACTCCTATGGTTCTAAAGCAAGGCTATGCTGTCTGCAACAGAAAACTGTACTCTATTAGAATGGCAATTGCCAACACGTACTGAGCCCTAATAGAGACTGAGTTCCTGACTAGGGTACCTCAAGCCACTATACAATTGGAGATGCTCATAATGAGCTGGGTATTGTCAGCCACCAAGTGATAAGGTCTATATGACAGAGCAGCAACTCATCACATAATGGACAGGCTACTTTCAGAATCAGACCTGAGCCGGCTCGAAAGGAACAAGTAAGTTACACAAACAGGTGACTCCAACCTTCATGTTACCTAGCTCTATTGCAGTGATTCCAACCTCTCAACTCATTCCTGTGGTTTGTGGGGCTTTCTTATGACCAGCTCATGAAGGGGGGGGGGGAACCTGAGCCTGATTCATAAATTAATCAGACTTATTAACTTGCTAAAAATATGGATGCCACAATATAGCCCTAATCAGGAGTGATCCTAAAATACAGAGGTGAATGGAAATCCCTCCTATGGATGGGTTTTAATGAAAATGTTGGGAAACTTTGGATTTGGTGACAGGAAGCACCAGAAAGCCTAGAGGTACAAAAAATAAACCTTCCCTCTGTTATGTACTGAATGGTTGTGTCTCCCCCAAAACACATATGTTGAAATCCTAACACCAGTGTGATGGCTGGGCCTTTGGTGAGTACTTAGGTCATGAGAGTACAGCCCTCAGGAATGGGATTAGTTTCCTTATAAAGAGGCTACAGAGTGCTTCCTTGCCCCCTCCACTACATAAGGACACAGTGAGAAGTTGGCCAGCTATAAACCAGAAAGTGGGCCCTTACCAGACACTGAATCTACTGGCAACTTGATCTCAGAATTCTCAGCCTCCAGAACTGTGAGACATAAAATGTTTGTTCTTTAAGCCACCTATTGTATGGTGTTTTTGTTATAGCAGCCTGAACATACTAAGACAATCTCTTTATCATTTTTCCTATAGCCAGGCCAAACTATCTCAGCTGAGAACCACTGAACTAGAGATACATTAGACAAAATAAGATCTGAATACAGACATTCCTTAGGGATCACAGCAGTTCATCACTCAGTTAAGAAAATACTTATCTAGGACTTACCTACACATAGCAAAGTGTAAAAAACTGGGTTATAAATCATAACCCCTGTCCATAAAGAACCCCCGCATTAAAGTCTCCATTGTCCTCCATTATCCAGCATTGTCTATTATTCTGGAAATGATAGTTTTCTGGATTCTGTTTTAAGGACTGGAACTTCCAGAACTATAAAATGTAGGTAGGTGTAAACACATTCACACACACATGCACACATATCCACACACAGAAAATCTATTTTAACTTCTGGCATCATTTCTGGATTTTTTCTAAGACCGTTGGAGTTCATGATATAAAATCCCTGACACTATCATTGTAGTTATCACCTTTACTTCTGATCTCTCCCTCTCTTTTCTGTCCTCTTCTTTTTTTTTTCTATCACCTATCACTTCTCCTGTGACTCTCAGATTTCACATAGGAAAGTCTATCTTTTCATAACATCACTATCCTATGGAGCTCTCCTCACCTTCTGTTTAGACAGAGAATGGACTAATCAGTAGTGTGTCATCATTTCAGTTGTCCTTGCTCATTGTACAAATGGATCTGGAATATTTTTCCAGATAAAGATGCTTTCATTTTTTATTTTCCTTACTTCTGGGCTCAATGTCCCTCAGATGCTTGAGTGTACCAGATAACCAAAGTTTACTGTAAATGAATATAATGATTCTAAGTTTGCTTACTATAGTTCCAACATTGATGAATTTGCGAGTCTATACTTTTATTAAGAATAGGTATAAGAAATGGTCTTCTCACTTTTGCAGAATCTTTTTTCTAAGCACTGTTATTACTTGTATTGCTAATAAGACACTTTGATTTACTCATTATTTAATGAGCATTGGCCAAGTTTCTACTATCTTTGAAGCTCCTTGCTAGGCATTAGCAATATAAAGATAAGTAAGATATAGTCTATCTTCTCAAGTAATCCAGAGTCTGTGGAGGAAACAATCAAGTACACAACTAATTTTTATATGATTTGATAGATACCACAGCAGAAACAAAGGTACAATGGGAACTCAGAGAAGGGAAGATTTAACTCTGCCTGGTGGAATCTGGAAAGTCCTCACATAAAGTGTGACATCTGAGCTATATCTTGAAGGATCGATAGAAATTTGCCAGACCAAAGACTTATGAATTTGATAGTAAAGAAACCACATGTGCTAGGCCATGGAAGTGCAACCTAACAATATATCTAGAGAACTAGGTGTTTATAATTAAGTGAAGAAATAGGCTCAGAAGAAATACAAGAGCACAATCTAGAATCACCTAATATACCATGTTAAAGACTGGCCTTTAACCCAAGATGCTAAATGGAGAGCCATTGAAGGATTTTACACCTGAGAGTAGCATGATCAGATATGCCTTTTACAAAAATCACTCTGACCATAATAAAGGAAAAACTGGAGAAAGATAAGAAACCAGATGACCAGCTAAGAGAAATAATAAAAGCCTAACTCTATCAGTGGCCAGAGGGTGGAAGCAGAGGAGGCAGACAAGAGAGACATTTAGGAGATGAAATAAATAGGATCAGATGATTAATTTGTTTGTGGAGGAGAAAGAGAGAGGGGAAAGGGGAAAGTAACAGAGAAGAAAGAGTGAAGCATGATATTCGGGTTTCCAGCATAGTAAGTGGATGATGCCACTGGTTTCACTGGGTTAAAAGATTAAGGGACAGGAAAATGTTTGGAGGTCAAGATGAAGAGTTTGTCTATGGAACTGTCAAATTTCAATAGCCTGTGGGATACCCTACTGCAGATAAACAGGAGATTGCTATGGATAGGTTAGGATCTCAGGAGAAATGTCAGACCTCGACAGGTAAGGCATATAGGTAGTAGTTGAAGTGAAACTTCCCCCAAATCACCATTTGAAATGGAAACCACACACAAAAGTATCACACTTAGAAATTAGATGTGGTTAGAAATTCCGCCCAAATGGAGACTAACAATAAGAACCATACAGAGTCACTAGGCAGTGGGTTCTGTCTTCTGATAAGATGAATCAATATAATCCCTCTAAGTGAAACCATGTTATGTTCCTTAACCTTGAAGTTTATCAAATCCAGATTCTCTCTCTTCTCTTAGGTTCTATTCATTTATGCATTAAACTTAAATATTTACTAATTAATGTAGCCCAAATATCAATAGCCTTATCTATTTATCCCTGATCTTACTCCTGAGATCCTGGGCAAGAGAGACCTTGCCCATATCTGAGGTACTTCTTCTCAATTTAAGGTGCATTGTTCTGCTCTAGATTTTTTAATTGTAATTAAATATGAATAATGAAAAATTATGTCATGCATTGAAAGAATTATATTCAAATATTATAGTCAATCCAACTTTTAAAATATCTTAAATACTTCCTTCAAACCACAAATTCTGGCCTTCAAAACAATCAGTACAATGGCCTCCTGATGTGCTGAGTGTCCCACTTCATAAGGTACTTCACCATTATCTCATTCAAATCCTATAGTTCAGAGAATGGATTTCTTTAAAAAGTAAAGACAAAAAAAGTCAAAGCTTCTTCCTGAATCTTAGTTCAATACAGTTAGATTTTGCAAGACAATAAGGAAAAGAAAGTCAATCCACGCATACTGATATGTGATTATGCCTGAAGATATGTAAAGTCACCCACAGCTGGAAACATGCTGAAATAATAAGGCTACAGTTGGAAATGCTTTTTTAATTATGAATTTCTGTTCTATTTTTAGATAATACTGATCTTCATTTACTTGTATCAGAGATACATTATTTTAATTTAAAATTTCATTCCTTAAATTCCTATATATAGAAAATTAAGAAAATACATCACTGACATATGTAAGAGTTTCTACATTCAGAAAATTCCTGAGAGGCTTATATTTTCATCTCAAAGAGAAAAAAGAATAGTCACAAATTCATGTGCCTAATTAAATTAGATAAGTAGAGTTTAAGATGTGTTACTTGATGCAAAAATTGTTATCATGAACAGAGGAAGGATAAAAGACACACTTAGAGGCCACCCAAAAGAACTACACTGTCCTATTTTTCCTCTCTTAGCTTCCAGATTATCTCTAAATTATCAAGGAAGGAAACTTTTATTGAGCAGCCACCTAGCTAGTCAAATGATAATACTCACTACCTAATTTAATCCTTTGAATGTACTTTATTATTAGCATCTCTTCATAAAAGAAAAAAAAGCTTGCGTAAAGGCCTTGAGGTGATTTTAAAATATGTTCACAAATTATTTGCAGAGGTGAAAACTAATTCTCTTCCTCTTGAGTTTGGGCTGGACTTAGTGACTTAGAATATGGCAGAAGTGTTGCTTAGTGATTTCTGAGACTAGATCATAAAAAACATTGAGATTTCCTCTTGGATGGTTCATTCTGGGCACACTAGCTGCCATGTTGTGAGACTATTCAAGCAGCCTGCACTAGTCAGTTCAGGCTGCCGTAACAAAATACTACAGACCAGGTGGCTTAAACAACAGAAATTTATCTCTCACAGTTCTGGAGGATGGGAAGTACAAGATCAAGGTGCCATCTGATTCAGTTCCCAGTGAGGGCTCTCTTTCTGGCTTGCAGACAGCTGCCTTCACACTGTGTCCTCACATGGTAGAGAGATCCAGCTCTGGTGTCTCTTCTTATAAGGGCACAAGCTCTACCAGATTAGGGCTCCACCCTTACGATTTCATTTAACCTTTATCACCTCCTCAAAGGCTCTGTCTCTAAATATAGTGACATTAGTGGTAAAAGCTTCAATGTATGAATTTTGGGGAGACACAAACATTCAGTCCATTACACACCCTTATGGAAAAGTTCACATGGCTAGGAATTGAGGACATCCGTGTGAATGAGCCAGCTTGGAAGCAGTTCTTACAGCTACAGTCAAGCCTTCAGATGACTGCAGCCCAGGTCAATACCTTAAATGCACCTCATGAGAGGCCCTGAGCCAGAGCCACCTAGCTAAGCCTATCCTAAATTCCTTACTGTGAGAAAATGTATGAGAACATAAATACTTGTTGTTAAAGCTGCTAAATTTGGGGGTAACTTGTAACTGCTATAGATAGCTAATATATGTAGGTCTCATCAAGTTTGGTAAAACAGGGATTAGAAAATGATTGCTGATTGCTGAAGTAAGTTCTCTTTCTACTCCTTGTACTCCTTGTACTCACTGCCTCTCCAATATTTATTTAAAAGCTCATTCATATCTTGTGAAACTGTACATATATTACCTCAGTTAATCCTAATAACAAACTTGAGAGATTGGTTTTATAATAACAATATACAAAAGTATATTTTTGTAATTACAAATAATTTTTAAACCAAATAAAAGATATGATTCTGATATTATAAAGCTCTGCCTCTAAAGAACACTCCAATCTGCCTGCTTGTCTCCATCGCCACCATGACTACCCTAATCTTTGCCACCATTATCTCTGGCCTGGACAACCTCAGTGGCTTAACTGGTTCCTTGCTTCCCTGGGGTTTTCTTGCCCCATCTGTTTTCCATGTAGCAGGAAGAATGACCTTTTTAAAATGTAAATCAAACCATGGTACTCTCCTACGTAAAAGCCCTCCACAACTTTGTGTGACTCCTCTTGCTGGTTACACTTAATATATCTAAAGCAGAGTGAATGGTACTAATCATATGGTCACTTAGATGGTGGCAACACATTGCAACTACAATATCATCTTCATTTTTTTCACTTCCCCACGCTGGTCTTTTTCTATCCCATGAACCCACGAATCATCCTCAATCTGGTCTCAGAATATTTGCAACTTAAAAGCCAAGGAAGAATATGATCTCAAGGGAATAAAAGACAAACTCACAGGTTAAAAAAGTTATGGAATAGCTGAAGAGTACAAGCACTAAGAAATAAAGATGGGACACTGAAGATTTTAGAATATAGGCAAGAATATAATTAAAGCTTATTGAACAACTTTAATAAAAACATCCACACTATACCTGTAAACAATCTAAACAAATCTTGAGCTTACTTACACCCCTAATTTCTCTAGCCAGATTACATTAACCACAGATATCTAGGCAAATTCATCTCACTGGCCTGCCTTTACTCTCTGTCACACAATGTCTCAAATTCTCTCTCCTACTGAACTGGTACTGATTTTAGAGAGTTGTATATTAAAAGGGACAACACTCCCACTGCACCAAGCTCAATGCTCAGAACACTGCAGTTGTATTAACCGTGATTCTGCCTCTGCTGGTAACTACCTCTTATTGTGCTTGCTAAGACTTCATGCTCCCCTTTGTCTGCCTCTTCCTTTTTCTGCTTCTCTTTCTTTTTTTTTTTGAAGTTACTTTTTCAATCCTATAAATTATGTACTCCTAATACCCCATTTGACCCTGATGTTCTCTATTCTCTGTACAACTTCTCCTTCCCTACTTTTGCTCAACATGGAAAAACTATTTCTCTCAGAAATCCTATGTTTTCGTAATAGTAGCACCAAAACCACAATTACCCCCAAGAAATCCTATGAATATAGGATTCTTGAGACTAGTGATTATGAATTGTCTTCATTGTTAAGTGTCCTTAGCTATCGCTATGTGGTAAAAGGGAAAATAAATAGTAGACTTGCCTCCTCCTAGTTAGATTTTAGATTTTTATACCTCATAAGACAAAAAGTCAAAATTATGCTTGAAAGTCTCTTAGGAGCCCCACATTGGAGACTAATATACTATCTCGCAATAAATCAATCACAGTTTTCCTTCCAGGGGTGGACTCCATTATTGTTTTGGGTTTAACACCAAATTAAAGACTTAGCTTGTGTTTGGAGTCGAACATTAGAATCACAATCTCTCTGTAAGATCTCGTGCAATGAGAGGCATGAAAGAACTGACAACACCTGAGGAAGAACAGCAGCTTAACACCTCCCCTCACACTTTGGGTTATAGACACCCTGATTAGAAGGGTGGATTGCCCCTATTATTTAAATTTCTCTCTCCCTTCCCTCTCTCTCCCTGCTTCCTCTTGCTAAATTTGCCTTAAATCCATAGGTGATATGACCACAGAACATATATGTAAGGCCATTAGCTGTCCCAACCAAATGACAGCTGCCCTGAAATGGGAGGAAACACCTCTCCTTGCTTTTAGCCATAATGAGCATCTATGTGTAACTTACTCCAGGTTATAAGGAGTGAGTACCAAGTGTGGAAACACAAATACAGAATGAATAGCTTAATGATACCATACTACAATGCACGTTAAAATAATATTAGCTGTATTTCCAAGTGCTATGGTCATCCTATACACAAAAGAGCTTGAACAATTAGTCTCTACTCTTTGGGAGTCCACGAACTAAAATAAATTAATAATTACTGCAGATAAAAGCATTAAAGTGGTAAGACGGTGTAATCAAAACAGCTGCTATATCAAACACATAACTAAAATTTTAAAGGTAAAATGTATGTATCGAGTTTTCCTTTGGGTAGCAAGAAAGGAGATATTCACACGGTATAGAATTTTGGCTTAGTTTCTGTCCTTAAAAATTGCTTAATTACTCTTGCCCAGCCACTCAAGAAATGCGAAATATATATTTATACCTTTGTCCATTACTTAGTAAATTTTCAGGTACAAACTTTTTTTTACAACTCCAAACCTATGTATTAAAAAATAAAAGTTATATAAGCTTCTTACCTGGTAGTTTTAGCAAACTTCACCTTCTCCTTGGAAGGAAAGCAACTAGGGGTTAATTGGATGGTTAGAAGGAAAACCTGCTGCTTTCCAGGCAAACTGGATGTGTCTGGTTAGGAAGAGAATGATTGTTCTCATCAATTTAGCTTGGACACCTGGTAAGTCCTTTAGATGACCCTGTACCAGTCTCAGAAAAGTGCAATATGTACTCACAATGACCAACCAGATATACAGAATCATGATCGTTTTATTTTCTGCCAATAGCTTTGTAAAAACTATAGGCATAGAAAATTAAACGTTTATTGCTGACAGATGCACATGCATGCTGGGAAGCCATATAGCTGGCCAACTCAAAACGGATGAACAATCCCTGATTTTCATAACACTGCACTTGAAGATACAACATATTTCCTGCCTGAGCAGTAGGGAAAGGAAATAGAAAAGACTCCTTTCTAATATTCTTCCAGATAGTTAAATGTAAGTGTCTAGAGAATTTCTACTTACAGTTAGCTTGACTGTGCTTGGCCTGCCTCCTACCAAGATTCATTATCCCACTTAGTTTCAGGTGCCTCAGGGAGGTGGGGAGAAAGGCTCTGTCTACGTGGTCTTGATCTCTGCTATCTGTTAATCCTGTCTAACTATGGCAGCAGCTGAGTTACATTCTTGCTCTTCTGGGGCTATTTATATTTAACACAAGACTCAAGCAACGGTTCCCAAATCCTGGTCTAGGAAACATTAAAAGTACAGTTTCTTTGGACCACACTACAGTTATGATTTAGTGGGTTGGGTGGATGGAGTGTCAGACATGCCATTAAACTATATTTTAACTGGTATTCCCAGTAAAAATACTACCATTTATGAATCAGTACTTAGAAGATCAAAAAACAACAGAACTCAAAGTAATAAATCTCTAATAGTACAATTTAATACATGGACAATGGAAATAAATATTTTGGAAGAGCAATCACACATTAGCAGCTACCTGTCTACCTTTACATGAAACCTAACCAGGTTGACCTGTTTTAAATTTCCATCTAGCCAATATCTGAATGTAGAAAGTTTGGACTAAATGACCTTCCCATCCTTGCTTCAAGGATTATATGCAGTGATGAACTGGTGAATGTTTAATAACCAGATCTCTGGGAGAACTTGTGTGTGTGTGTGGATCTTTACATGCTTATTATAAATTATGCTAGTATAAGAGATATGTAACATACAATTTACAAATAATAATGAAATATACAATATTCTTTTTTTTTTTTTTAATTTATTTTATGGCTGTGTTTTAGGTCTTCGTTTCTGTGCGAGGGCTTTCTCTAGCTGTGGCAAGCGGGGGCCACTCTTCATCGCGGTGCGCGGGCCTCTCACTATCGTGGCCTCTCGTTGCGGAGCACAGGCTCCAGACGCGCAGGCTCAGTAATTGTGGCTCACAGGCCCAGTTGCTCCGCGGCATGTGGGATCCTCCCAGACCAGGGCTCGAACCCGTGTCCCCTGCATTGGCAGGCAGATTCTCAACCACTGCACCACCAGGGAAGCCCAATATACAATATTCTTTATTGTAAATTCCACATACCTAAAACTTCAGTGTGATGTCATTTTTTGAAAATCCACTACCGGTTTTTATAATTCTATTGCCAAAGTGTCACTAATGAGACTATTAATATGTGCTTGATTATTATCCAGTTCAGCCAAGAAGTTCTTCACATTGTTAACAAATGAGTGTTGTTGTGGCACAAAAGTTGATTTATAATTTTCTTTACGTGAAGGAATAAGACTAAAGTGAAATAGGGAAGGCCAATGAAGGAACTTCACTCACTCATCAAGGATGAGAGTAACTTCTTGGCTGAATTGGAAATAATTTGTGAATACTGGAAGAAAATTTCCTCATTTTTTAATTCTATTCAGAATTTAATAACTACAGGCATGACTCACTTTGTTTAATCAGCATTAACATTTTCTCTAATTAATCTTGATTAAACAATCAACAAGACACTAAATCAAGTCCTAATTTGCATCATTTGCTGATTTTTGTAGTATAAAGACTCCCACCTGACCAATTTCAAGCTACCAACATCACATCACTGAGGGCCGAGTTTTGAAGAGGTGTACAGTAGTCTCTTCCACCAGACAATTGATGTATATAACCTCAGAAACAGAGATAATGATTAAAGGTAATAAAAGAATTAGAAAGTAATGAGTTTTGAGTACTGAGTACTTCTGTTTTAATATGAATTAAGTACATTTATATAAATTACGTGACTATAAATAAGTTTATATAATTTAATTTTTGATAATGATAGTGTGTAACAACTGGTTCACAAAATTCCTGAAAACTTAACAATTGACTATCACGAACCAGTTAGAATCACTGTTATATGTGTGATTACAATGTACAGGTGAGAAGAGGCAAGGCAAAATAGGTTAGACAACCCACGCTAATGGAGGAGGGGAAGATAGAGGAGAGAGACGATGTGGAAAAACGTAGAAAATCTTCCTTATCTATCTGCAACCTACACTCTCAGATATCACCATTTCTTAATTATATTGGCAGCAATTCACCAGCAGAACAGGAAGAAATCAACCAACTGATGGTGGGCCATGATCACTGGCCATGGCACCTTCTCTAAAAACAATGGGCCAGTGATTTTCAACCCTGTGGCCTATTAGAATCAGTCGTGATTTTATATGTGTGTGTGTGTGTGTGTATGTATGTATCAGGGCCACCCAAGCCAGAATTTCCTAAGGTGATTCTATATTCCAAATTACTCTGAAATTTTAACATGGAAGATTCAACATTTAATTGTGTCTATTGTGTCTATTGACATTGGAGAATCCATTTCTGAAATCTTATCTTGAAATCAGGTAACTACCATATCGATTTCAATAAATATATGAAATAATCAATTTCTGTGTTTAAATAGGAAATTGTATGCAGCAAATTCTTTTTAGAATCAACTTTAATCAAAAGAAGCATCTCATTTACAAAATTCCTTGCAATTTTTTTTCTGCTCTTTATCATAAACTCCTAATGAGTGAAAAGTTTATATTCACAATATTCTGTTGCTTTTCTATACTTTCAAAATTGAAAGATGAAGAAGAAGCAAACTTTGATCTGACTGACAATATGATGACAGGGACAGAAAGAGTATTTTTTAAAACATATTTTTCAAAATTATGCACATGGAAATGTATTTCCAGTTTGGAAAATCCCATTATTTTAAATGTCATTTACATGGTTATATTCCAAACTCCTTTGAAATTTTAACCTGGAACATTCAACTTTGATGGTGTCTATTTGACTTAAGCTCACATTCAATAACTTTTTTTTTTACAAGTCACTATTTCAACACTCAAGTACTTTGAAGTTAAGAAATAACCATCTAACATTTTTAAGCTTTTAATCAACTTTAACGTAACTATCAAGTTAGGTAAAAATCATTTTATAGTAAAAACCAAAACTATTTCTGAAAAATCTTTATGTAATCAAAACAGTGTAAAAAAGAGATTTAAAAGGATTACAATCTGAACTTGGAGATATTAGTAATCATATGATGTTTTCATGCTTAGTATTATAATAAAAGCATCACATCAGAACATTTATATTCATAACTTAAGTTGCTAACCTTGAATGTTTTTACATTTTAACCATTTTTCAGGTTGGTAGTCTCTCATTAGGAGGTCACTATCCTCCTGATAACTTATTAGCAGTTTTGCTGGAGACCCTCCCAGGGCCTCCATTTTCTCCATCTACATATGGCTTTTCCTCCCACTCCCACATCTAACACTGATGGTGTCAGTATTGGTGACACTGTCTCCAAGAACGTGAATCATTTGGGATGATAATCACTTAAAGATAGTAGCACAACTACAAGGCAATCTGTTGGCCAGTTTGGGTTCAATTATCCATTTGCCCCTGAATTAACACCCAACTTTACAGACACAATGATTAATTCCAGCACCAGGGCATACGCAGAAAACTGTGGGCACACACTATAAAATGTCACTGTCTATCCACAGTATTAACTTTCCAATTATCATTTCATTTTTGTTCATTTATCTCCATCTGTTATTGCTTACAAATGCTTCTAGTCAATACATTAGTCTGATACCACCTAATTTTCTTTGGCACTTATTACAGTTCCCATTAAACTAAAATTCTAAAATAGCTTTTCAAATGTTGAATTTTTATCTTTGCCAGTGTAAAATTGTAAAACCTTCCTTATCCATTCATTGCATCAAAAACTCGATTTCTCTAGATGCTAAATCATTAATCTTGTTTGGATGTATTTCAAGATCAAAGCTTCCATTTTAATATATTTACATGACAATCAACAGTAAGTCCTAAAATGCCCACCTTTTTGGATCATGACCTGACAATCTTTCATCTGAAGCTGATGCTATAGTACCTCTGGATTTGGAAACAAAGAACATATTTGGGGGATTATATTGAGACAGAGACAGCAAAAAGTCTTCCTTTTACATATTTTTCCTTTTTCTGAGCACATACAATATATTTATAGCTCTGCAGATTAACAGAAAACATGGATGTTATTATACATGCTGCTTTGTTACCTCAGGCTTTCTTCAAAATATCTAAGACAATAGCCTCTCAGAATTTTCTGTAACAGAACTTTGCTGCCACCAACTGAACACATTCACCCAATGCAAGGGGATGTTTTTTACAAAGTAGTGCTGGAAGGGGAGATGAAGGGAAGATCACATATTTCCTTGGCCCAGACCCCAAGCCCTAACCAGAACTCCATTTCTAATCCATTTCTAATCAGGAATACCACCAGAGCAATGGCAGCACTCCCTTCACAACCCTAAACCAATTTATATTAATATAAAACTCCTCCTTAATTTGCAAACAAAGGGCACTTGTTTTATTCATACAAATGAGCATAAATCAAAGGCTTGTGCCAGGAATGTCATGTCATGAAACAGTGATGTTGAACTGATCAGTGAACTGGACTAAGGGGGTTACCAGGTCAGAAAGGCAAACTCATCACATTCTCACTAGCAAATTCTTACCAAAAAGGCACCGAAGTCTCCAAAGGTGACTAATTTCTTCTCTCTGGGCCAAATCCACAGCTATGTCTTAGGGATAAGATATCAGTTGAGCAGCCCCAGATCTCTTAGCAGCACATCAGGATCACCTGGTAAAATACAAACTGAAAGACCCCAGAATTACCAATCAGAACCTCCCAGAAAAGGCTTTGGGCAACAGAAGATCCCAATTCACAACCAGAGTTGAGGATCACCAGCTGAGTAAATCCTATTCCTTCACTTTTTTTGAAAGAGGGAGCAGGCTCAGAAAAGTAAAATCAATCCACCAAACTGTGAGCACAGGTCCTCAAGGAAAACCCTGAGAAGGGCTGGAGCGATGGGAGTGTGGTACCCAGATCAATGGAGAGGCTAATCTGTGTGGAAACACCTCCAGCATGTTGATGACCTTTGCCATACTGCTTTGTCCTCTTGAACAATTCAGCATAAGCAAAATGAAAATGCTGTTTGGGTCAAGAAAACAGTCCTTTGAAGACAGAGAATAAGGAAAATAACTCCAGTTTATTTTTATTTCATACCTGCCCCATTTAGCCTGAAATTTTTGCCTTGAACCTTATGAGACCTGAAAATATATTATCTTTACTGTGTGTCAAATACGACCTACTTTGCTAATTCCTGTGACACTAATATTTTTCCCTGAATAGACAGCCATGTCTGTGTTTTAAATAAATGTTTTGCATAAAATGTTTTAAGTAAAAGTAATATATATTTGAAGCTTTTCACATATTTGGCTTAGTATTTATAGTATATAAAAGGAAACAATTTAAAACACAGTATGATGATATTTGTTCCTACAATTTTGTAATTTTTTTTAACCTCCCTCCTGGGAAGTTTTATTTTAGGCTTCTTTTAGTGTCTTATGAAAAAGATTCATTCACCTGCCACCACTAATGAAAGAGAGTTAATGTTTTATTTCTCCTACTTCTTAGACCACCCCCCCAACTCTACCAGACCTGTCCCCATCCAACCCTAGCCCTACCTCAAGTAACCTTGCTCCAAGTCTAACCCTGGTTCATCCACCCTCCTGCCTAGAGGTGACCTTAACCTGCTCTCCTAGCAAGCACCCAAGAATTCTTGAAATTAAATGGGGCACTACTGCCCCCACCTGATTAGATGGATCTATTTCTTGAAAATAAGAAGTAGATTTCACACAACAGAGCTTCCTATTTTTGCAAATACAATTTGTACTAATTTATGGAGGTGGGAAGAGAGGGAGGGAGAAGAAAACAAGAAGGAGGCTGGTGGTAGAAGTGGCTTGACTCCACTATGAGTGACAGCTATAAATCTATAGAAGGCAAGACTCCTCATCAAAAATCTGATAGGAGGAAGGAATGGGGTATCTCCTGGGGAAAACTAACCCAAAGGAATGAAGTGGCCAGGCAGAAAAATTGCTTTCGGTTAACAAAGCCTCAGCTGTTGAAGGAGAATAGGGATACAAGCAACCCTGCTTTGGTACCCACATGGAAAATTGTAAAGCTAAAAGTGAAAGCATATTTTCTTTCTGCATCTTAAGAGAATACAGAATTGATTCTGGAATTCTGAGGACACCTGAGAATACTAATATGATTTTGGCTCCTGAAGGACTTCAGAATATCGGTGGAAGACAGAGAAACCCAAAAGATGTGGTTTACCCAAGTGCCATAGGACAGATCAAAAGAAAGGCCAAACCAGAAAAAGGAAGAGAAAAACAGGGGCATGCAGTTATTGGAAGGACTAGCTCAGGAGTACACACAAGGTATTTCTAGAAGATTCCCATTAGTAACTTAGAAGCCATTTTACAGGGGGATGAAAAAGAAGATGGAATAAAAAAAAGAAGATGGAACGGCATTGGGGCGTCAACTGGGTTTCAGGCACTAGTGATAGAAATGAGTGTGTTCCACCCACAAGACGTTTCACTTCCACCTCCCACCTGGGAACATATTATATCGTTTGGAAATACAACGATATGCCTTCTCCTTGGTCCTGATATGCTCTTATTATCACAAACTAAAAGTTCCCATAAGAAGTGGCTAATTGTGAGGCAGGAAGGAGACCCAATATCTTGGCTAATTATTGTCATAAAGAATAAATAACATTGAACCTAAATCTATTATATATTTCAGATATTGTCCTCTAATTAAACACCACCAAAATAATCCCATCCAATAAGCCCACTCTTACAAGAGTATATTTTGCAGCTAACTCATTCTAGTAGAGCCAATAATATAGATTTTTATAAAAACTCAGTCTTCTACAAAGATCATACTAAAGTTCTATTATAGCGAGGTAATACTTGGCCTTGAATATTTTCAGGCTGAAGTAATATCTTTGATGTTTTAAGGTATAAAAATTCAGAGTTCACAACCAAAAACTTGTCTAAGTTCTTAAAGTTGTAAAACTCCTCCTTTTTTTATAGAAAACAAAAACAAAATGTGGTTCTTCCCACTAGGGCCTTTGAGCTGACACTGCAAGGGTTAGAATTACATTCTACCAAAAAAAAAAAAAAAAAAAGCACAGAGAAATAAATACTTAGTTGTGCTCATCTAGACAGTAAATGACCATATGTAACATCTGCCTTGACTTCTCAGAGTCCCTCGAGTCTCATGGAGATGTACTTGGCCAATAGCAGTCTGGTTCATGTGGGTTTTGTCAGGTCTGTGGGGCCTGTCACTGTTAGCTCTCCTAGCCAGCTGCTGTTTGGTATTATGTGGGAAAGTCTCTCAGCCACAAACTACTGTATCATTGTACCAGAACACTTCTCTGATGTTATAAAAATTCTCATGCACATTTGCTCTGGAGAAAGTTTATTGGAAGTTTATTAGAAGTGCATCTTCTGGACTTCCATTATATGTCCCTGTGACTAATTCTTATGGTCCCTATGACCCACCCTTAAGTAAAGTGGGAAAGCCCACAGAAGATGAAAAGTATAAGTACCAAAATTTTCAAAATAATATGTCAGTTTTGTTATCTAAAATATTTTAATTAATCAATTAATTATCAAAGATTCAAGAATATTGTGGAAACTTCTAACAGGATTTCACTATAATCTAATACTGCCACATAGAACTGGTGGTATAGGAATACTACAGAGATAAAGGCTATGAAACCCAAACTCCCCATTTCAGTGATTATCAATAATTTACTGTAACATAAAGTGTACATTAAGTTACATGGGGCATGCACCAAGTACTTAAGAAACATGGCTGCAGAGGAGGGGGTGTCCCTGTCATACTTTCTTTGATGCATTCCTATAATTGTAAGTTATATCCTATAGTTTCAACAATCCTATTGCCAGAGATGTACCTCAGTGCAAAACTTGTGGCCTCAAACATTTAGCTGAATCATTTAGATCCTTATAAACATATTGTATCTCGGCTTGTTATTGCTGAGTGATGAGCTAAACTTTCATGTAAACAAAGTGACACTCACCTCAGTTGAGAACTTTGAGTGCTCCAGGAAATCCTCAGTACACAAAACTCCTCCCTCCTTCATTTAAAAATCTTTAACCTCTGAAATTTCACATCTAGGAACTCATCCTAAATTCCATTTTTAAGTGGAAAGTATTTCCCAAAAGTTTACATATTTTATTATCCTATGCTAAAAAGATAATCATTTAACAGAACTGAATTCTTCAGTTGGGATATAAGACACCATGGCCTAAAAGAGGAGAGACAGTTATAAAAGACAGAACAACCAAAGAAACAACAAGTGGAGCCCTGAGAAGAACTTGCCTACTTTCCAAGTTGGCTAGCTGCTCAGCCCACAGAGAAACCCTTGCAGACCAATATATTCTCTCTATTACAATAGTGGCAGAAAAAAGAAAAAATGGCACAGGAGATGAGATGGAACCATGAGAAAACTTGGCTATGTCAGATACTGTTTCACAAGAAGTTTCTACTGTGGAAGACAGAAAACCAGTAGAAAGGGGGCAAGTCACATTACATCTCTGAGGCTCAGTTTCCTGATGTATAACACATGGGAAATATACCAACCATTGCCTACCTTGATCATAGTGAGTATCAAGTAAGAAAATGTAAGTGAAAACATTTCAAATATCATAAGTATTATATAAAGGTAAAATATATGACACATATCAGATTTTTTCTACACTTAACAACAAATAAGGAGACTTTTTCTGAATTCCTGCTTGGTTGTCAAAATGCAAGCCCCTGATGAGTCTTTATAACCCAAATATTGCCTTGACTAAGTCCATAGAACCTCCCCTACCACCTCCATTTCTTTCTCTTCTTCCCTTTGGGGGTGGTATGAAGAAAAATGGGAAAAAACAATGCTGACTGTTTCTGATTTCTTAGCTTCTCTGCAGCTGCCACTAGCGGTTTCTTTCTTTTTTTTCATTTTTTTTGGTCTCTTCTTTCAACACATCTTTAACTGCATCTGCAGAAGCTGTGAGTGCCAAAAGTCTGTGTGAAGGAAATGAATGCAGAGAGAAAGAATTCATAGAAAAAGAATGGTTGACATGGAAGTTACTAGAAGTTGCATTTGTAAAATAACCTTCACAGTCAGAGCAACTGTTAACCATTCATTTAACACAGTGACACAGTACATTGAATAGACTAGTGAAGACAGACAACAGCACTATCAATATGCAAAGACACTGAGAAACTTACTCTGGGAAGTAGCTGGTATAATGAAGCAAAATGAAACGATATTAAAAAATAGGGTAGACCAAAAACGTTTTGAATCCACACCACTTTCTCTAACATTGGCCATAATTTTAGGTAGCCAAGAGAGTCAATAAATTTGTTCTGTGGTACAAAATCTAGAAGTAAATATTGGTCATAGCTTCTAAATTATTTTTATTTACTTTCAAATGTAGATTAATTGGAAGTCGAGGAAAAAACTATTCTATCACATCTATCTGACTAATAATGGGCATACCTCCTGGTAATCACCATTGTTTTAGTCAATAATAACAGTGAGACTGAAATATGGCTCCAAGTTAATATAAGACAGCATATATTTGAAAGCAATATAATATATGGCATTGAGAAAAAGGAAGGCAAAGCAAAATACATCAGGAAAAAGAATAATTTATTCATTCAAAAATTAATCAAATAATATGTGTTGAACACTTACTATATACAACAGTTACATTTTGAATTAAGTGTATTATTTTGGATATTCCTCAAACACTGTAAGAGAGATGATATTAGGCCTACCTTGGTGATGAAGAAATTGAAGCTTAGAGACAATTTCCCATGGCTACACAGCTGGAAAGTTAGGTAGGAGGCATTCAAACTGACTCTAAATCCCAAGGTCTTTCAGTATAGTAACTTACTAATAAAGTAATAGGTTTCTTATTCCATTGACTGTAGGAATAACAGGTTCAACAATTATGAAACAGGGTGCCCACAGCCACAGAAGAGAGAAAGTATTTGTTGCAAATGCTAAATTATCTTTCCAGCAAATAGATGAATAAAATACTAAAGTGGGGATTAGTTAATAGCTTTAATGAATACATTCCATGAAGTGAGAAAAGATAAATCACCAAGATCTGTTAATGTCTCAAACAAATGGAAAAATAAAACAGATTATAAACAATTACCAGGTAACATAAGGACAAAGTACCCTAGGTCAATATAAAGAAGTACAAATATATAATTAAATAAAGAGAGATACATTTTCACTACAGAAGACAGTAACCTTACTTAAACATTTCTCATATTCTAAGATTTCAACCATAATCTTTTCATATTTGAAAACAATTTGGACATTTTAAGGACAATGAGGCAGTACTCATTGGAGGACTCGCTGGAGGACTACAACAGAAAAGAGATAGTATTCTATTTTTTTGTTCTAGTTTTTTAGTGTCTTGCTTTGGTATCATTTTCTTTCCACCATACCTCAGTATATCACTCTGGCAAATAATGAAGAAGTTAGAAAAATGAATTTAAACTATTTTTTAAAACGCTGAAAATTTTCCATTACAAGACAAGTGCTAGCAGAGTTAAAATTAAAGAGAAATTGATAAACATGTTCAAATTATAAGACAGGAAAATGCCTCAAATTTTTTAATAGCAAAGTAATTATCATTTTCCTCAGAGATTAATCATGTTATATCCATACATGGAAAATATTGGAGAAATGAGGTACACTGAAAAAGACAAGCCCAGAACCAAAAAAAACCTCTCTATTTTGAACATTCAGATAACTTGTACATAAGATATAATTTGTACAAGAGGACCTTCAAGATGGCAGAGGAGTAAGACGTGGAGATCACCTTCCTCCCCACAAATACATCAGAAATACATTTACATGTGGAACAACTCCTACAGAACACCTACTGAATGCTGGCAGAAGACCTCACACTTCCCAAAAGGGTCTTGAAGCTCCAGACGGGTGTCAGGCCAAAGCCTCTGAGGTGGGAGAGCCAAGTTCAGGACATTGGACCACCAGATATCTCCCGGCCCATGTAATATCAATCAGCAAGAGCTCTCCCAGAGATCTCTGCCTCAATGCTAAGGCCCAGCTCCACTCAATGACCAGCAAGCTCCAGTGCTGGAAACCCCATGCCAAACAACTAGTAAGACAGGAACACAACACAACCCATTAGCAGAGAGGCTGCCTAAAATCATACTAAGTTCACAGACACTCCAAAACACACAAACAGACGTGGTCCTGCCCACCAGAAAGACAAGATCTAGCCACATGCACCAGAACAAGGCACCAGTCCCCTCCACCAGGAAGCCTACACAAGCCACTGAACCAACCTTACCCACTGGAGGCAGACACCAAAAACTACGATCTTGCAGCCTGTGAAAAGGAGACCCCAAACACAGTAAGTTAGGCAAATTGAGAAGAGAGAGAAATATGCAACAGTTGAAGGAGCAAAGTAAAAACCCACCAGACCAAACAAATGAAGAGGAAATAGGCAGTCTACCTGAAAAGAAATTCAGAGTAATGATAGTAAAGCTGATCTAAAATATTGGAAATAGAATGGAGAAAATACAAGAAACTTTTAACAAGGACCTAGAAGAATTAACAGCAAACTAACAATGATGAACAACACAATAAATGAAATTAAAAATTCTCTAGAAGGAATCAATAGCAGAGTAACTGAGGCAGAAGAACTGATAAGTGACAGGGAAGATAAAATAGTGGAAATAACTATCGCAGAGCACAATAAATGAAAAAGAATGAAAAGAATTGAGGAAAGTCTCAGAGACCTCTGGGACAACATTAAACACACCAACATTCAAATTATACGAATTCCAGAAGAAGGAGAGAAAAAGAAAGGGACTGAGAAAATATTTGAGGAGATTACAGTTGAAAACTTCCTTAATATGGGAAAGGAAGTAGTCAATCAAGTCCAGGAAGCACAGAGAGTCCCATACAGGATTAATCCAAGGGGAAATATGCCAAGACACATATTAGTCAAACTATCAAAAATTAAATACAAAGAAAAAATATTAAAAGCAACAAGGGAAAAGCAACAAATAACATACAAGGGAATCCCCATAAGTTTAACAGCTGATCTTTCAGCAGAAGCTCTGCAAACCAGAAGGGAGTGGCAGGACATATTTAAAGTGATGAAAGGGAAAAACCTACAACCAAGGTTACTCTACCCAGCAAGGATCTCATTCAGATTCCACAGAGAAATCAAAAGCTTTGCAGACAAGCAAAGCTAAGAGAATTCAGCACCACCAAAAAAGCTTTACAACAAATGCTAAAGGAACGTCTCTAGGCAAGAAACACAAGCGAAGGAAAAGACCTACAATAACAAACCCAAAACAATTAGGAAAATGGTAATAGGAACATACGTATCGATAATTACCTTAAATGTAAATGGATTAAATGCTCCCACCAAAAGACATAGACTGGCTGAATGGATACAAAAACAAGACCCGTATATTTGCTGTCTACAAGAGACCCACTTCAGACCTAAGGACACATACAGACAGAAAGTGTGGGGATGGAAAAAGATATTCTATGCAAATGGAAATCAAAAGAAAGCTGGAGTACCAATTCTTATATCAGACAAAATAGACTTTAAATTAAAAACTATTACAAGAGACAAAGAAGGACACTACATAATGACCAAGGGATCAATCTAAGAAGAAGATATAACAATTGTAAATATTCATGCACCCAACATAGGAGCACCTCAATACATAAGGCAAATGCTAACGACCATAAAAGGGGAAATCAACAGTAACAAATTAATAGTAGGGGACTTTAACATCTCACTCTCACCAATGGACAGATCATCCAAAAGCAAATAAATAAGGAAACACAAACTTTAAAGGATACATTAAACAAGATGGATTTAATTGATATTTATAGGACATTCCATCCAAAAACAACAGAATACACTTTCTTCTCAATTGCTTATGGAAAATTCTCCAGGATAGATCATATTTTGGGTCACAAGGCTTGGTAAATTTAAGAAAAATGAAATCATTTCAAGTATCTTTTCCGACCACAATGCTATGAGACTGGATATCAATTACAGAAAAAAAATAAAGCTGTAAAAAATACAAACACATGGAGGTTAAACAATATACTACTAAATTGCCAAGAGATCACTGAAGAAATCAAAGAGGAAATCAAAAAGTACCTAGAAAAAAATGACAAGGAAAACACAACAGCCAAAAATTTATGGGATACAGCAAAAGCAGTTCTAAGAGGGAAGTTTATAGCAATACAATCCTAACTCAAGAAACAAGAAGCATCTTAAATAAACAGCCTAACCTTACACCTAAAGCAATTAGAGAAAGAAGAACCAAAAAAAACCAAAATTAGCAGGAACGAAATCATACAGATCAGATCAGAAATAAATGAAAAAGAAATGAAGGAAATGATAGAAAAGATGAATAAAACTAAAAGCTCGTTCTTTGAGAAGATAAACAAAATTGATAAACCATTAGCCAGACTCATCAAGAAAAAAAGGGAGAAAACTCAAATCAACAGAATTAGAAATGAAAAAGCAGAAGCAACAACTGACCCCGCAGAAATACAAAGGATCATGAGACATTACTACAAGCAACTCTATGCCAACAAAATGGACAACCTAGAAGAAATGGACAAATTCTTAGAAAAGCACAACCCTCCAGGGCTGAACCAGGAAGAAATAGAAAATATAAACAGACCAATCACAAGCACAGAAATTGAAACTGTGATTAAAAATCTTCCAACAAACACAAGCCCAGGACCAGATGGCTTCACAGGCAAATGCTATCAAAGATTTAGAGAAGAGCTAATACCTATCTTTCTCAAACTCTTCCAAAATATAGCAGAGGAAGGAACACTCCCAAACTCATTCTACAAGGCCACCATCACCTGATATGAAAACCAGACAAAGATGTCACAAAAAAAGAAAACTACAGGCCAATATCACAGATGAACATAGATGCAAAAATCCTCAACAAAATACTAGCAAACAGAATCCAACAGCACATTAAAAAGATCATACACCATATTCAAGTAGGGTTTATCCCAGGAATGCAAGGATTCTTCAATATACGCAAATCAATCAATGTGATACACCATATTAACAAATTGAAGGAGAAAAACCATATGATCATCTCAATAGATGCAGAGAAAGCTTTCGACAAAATTCAACACCCATTTATGTTAAAAGCCCTGCAGAAAGTAGGCATAGAGGGAACTTTCCTCAACATAATAAAGGCCATATATGACAAACCCACAGCCAACATTGTCCTCAATGGTGAAAAACTGAAACCATTTCCACTAAGATCAGGAACAAGACAAGGTTGCCCACTCTCACCACTATTATTCAACATAGTTTTGGAAGTGTTAGCCACACCAATCAGAGAAGACAAAGAAATAAAAGGAATCCAAACCGGAAAAGAAGAAGTAAAGCTGTCACTATTTGCAGATGACATGATAGTATACATAGAGAATCCGAAAGATGCTACCAGAAAACTCCTAGAGCTAATCAATGAATTTGGTAAAGTAGCAGGATACAAAATTAATGCACAGAAATCTCTTGCATTCTTATACACTAATGATGAAAAATCTGAAAGTGAAATTAAGAAAACACTCCCATTTACCATTGCAATGAAAAGAATAAAATATCTAGGAATAAACCTACCTAAGGAGACAAAAGGTCTGTATGCAGAAAATTATAAGACACTGATGAAAGAAATTAAAGATGATACAAATAGATGGAGAGATATACCATGTTCCTGGATTGGAAGAATCAACATTGTGAAAATGACTCTACTACCCAAAGCAATCTACAGATTCAATGCAATCCCTATCAAACTACCACTGGCATTTTTCACAGAACTAGAACAAAAAATTTCACAATTTGTATGGAAACACAAAAGACCCCGAATAGCCAAAGCAATCTTGAGAACGAAAAATGGAGCTGGGGGAATCAGGCTCCCTGACTTCAGACTATATTACAAAGCTACAGTAATCAAGACAGTTTGGTACTGGCACAAAAACAGAAATATAGATCAATGGAACAGGATAGAAAGCCCAGAGATAAACCCACACACATATGGTCACCTTATCTTTGATAAAGGAGGCAAGCATATACAGTGGAGAAAAGACAGCCTCTTCAATAAGTGGTGCTGGGAAAATTGGACAGGTACATGTAAAAGTATGAAATTAGAACACTCCCTGACACCATGCACAAAAATAAACTCAAAATGGATTAAAGACCTAAGTGTAAGGCCAGACACTATCAAACTCTTAGAGGAAAACATAGGCAGAACACTCTATGACATACATCACAACAAGATTCTTTTTGACCCAGCTCCCAGAGAAATGGAAATAAGAACACAAATAAACAAATGGGACCTAATGAAACTTAAATGCTTTTGCACAGCAAAGGAAACCATAAACAAGACCAAAAGACAACAATCAGAATTGGAAAAAATATTTGCAAATGAAGCAACTGACAAAGGATTAATCTCCAAGATTTACAAGCAGCTCATGCAGCTCAATAACAAAAAAACGAACAACCCAATCCAAAAATGGGCAGAAGACCTAAATAGACATTTCTCCAAAGAAGACATACAGATTGCCCACAGACACATGAAAGAATGCTCAACATCATTAATCGTTAGAGAAATGCAAATCAAAACTACAATGAGATATCATCTCACACCAGTCAGAATGGCCATCATCAAAAAATCTAGAAACAATAAATGCTGGAGAGGGTGTGGAGGAAAGGGAACACTCTTGCACTGTTGGTGGGAATGTAACTTGATACAGCCACTATGGAGAACAGTATGGAGGTTCCTTAAAAAACTACAAATAGAACTACCATACGACCCAGCAATCCCACTACTGGGCATATACCCTGAGAAAACCATAGGTCAAAAAGAGTCATGTACCAAAATGTTCATTGCAGCTCTATTTACAATAGCCAGGACATGGAAGCAACCTAAATGTCCATCAACAGATGAACGGATAAAGAAGATGTGGCACATATATACAATGGAATATTACTCAGCCATAAAAAGAAATGAAATGGAGGTATTTGTAATGAGGTGGATGGAGTTAGAGTCTGTCATACAGAGTGAAGTAAGTCAGAAAGAGAAAAACAAATACAGTATGCTAACACATATATACGGAATCTAAGGAGAAAAAAAAAAAGGCCATGAAGAACCTAGTGGCAAAACGGGAATAAAGACACAGACCTACTAGAGAATGGACTTGAGGATATGGGGAGGGGGTGGGGTGAGATGTGACAGGGTGAGAGAGTGTCATGGACATATATACACTACCAAATGTAAAATAGATAGCTAGTGGGAAGCAGCTGCATAGCACAGGGAGATCAGCTCGGTGCTTTGTGACCACCTAGAGGGGTGGGATGGGGAGGGTGGGAGGGAGGGAGATGCAAGAGGGAAGAGATATGGGAACATATTGTATATGTATAACTGATTCACTTTGTTATAAAGCAGAAGCTAACACACCATTGTAAGGCAATTATACTTCAATAAAGATGTATAAAAAAAAAAAAAGACAGTATAGTACTGGCACAAAAACAGAAATATAGATCAATGGAACAGGATAGAAAGCCCAGAGATAAACCCATGCACATATGGTCACCTTATCTTTGATAAAGGAGGCAAGAATATACAATGGAGAAAAGACAGCCTCTTCAATAAGTGTTGCTGGGAAAAGTAGACAGCAAAATGTAAAAGAATGAAATTAGAACACTCCCTAACACCATACACAAAAATAAACTCCAAATGGGTTAAAGACCTAAATGTAAGGCCAGACACTATAAAACCCTTACAGGAAAACATAGGCAGAACACTCCATGCCATAAATCACTGCAAGATCCTTTTGACCCACCTCCTAGAGAAATGGAAATAAAAACAAAAATAAACAAGTGGGACCTAATGAAATTTAAAAGCTTTTTCACAACACAGGAAACCATAAACAAGACAAAGAGACAACCTTCAGATTGGGAGAAAATATTTGCAAATGAAGCAACTGACAAAGGATTAATCTCCAAAATATACAAGCAGCTCATGCAGCTCAATAACAAAAAAACAAACAACCCAATCCAAAACTGGGCAGAAGACCTCAATAGATATTTCTCCAAAGAAGATACACAGATTATCAACAAACACATTAAAGGGTGCTCAACATCATTAATCATTAGACAAATGCAAATCAAAACTACAATGAGGTATCACCTCACACCAGTCAGAATGGGCATCATCAGAAAATCTAAAAACAACAAATGCTGGAGAGGGTGTGGAGAAAAGGGAACCCTCTTGCACTGTTGGTGGGAATGTAAATTGATACAGCTACTATGGAGAACAGTATGGAGGTTCTTTAAAAAACTAAAAATAGAACTACCATAGAACCCAGCAATCCCACTACTGGGCATATACCCTGAGAAAACCATAATTCAAAAAGAGTCATGTACCACAATGTTCATTGCAGCTCTATTTATAATAGCCAGGGCATGGAAGCGACCTAAGTATCTATCAATAGATGAATGGATAGAGAAGATGTGGCACATATATACAATGGAATATTACTCACCATGAAAAGAAACGAAACTGAGTTATTTGTAGTGAGGTGGCTGGACCTAGAGACTGTCATACAGAGTGAAGTAAGTCAGAAGGAGAAAAACAAATACCATATGCTAACACATATATATATACACTCTATTTTTTTTAAATGCTTCTGAAGAACCTAGGGGCAGGAGCAGAATAAAGACGCAGACATAAAGAATGGACCTGAAGACATGGGGATGGGGAAGGGTAAGCTGGGACGAAGTGAGAGAGTAGCATTGACATATATACACTACCAAATATAAAATAGATAGCTAGTGGGAAGCAGCAGCAAAGCACAGGGAGATCAGCTCAGTGCTTTGTGACCACCTAGAGGGGTGGGGTAGGGAGGGTGGGAGGGAGATGCAAGAGGGAGGGAATATGGGGATATATGTATATGTATAGCTGATTCACTTTGTTATACAGCAGAAACTAACACAACATTGTAAAGCAATTATACTCTAATAAAGGTGTTAAAAAAAAAGTTATAATTTGTAAAACCTTATATTATCTACACAATTGTCCCTTTTCAGCATCTAAACTCTAACTGATACATATAAAAAATGAAAATGGAAATCAGCCCAACTGTCTACCCCGCTTTGAGAACAAAAATGAAGTACTGATATAACATGGATGTTGAACATGGAGTGTATGGCATAAGATTGATGAACCTCAAAAACATTGTTCTAAAGAAAGAAGCCAGACTCAAAAGATTATATTTTATATGACTTAATTTATACATAATGTCCAGGATAAGCAAATCTATAGTGACAAGAAGTAGATTCATGGTTGCCTTGGGCCGGGGGTGGAAATAGAGGGTCATTGAAAATGGACAGAAGGTTTCTTCTGGCGATGATGGAAATGTTCTAAAATTAGATTGTGATGATGGTTTCCTAACTCTGTAAATTTACTAAATTTCATTGAGTTGTACACTTAAAAGGAGGGAATTTTGTGGTAGGTAAATTATACCTCAATAAAGCTATTACCAAAATTGTTTTTAACTATAGTCCTATCAAATATCAATTTAAATTCTGAAAGAGTCCCTTTACCCTTTGCTAATGTAAAATAAAAATAGTTCTCCAACAAGAAGAATTCTCTCCTGTCACTTCTCATGAGTATGGAGGGTCCAACAGAGCAGTATTTTTCTCATTTTCCTTGAAATTTTCCCTATTCATATGAAGACAAAAATCTCAGCCGAAACCATGAGACTCTGAAACCATCAGCTCTTAGTCTCTTCTATATTACTCATAAAAGCTTACAAAAGGGTTACATTTAGGGATGTGTCAAATTCTGGACTATAGCTTAGTACTATACATGTCTGAGCACACCCATGATAAATTTATTTAAACATAACTTAATTGCTCTCTCTTAAAGTACATTATATTTTGGAATACAGATACCCTAGAAAATAAGGCTTTTGAGGCTGTGACTCATAAACTTCCTTAAGTTTTCAAAATTAGTGCTAATGCTTTCTCGAACCGGAAAAGGGCTTTTTTTGTCTCACTTTTATATTATGGGCCACATCAGGTTGAGTTAGTCATGCTTGTTAATGAGAGATCTGATTTAATGGAGCAGTCACAAAACCAATTTGAGCAGAAATAAGTATGATAATAAGAGAAATGACTTTTCTTACCTCTGTGGTTTTAAAGGAGATGTAAAGACATGACTCCTAACAGCGAAACTAGTTAGGTTACATTTTACTTTTTACAACAAACAATCCCCCAAAGAAGTAAATATCTTCATGTCTTAAGGGAAGAATAAATTTCTTTGAATTAATACAATTGCTCTGTAACTATAATATAAGCACACACTACTAAATAATAGATGTAACAGTGGTGGTTAAACTCATCATTTAGTTCACAGGCAGAAGAAGAGCAGGAAATGACACAAACATAGGAATAAGCCAGAACTAGAGGTGAGGTAAACAACCACCAAGAGATAATGACCTCTGGGCCAGAGAAGAGGTTTTGAATATCACCAGGAACTTGCTTCAGGTGAAACAGCTGAATGCTACTCAGCTTTTACCATCATACTCTTTATTTTGAAATATTTACCTCTTTTTTTAATACAAACAGCTTTCTAACCTCCAGCTCCAATTGGAGCAATTGCTTTCCAAGCCTACCAGACAACTGACTCCCTAAGATTTCTTTCCATTGACCTCCTGGAATAGGTGCACTGTTTCGTAGACATCATAATGTTCTCTTCCTTGTACTCTTGTTTTTCTTCAGATAAAACTCATTCTTGCATAATTTTTTGAATAACAAGTACATAAAAGTTAAACTTTCTAAGCCCATCTATTCCTAGAAATATCTCTAGAATGCCTCATACTTGATATTAAAGCTTCCAATCATTTCCTCTCAGAACCATATATGACTGCTTTGTTGTCATCCATTATCCAGAAGCTGGAGGAGCAGTCTGAAGCCATTCTGATCGCCATTCCTTTGTAAGTAACTTGTTCTCTCTTAGAGCCTTCTTATTTTCTTTGATGTCTTACAATTTTACCAAGATACAGCTCATCAGATCTCAGTAAACCCTACTTCTTCAATCTGAAAGTTTGTGTCGTCTTTCAGAAGCCCCAAGACCTTTTATTTTCATTTAATTTCTCCTGTTCTCTTTCTCTGAAAATCCTATTAGATGGATATAATGGACCATTCATGTGATCCTCCATGTCTTGTAATTTTTTTTTGTCTCCTATTTTACTTCTTTTTGGCTTTTAGTTCATACTTTAGAATGTTCATTAGATTTTTTTCCTCCAGACTTTCTGTTGAACAATTGTTTTTACTTCAACAATCATGTTTTTAAATTTTTATTCCCTCTTTGTTTTCTAATTACTCCTTTTTCATAGCAACATCCTCAGTATTTAGAATATCATATCAATTCAGATCCCTCTGAAAAGTGAATTACAACTTTTTAAATTATCCTGTTTCCTGAATTATTATCCTGTTAGTTACATTTTTTGATCTCTCTTCATTGTGTCATTGGCTTGCTGAACATGTTGGAAAGCTTTTTGATCACATATTAATATTTATGAATGATGACTAGATTAATTACTACCAGTTACTGAAAGGAAATTCCTCTGCCATTATATAGGTCAATTTCCTGCCACAAGTCTTTCCCTGCATGGAAGAGCTGACTGCAAGTTCTGTAATTGTAGTCAGGGTTATGTCCACTGGTGAGCTCACTATAGAATGAATAAATGGGAATCCAGCACACTAACTGGATACACTCTATAAGGAGAACTCTATTCTGCAGCACAAATACTCAAACTAGGAAATGTAGGCCTCCCTGGACAGATAGTTTAATTGTTGTAGTAGAAAGCAGACCCATGCTATGGTTGTCAGTTTGGGTGGGGGCAGGGGGATTATATGCTCCAGCAGGAAGTACTCTGTGGGAGAAAGAGGGAGCAGGGTGGTAAAAAAGGGATCTGGCCCACCTTTCCACATATAGCCCTTTTAATTAACTGCCTTGCAAAGTGCCCCACAGCAGTCTTGCTCTTGTATTTACTGACTTGAAACCTGTCCAGGACTCCTGAGAAGAAAAATCTACCATCTCAGCTTTAGCTTTTTCCTGGGCATAGAAAGGTAGTTCTGGACAGCTCCTTTCCCCTTTGTGTTTTATCCATCCCTTCTAGTTCCAATCCACCAGAAATTCAAGTCTGTATCCACTGGTCCCAGCCCCACTCCATTCTCATACTACACCTCATTCTCTGCATTTATTTTTCAATATATCCCTTTTCTTTCTTTTTTTTCCTTCCTTCCTTCCTTCCTTCCCTCCTTCCTTCCTTCCTTTCTTTTTTTTGAGGAAGTAAATCATACCTTAGAAAAGATTTTCAAGAGGGAATAAATTTAAGAAGTGCTTACATCAGGAACTTAATCATTTATACTTTTGTTATTCACTATGTTCCAAAGATGTTTGTTATTTACTACAAGATAAAATAAAATTTTAAAGAGAAGAAAGTAAGAAAATTGATATAGGGTGGGGACCACTGATAAGCAGATAGAAGAAAAATAGAAAAGTCAAGATGAAGTCAGAAATCTATTTATAACAAAATGCACTCTATAAGGTGGAAACTAAATTTAACAAAAAAATTTCTGGTAACCAATACAAAGAAAACAAAAACTGTTACATATATTACTATTTTCACAAGATAACAATAGACCAGCTAAGAAAAGAAATATATATAATAAATTTTTATTACAAGCAATATAGTGAATATCTTCAGCAATAAATATAACAATTTTCATAGAGAAAAGACTCAGAGGGGTAGAATAACCATGAAAAGAAGCAGTTAACCATGTGCTTGGGAGAGTAATAAAGGTTGCCTTATTGGAAGTGAAATGGTAGTTCTAAAGAAACTCTAATACTGTCTTCTACTTATCACCATCTTGTGTTTTCACTATAAGGAATTATATAATATTGGAATCTGTGTATTTTAGAGGCCCTCTAATCCTATTCTCTATTTGTTGCATATTTGAATAAGTGATTAATCAGCTTTTAATCAACCCTTCTAGTATTGAGAAATGTATTATTTTCCAAGGCAATTCATTCCACATTTTGACAATTCTATTTATTAAACACTTATCCCTAATATTGAATCAATATATGCTCCTACCCACTGGTCCTATACCTGGTTTCTGGAGTTGCATAAGTAAGCCTCACTGCTTGCCATGTGATAGATAGCATGCTGAATGTTTGTAGACAGCTAGCATGGTACCCTGCCTCTCTGAGCTATATAGTCTCAGATCTCCTGTTTATAAAGAAACTAAGAAAATTTATTATGTGCAGATGCTCATCTTCTCTAAGTCGGCTAATACAATGAAAGAAAATTGTTTTCGAAAGAAGAAAAGATGATATTGGCAAATAAGAGAGAGAGCCAATGCACATTTTATAAAATAGCTTTTAAATATCAGATTCCTGAAAAATTAAATTCTTGGGTCTTCATTTATAAGAGGATATTTTTAGTAAATAAAACATAAAATGCCCAAATATCCTTATTTATATAAGCAACAGTCAATTTGAATTATTTTTAAAGTGAATTATTAAAAGATCTATTTTTTTCTATAGTTTCTGAAAAGGTTAGTAGGAATAATTTAGTACTAAATGTTTTTAAAAGAAAAGGGCAAAGCATTTATTTAAAGGCTTTTCTAAATTAGGATCAACTTTTGAGTGGATGAGGAATAACTAAACTAGTGTTGAACTCTATTTTTTAACATGTATCTGTTACTAAATAGGAAGAGTATTCTTTGAATTCAAAATGAGTTTTTCTCATTTGAAGAGAAAAACATTAATTCAACCACTCTTACATTTTACTTACCAAAAAACATGATTTTTAGCTATATATACCACCACCACAACAAATCCAAGAAATTAAATTTACTTCCATTTTTTCAATCATATTTCCTAATAACATATTGTGTACAAGAAAAAATAAAGAGAATGGACCATCAAAATATTTCAAAATGTACATAGGGAGCCTCATTCACCCTCCAGTCTCTGGGTTTTGTGCTGTGCAAAGCAGGACAATGGGACTCTCAAATAGCTCTGGGTGTCCACCCTTCAGGCTTTGAGCACATAACCTAGGGATCCCAGGATAAAAGGACATCATTTGGTGCTCACACCCTCCCTCCCTTTACCTTGTCTCTTGGTGAGTCAGTGAGGCTTATATCCTTATTTAGTTCACTCTGGAATATGAAATCAGAGTATTATAAGAGAATCCAAAAGAGAAATTAATTTGAATGCTACCATGGAGAAAACTAGAAACTATTTAAAGTGTCAAGGTGCAGAGCCAAATCTAAGTGTCTATGATCCTTGACATTTAGAAAAGCAATCAGAGATCCATGACTCTCTTTTCAAATATAAAACTCTTTTCCTTAATAGTAATACTCAACTAGACACTGATAAACAGAAGCACTTAGTGAAAATAAATTAAATTATCCCTTTCTTTAATAGTGAATAGATAATAGCGTCTGTCCAATTTGGAGTCACCCCGTTTCACAATTTCTTAAGACTAAAGGTACTTTATTCTTGTACTTTCCACAAAAAGCATGCCTTGTTATTTCTAATGAAGAGATGTGAAGAGACTAAACCAGCTAAGAGTATTCATTCTAAAATGAAACTTGGTGTGTCACTAACACATTTTGAAAAAAAAGAAAAATAGAGTGAGTTTTGCTTCTTACTCATTTTATTTAAGTAGTAACTTTCCTTTTGACAATTCCCTATAATATTTATCCTATTGAAATCTAACTTGTCCCCTCACTAATGACTTAGAAGATACAAAAAATACTTAAATTGGTCATATAATGCTTTAAACAGCAAAAATTTTGAAGTCAGGAAAGAAGAAAGATTTCAACATATTACTCTTAAGTGTACTGTCAATTTTTATTCTCCATTTCTCATCTCCTGCTCTAGCTGTTCACTTACAGTTTCCAAATCAATGAAATTATAATGGAATTGATTTCCATTTGCAATTCTGTGGTTGGTCTGTAAAAAAAATCCTCCTATTATTTAAAAAAAAATTAAGTATTCTTAAGGGTATAACTAAAGAAAACAGACTATTTCACTAACAGTATTTATACATAAAATACTCAATAGCTCATAAAGCCTGGGGAAATAATAATTTTTAATCTCATAGCATTGAACTTTTCAGGGGGACCCCATTCATCTTCCTGCTTTCTTCCTTGTTTTCGTTATCATGTACCATCTAATTATTTAAATACTCTTTTTCTCCACAAGCCCTGAAGGCACTTGTTGTCACCCTGACCTCTTTACTGTGCCTACTGAACATTGTAGAGAAAAGGTACAGGAAAAGAGAAAATAAATTTACACTATCTCTTTGGATCGCAACAAAAGAACTCTGAAGAAGGGAAGGAGAGAGGGGCAGCATTATGATCATGCCCATTTCACATGGAGAGGAAAATCCAGAGATCAAGAGACTTGCCCAGAGCTAGAAAGTTGCAGTCAGAGCCAGGGCTAGAGTCCCTATCCTCTGAGCTGTAGTTTAGCAGTCTTCCCACTTCACCATGAGTCTTCTCTATACATTTCCAAATGGCTAACTCCCATTACTAAGTTTCACATCCCTCTTCTCATCACAAAGGAAAGGGAAAATCTGATTTTAATCAAAGTATGCATAATCTGAAATATTTCACATAATTTGAGGGTGCATTCCTTCCTTACGTTTCAAAAATCAGCTATGTTAGGATGCAAGAGAAATAAATCTACTTTCATTGTTTTTATTTAAATTTTTGCCAAATTCTTTTTTTTCTGTTCAGATATTATTTAAAATACTGGAGTCCATGATATTTTAGTAGTTATGTTTCTGTCCTTCACCCAAAACTGGTCGTTTCTAACACACCACCACTGAAGTATTGTTTATCTTATGATTTATCTCATGGTTGCGAACATCAACCATGAACTAAACCTGGATATAAAGTTGTCTTCCATGTTCCTCCTAAAGCAACAATCACATTTGTAAAGCATGCTTCACCTAAGCCACATCATTCAACAATACCAAAGAGAAACATGGTTTATGTGTACATACGTATCTTCATTTTGGTGTATATCAAGTGTTTGAGGTACACTTGACATTCCCTGTGTTTAAAAAAAAAAAAAACTATTGATCAACATGAACGACCTTAAACTATGAAATACTTGAAAATGTTAATCTGCAGCATCCATGTGCTGCCAGAGCTGGCACTACCAACAAGCAGAGTCTCAAACCCACGACATCAAATCTTTCTCCTTTTTATTGTAATTCACAGCTTGATCAACCAGAGAAATGTCGCTTGCACATTATTATTCAGCACAATCTCATCAACTTTATCCTTTAGCAATGACCTTATGATAAGAAATTAAGCCCTTTGAAATAGCATTTGTAATTAATCCATTTCCATAAGATTAACATGTCGACTATCACAAGAATACATGTAACAGCCCTCTGAAGCTTCAAACCCCCTAGTCATATTTCACTTAAAACCATACTAAGTATTATCACAGTGTAATCAGCAGAATACAAACTGCTAGGTAACCCCTGTGTTTTATATTCATTCATTTATTCATTCATTCAACAAATATTTATTAATATGTCAACGTTCTAAGCATCACATTGCTGGAACCTAGAGAAACAGAGAAATAAGGCTAAGCCCTGATTCTGAAAGCATTCACAATTTAGAGAGTAATACAGGCTTGTTTAAAAAAAAAAAAATGTTACTCCAATGAGCTATAAGAGATATGAATAGAGTCAGAGGTCTTGGAAGCATAGAGTCAGGAATATCTCTACACAAATAACAGGAAATACTCCAAGTAGAAGAAACAAAGTGCTACACACAGAGGCATGAAAATTATGGTATATTCTGAGAATAGCAAGCAATTCAGGTGAAACATATGACACACAATCCAAAACTTTATCCCTCTTTCTTCTAAAGTAATGGCAGAGGTAAGACTGTACAAGAGAGTGGAAGAGAGTGGCAGAAAACAAAGTTAGAAATATAGATCTGACACAGATTTTGTATGGCCTTGTACACTCTGCTAAGAAGTTTGGAGAGGATTTAGGCTTTATCCAGGTGATGGGAAGCCACTTGAAGTTTCTAGCAGAGAAGCCACATGATAAGAGACATGCTTTAGAAAAATATGTAGTGTTACTGATATAGAGAATGGATTGTATGAGAAGAAAACAGAGATAGAGAGACTGATTAGAAGACCACTGAATTAACTCCAGCAAAGACTTGAATAAAAATAGCAGCTGTTGCTAAGGTAGTGGGGAAGGAGAGGTAGGGACAAATTCAAAATATTCCAATTAAAAATAATTCTAAAAGGAAAAAAATAATTTATATATATATATATATATATATATATATATATATATATATATATATATATATATGGCATAGACTTCAAAGTTAAGTAACAGTGAGTTAGTGAGTAACTGGGATAGATGGTGAAGGGGAGAATGATACCAAGTTTTCTGATTTAATTTATTATTTTTTTTTTTTTGCAGGCTGAAAGCTTTATTCATTTATTTATTTGTTTATTTATTTAATTTTTAAGCCTATTTATTTATTTTAACATCTTTATTGAAGTATAATTGCTTTACAATGGTGTGTTAGTTTCTGCTTTATAACAAAGTGAATCAGTTATACATATACATATGTCCCCATATCTCTTCCCTCTTGCATCTCCCTCCTACCCTCCGTATCCCACCCCTCTAGATGGTCACAAAGCATCTAGCTGATCTCCCTGTGCTATGCGGCTGCTTCCCACTAGCTATCTATTTTAGGTTTGGTAGTGTATATATGTCCATGCCACTCTCTCACTTTGTCCCAGCTTACCCTTCCCCCTCCCCCTATCCTCAAGTCCATTCTCTAGTAGGTCTGTGTCTTTATTCCCATCTTGCCCCTGATTTAAGAGGCTAAGTGAATTAATTACCTCTGAGGTGAGGATGCCATAATCAAGATTGGAAAAGAAGTACATTTTGAGTGGAGAAGGAATGTAGTGGCATTAGTTGAGGAAATGTCAGGGTATTCATGAGGGAATAGGCTCAAGAGAAAGTGGATGGTTGGTATAGGTTAGGAATGAAAACTGTAGAGCCCTTGGAAAGTAGGTGGCACTTAAAATCATGTTTCTAAAGCAAATTGCCTAGCAAGAACATGTAAAGTATAAATAAAATATTAAATAGTCTTCTTTAGCTCCTCTTAAACTAAAATCTCTGCAATACAAAAGGTTCAAACAGGAAAATGTTTAATATTTAATGTCCTCACCCTTCTAAAGCAATAGCAAAATTGCATAGAAATATATACAATGCTGCCAGCACCAGCCACTTTACTATTTAATTCATTTATTGCTTCAACAGTGAGTGGGGAATAGGTGATCAAAAAATGAAGAATATTAATAATGATCTAAATAAGTAACCAGAAGTCCCCTGGATAGATGTAAAAAAATGGTTATCAAGGAAAATATAGAAAGATATATTCTTAATAATATCCTGATTGTTTTAAGAAGTTATATTGTTATATAATAATGATCATAATGGCTTACATTTGTCTAATGTTGTTAGAGTAACATTAAGCATTTTGCTAAACTCTTCACATGCATAGTTTACTTAACCCTCATAACAAAAATATGAGTTAGATATTATTATAATTCCCATATTATACATATGACAACTGAAGTTTATAGAGATTAAGTATCTTACCCAAAGTCACAAAGAATATAAGTGAAATAATTGAGATTTGAATACAGGACTCTAACTCCAAGGTACTTTCTCTTAACCACTGCCCTATGCTTCCCGGTGCTGTCCATATTAAATACTTCCAGATTGTTAGGTTCCATTTTCCTCACTGAGCAAAAGAAGCTAAGTCTACTATCACTACTTCTATTCAACATCATACTGGAACTTCAAGTCAGAGCAATTAGGTAAGTAAAAGAAACAAAAGGCATCTATTTTGGAAAGAAAGACGTAAAGCTCTCTTCATTCAAAGACAACATGGTCTTGCATAGAGAAAATCCTAATGAATCCACTAAAACAAAAAAATACTATTAGAACTAATAAATGAGTTCAGCAAGGTCACAGGATACAAGGGAAACGTACAAAAATCAATTGTATGTATTTCTATGCATTGTCAATGAATAATCTGAAAATGAAATTAAGAGAACAAGTCTATTCTAAATAGCATCAAAAAGAACAAAATGCTTAATAGTAAATGTAGCCAAAGAAGTACAAGACTTGTACACTGAAAACCATAAAATATCATTGAAAGAAATAAAAGAAAGTCTAGACAAATTGAAAGACAGCCCATGTTCAGGGCTCAAGAGAAGCATATTGTTAAAATTGCAGTACTCCTCAAATTGATCTACAAATTCAATACAATCCCTATTGAAACCCATGCTGGCTTATATGCACAAATTGACAAGCTGATCCAAAAATTTATATGGAAATACATAAGACCCAATGTAAACAATCTTGAAAAAGAAGAACAAAGTTTGAACACTCATGCTTTCTTATTTCAAAAGTTACTACAAAGCTAGAGTAGCCAAGAAAGTATAGTACTGGCATAAGAAGGACAGACATATAGGTCAATGAAGTAGAATTGAGAGTTCAGAAATAAACCCATACTTTTATGGTCAATTGATTTTTAACAAAGGTGCCAAGAAAATTCCATGGGAAAAGGATGGTCTTTACAATACATGTTGTTGGAACAATTGGATGAATGCACATGCAAATGAATGAATAAATAAATAAACAAACAAAAAAAACGGTTAACTCAAAATGGATTACAGACCTAAATGTCAGAACTAAAACTATAAAACTGTTAGAAGAAAACATTGGAACAGAACTTTGTGACCTTGATTTTCTTAAATATGACAAGTGACAAAAGAAAAATAGACAAATTGATCTCCATCAAATTAAAAACTTTTTTACATCAAAAGATACCATCTAAAAAGTGAAAAGACAACCCACAGAATGGGATAAAATATTTGCAAGTCACATATCAATAAAAGTCTTATTACAGATATATGAAGAACCCTTACAACTCAGTAAGAAAAAGACAAATAATCCTAAAATGGGCAAAGGATTTGAATAACATTTCTCCAAAAAAGGATACACAAGTGGTCAATAAGCACATGAAAATTATACAATGCCATTAGTTATTGGGGAAATGCAAATCAAACCCACAATGAGTTACAATTTCACACACACTAGGATGGCCATAATGGAAATGACAGGCTATAACAAGTGTCAGTGAGGGTGTGGAGAAACTGAAACACTCATATACTGCTGGTGGGAACGTTAAATGGTGCAGCCACTTTGGAAAACAGTTTGATGATTCCTTGAAATGTTAAATATAGAATTACCATATGACCCAACAATTCAATTCCGTGGTGTTAACCCAGAAGAGATGAAAACACATGTCCACACAAAGACTTGTACACAGATGTTCGCAGCAGTATTATTCACAATAGCAAAAAAGTGGAAACAACCCAAATATCCAGCAACTGATTAATGGATAAACAAAATATAGTACATTCATATACTAGAATATCATTCAGTCATAAAAAATGAAAGACTGATGGGAGTTCCCTGGTGGTCTAGTGGTTAGGATTCGGCACTGTCACTGCTGTGGCCCAGGTTCAATCCCTGGTTGGGGAACTCCTACAAGCTGCGTGGCATGGCTAAAAAAAAGAAAGAAAAAAAAGTACAGTTCAGGAAAAATGAAAGACTGATTCACACGACAACATGAATATTAAAGGGATAATTCTCAGTGAAAGAAGCAAAACACAAAAGACCACATATTGTATGATTCCATTTATATTAAATGTCCTGAACAGGCAAACCTATAGAGACAGAAGGTAGATTAGTGGCTGCCAGGGTCTGGAAGAACGAAGAGTAGAGAGTGACAGTTAATGGGTACAGACAGTTTCTTTCTTTTCTTTAATTGTGGTAAAATACACATTAAAAATGTATCACCTTCAGAACTTCCCTGGTGGTGCAGTGGGTAAGACTCTGCGCTCCCAATGCAGGGGGTCCAGGTTCGATCCCTGACTGGGCAACTAGATCCCGCATGCATGCCGCAACTAAGAGTTCTCATGCCGCAACTAAAAGATCCCACATGCCGCGATGAAGATCCTGCATGCTGCAACTAAGACCAGGCTCAACCATAATTAATTAATTTAAAAAAATTTTTAATGTATTCCCTTCACCATTTTTAAATGTACAGTTCAATGGCATTAAATGCATTCATACTGTCGTGCAACCATCACCACCAACCATCTCCAGAGCTCTTTTCATCTTGCAAAACTAAAACTCTGCACCCATTAAACACTAACTCAATTTTCCCCCTCCCCTCAGCCCCTGGCAATCACCCTTCTACTTTTCATCTTTACGAATTTAACTATTCTAGGTACCTCATATAAGTGGAATCTGTATTTGTCTTTTTGTAACATTTCATTTAGCCTAACATCCTCAAAGTTCATCCATGTTGCAGCATGTGTCAGAATTTCTTTCGCTTTTAAAGCTGAATACTATTTCATAGTATGTATGTACCACATTTTGTTTATCCATTCATCCACTGATGGACACTCAGCTTGCTTCCACCGTTTGACAGTTGTGAATAATGCTGTTATGAACATGAATGCACAAATATCTCTTCAAGACTCTGATTTCAATTCTTTTGCGTTTGCACCCATAAGTGAAATTGTTGGATCATATTAGGTGGGGTTTTTTAATGGTGATGAAAATGTTCTTGAATTATAGTGGTAATGGCTACACAACTCTTTGAATATATAAAAACCACTGAACTGTACACTATTTTAAAAAGGAGATTATATTTATCTTTTGAAAGAAAGAAATACAGATGCTCATGCATTTGCTGTTTAATTATAATTCAAGTGAGGCAGTTTATCCACTAAATTCAACAAACAAAAAATGCTTTAGTCTTATAAATAGTAGACTATAGAGGGAAGGGGGGAAATGGAGAAGGAAGAACCGAGAGAGAAAGAACATGAAAAAATTTTCAATAAAAGAAAGAAAAATAAAAATGGACAGAAGCCCACACACAAATTTGGGTTAAAGTGTAAGCATCCAAAATCCTCTCAGACCTGATTCTTATTTCCCCACTACACCACCCTGCCATAACTCCCTCAGACCTCTTTCTCATCTCAGATTTCCCTCTCACATAAGCATGTGAATCTGAAGTAAAGTGCTCATGTTATGATCTCCAACTCACTTCACTTGTGGGGATCAAAGTAAATTACCATCTATTAAGCAAAATACTTAGCTGGAAAGAAACTTGATTTAGGAGTCAGAAAACTTGTATTCAATTCAATTCATCTATTTTCCAATCTCGTATGCTGTCAAGTTGAAGTACTGAGAACAGTGCCTGTGGTCGAAAACTCTGAATTTCTCATTATATTAGTAGTAATTGATTTAAAGATCTAATAAAAGGCATCAAGAATTCAAAATAACACCTATGGTTCATGTCAAGATGTGCCAACTACAAAATGCTATGAAATCAATACAACCTTGGAAGGGAAACTGCAGTTGGCTAAGAAAACTTTAAGAGATTTTCATGACAGGTGTACATAGGTGACAAAAATGAAAGAGGTCACAAATTTAGTGACCTGTTGCAAACAAAATAAAAGATATAAACCACTTATCCTTAATACACAGTGACTTTTAACTCATTTCCTGTGAAATATAATCGACACTACATCTGTGCTATTTTTACTGAACTAACATGGGACTTTTCCAGTTTCATTGTTTACATTCTAAGCATAATCTTAAAGACTGGAAGGTAATGTGAAATATGTGTCAACTAAAAAAATATTTTTTAACATTTTGCTAAATATTCTAATAATTAAGATCTTAATGCCATTGTTATTGATTCTACAGAATCTATGTTGTTCTTCATACACACCAAAACATGGGGAGTGGGGGAGTCAAAAAATAGGAGAAGATGAAAATAAATAACTGGCCGGAGACTCCAGCTCTTACTTTCTCTCATAAATTTTCATTCTTATTATCCTTATCACTCACTATTCATGTTCCCAGAGCACCAGTGCTACAAGAGTCTGGCTGGGCTTTAGGATTCAAACAAAAGAATTAGAACCTCTGACAACATAGGGTTCCCATTCCAGCATGGCAAGAACTGGCTGGAGCTGGGCTGCAGACACCCTCTAAATGGATCATGAGCTCTCTAGCGTGATACATTTCCACCTGACCCATTTCCTTCATTTATGTTCCCTGCTTGATCACTGTAGTGCTTCTCTACAGGACTGAGCCTTAAGAAACCCCCAACAGGTAAAGGCCTGAAAGAAAAAGACAAATTTGCCAAGGAAGTTGAGAAGAAGGAGTCACAGAGATAGGAAGACAACTTGGAAGTGATGTGAAGAGAGTGTTTGCAGAAGACGAGAGTGATCAACTGTTTCAAATGTGGCCAAGAGAGCACATGAGACAAGAACTGAGATAAACCCATTGGATTTAGGGCTTAGAAGTTGGCAATTTTACCTTTTTCGTGGGTTTTTTTGTTTTGATTTTGGTGGGGTTTTTTTTGGTTTTCTTTTTTGTTGTTGTTGTTTTGGGGTTTTTTTTGTTGTTGTTCTTATTTGTTTGTTTGTTTAAGTTGGACCCTGAAGCTACATAGAAGTGGGTTTAGGAGTTTCAGAAATTACTGAATTGATAACACTCCCTAACCCCCACACCCCAATTCATGTCCACCTGGAACTTGTGAATGTGACCTTGTTTGGAAGTCAAACATTTGCAGATGCAATCGAGTTAAGATGAGGTCATACAAGATTAGGTAAACCCTAATCCAATGACTCTTGTCCTTACAGAAGAAAATTCGGCCACAAAGAGACATCAGAGAGGAGAACACCAGGTGAACACAGAGACAGAAATTGCATCTACAAGCCAAGAAATGCCAAGGATTGCTGGCAACACCAAGGGCTAAGTAGAGACAAGGAAGGATTCTTCCTTACAGCCTTCAGAAGGAGCACAGCTATGCTGACATCTTGATTTTGGACACCCAGCCTCCAGAACTGTGAGAGAATAATGTCTTGTTTTAAACTCTCAAGTTTACGGTGTTTTGTTACAACAGTGCTAGGAAGCTAACATAGGGAGTGAGGAAATTGAAACCATGAGTATAGAGTTATTAAAAGAAGTTTGACTACATGTGGAAGAAAAAGATAGGGTGCTACCAAGAAAGAGAGAATCAAAAATTGATCATAGTATTTGGACATTATGTGATTTTTTCCAGAACTTCTTGGCTGCTGCAGTGCAGGTATAGAGAAATGAGTAGTAGGGTCCACTTAAGATTGGAATTTCATCAGATGGTTATGATGGAAAGACAAAGGGATGAAGGAATTTATAGATTCATAGCAGTGTTACTGAAATGAAGAACTGTGGACTCCAAACTGGCTGAGGAGGGAAATAAAGAAAAAATGGAACTGATGGACTGGGAGAAAGTAAAGGGGTCAAAGAACCAGAAATTCCCATTAAGCCCATGTTATGGACTGAATTCTATCCTCCTAAAATTCATATGTTGGGGCTCTAACCCCCAATGTGTCTGTATTTGGAAATAGGGCCTTTAAGGAGATAATTAAGGTTAAATGAGCTCATAAGGGTGGGGACCTAATCCAATAGGACTGGTGTCCTTGTAAGAAGTAGAATAGACACCAGAATTCCTAATCCTACTCCTATCTAGCTGCTGTGAAATATTGTGATTTTTACGTTTGCTCAATTTTTATTTTTAATGCCATGTTAAACTGACAAATTATGTGGTTCAGTTTTGGCCTATGGACTGTCATCTACAGTGTCTGCCCCAGATTCTCTCCATGTCCACAAGTTCAGTTGCTAACTCAACACAAATGTTTGACAAATTTTCTTCTCCTCTAACTCATATAGCCAATACCATAATCAATATTTCTATTTGGAGACCTCAGTACACCTCAAACTCAACATATCCTATAGTTTTCATCATTTCACTCTTCAGACCTACTCCTTCCTCTTCCAGTGTTCCTAACCTCAGCGAGTAGCACCCTCGTTCATCTGCTTGTGAAAGCCAGAAATCTAGAAGTCTCTCTCAACAACTGCCTGTCCCTCAACATTCATATCCAAACCCTGTGATCTTATCTCTTACACCTCTTGGTCTTACCTTATTGGTCTTATCTCCTAAGCATCTCGCAAATCTGCCCTCTCCTAGCTACTATTTTATTCCCAGAAACCGTCATCTCTTCACCATCATAATGGAATACCTTATTAGCTGATCTTTCAAATTCACTCAGTTTGAATTCAATTCAATCATTTCTCAACTGCATGCAGTGTGATCTTTCCAAAACACAAAACTGATCATGCGCCCATGCTTCCCTTCTCCCTCCAGCCATCTCAATAGCTTTCCACATTCCCAAAATCCATAATATAGCCTACAAGTTCCCATACATTCGAGTCCCTACACATCTCTCTACCCACACCTCTTCACAGTCCCCACACCTCTCTCTATATATATTCCAGTCACATTCAGCACTGACCTTCTTTCAGCTTTTTGAATGTACCGTATTAGCTTCCGTGGGATCTTTGCACATGGTGAAAATGTCTTCCTTTCATCCACAAGCCACTCTCCCTACCCTTTTCCCTAATAAACTCTACCCATTTTTGGATCTTAGCTCAAGCACCACTTACTCAATAAGCCTTTAAGACCCAGTGTAAGTCTTTGCTTTTCCCCTCATAAAAATGTGTGTTTTCACTTAAGAGCCTTATCTCAGTTTGTAATTAAATATTCTTCAGGGTGATTATGTGATTAATGCCAGTCTCCCTTACTAAGTGAAAGTTCCATTTATTCATCACTATTAATAACTAGGCATATTTTTTTATCATCCTTGATTTCTATTGCCTAGCATAGTACATGGCACATTATAGGCAGTTAATAAATATTTGTTGAATTACTGAAAGGCTACATTCTTTCTAAGTAAAACTGCCTTGCCCATAGCCACTGAGAAAGAGGCAAGCAGTCACGTTTTTTTCCATAATGCCAGTACACTACTTACCATGGCTGGTTAGACCAAAAGGAGTACAGTCCTCCCTCAGTGTCCACGGGGGATTGGTTCCAGGACCCCATCAGATGCCAAAATCCAAGATGATCAAGTCCCTTATATAAAATGGCATAATATTTGCATATAACCTATGTACATCCTCCCATATACTTTAAATCATCTCTAGATTACTTATAGTACCTAATACAATGTAAATTCTATGTAAATAGTTGTAACTACAATGTAAATGTTACATAAATAGTGCCCACAAATGGCAAATTCAAGTTTTGCTTTTTGAAACTTTCTGGAATTTTTTCCCCCAAATATTTGCTATCCATGGTTGGTTGAATCCATAGATGTGGAACCAGCAGATATGGAGAAGGAACTGTACCTCTTTATTAGTTACTTTTTGCTGCATAGCAAACTATGCTAAAACTTAGTGGCTTAAAACAACAGCCATTTATTTAGCTCATGATTAAATAGGGCAGCAATTTGTGCTGGAATAGACTGGTCGATCTGGCTGATCTCGGCCAGGCTTGGTTAGGCTCACTCATGAATTTGCGGTAAGCTGCCAAGTGGCTGGAGGCAGGCTAGTCTAAGACGTCTTATCTCTGTTCACTTGGTCTCTCAGCTTCCATCAGCCTAGCCAAGGCATATGGCAGAGTTCCAAGGGAAATAGAGGAAGGGCTTAAAGCTTCCAAAGGACCAAGTGTACAACCTCACTTCTGTTTCCTCCTACTAGCTAAGGCAGGTCACAAAGCCAGCCCAGATTCAAGGATAGAGAAATAGACTCCATCTCTTGATGAAAGAAGCTACATAATCACATTGCAAGTATGTGGTTACAGGGAACTGTGGCTCTTTTTGCAAGCCACCATACCATCTATTGGCTAGCCAATGCCTTATGTGATATGGAATACAAAGATGAGCTAGGAAAAATAAGAGCCTGACTCTCAGGAATCAGAAACACAAGACTGAGCAATGTAGAGCAAAAGCTGAAGCTGAAAGGAGTCTTTCAGCTGGGGATGAAAGAGCGACTACAACAGGCCTCATACCAGCCAAAATTATAAAGGAACTAAAGCAGAGGAAGTTGGTAGAGAAAGAATGGCTCAGACACCAGAGTGATACAGTGATGCCATGGAAGGGACCTTGAGAAAAGATCAAGAAAGAAGCTGAAAACTAGAGCTGTTTTAGTTCCACTAAAACACTAACACTGTTTTAGTTCCAGCCTTTCACTCCCAGTTCTAATTCATACATAGACCTACAATAAGCCCCAGTTTTATTCAGGCTGAGTTCTTTGCAACCAAAAGTCTAACCAGATCAGTTTATGAGAAATGTATGTGCAATCTTTTTCTTTTTCTTTCTTTCTAAATAGAATTATGCCACCGACTCACCTACCCTTTTAAAAAAGAAAAAAAAAAATGCTCCTTTGGATGCATGAATAAATTTTGTGATGGGGAGAAGCAAGAATTTGATAACACAAGCTTTGAAACAGTACAGTACACCAAAGAGGTGCAAGTGAAAAAAAACAGTTAATTTTCATGAATGAAAATTCCATGAATTTTCTTGTATTCATATTCAACTTTCACTCTGTAAAGGGTCAATGTTCATACAGACGTGTGCAGGAGACACCCGTTTTAGGTCCATGTTGTTATTCTCCAGTGTTTTCCATATGAGAACCACTGATACAAAGAAACATAGGCTTCATTACAAGATGTAAACGTTGCAATCTGCATGAAGGAAATCATATGACGAGCTAAATGTTACCCGTTTGGATTTGTAGTCAAGTTACAGTCCAATAAATCCTAAGCACTTTATTTTTCCAGCCAAAGCTATATTGCATTTCAACTCTCTTGTTAGAAACTGATGCTAGGAATTGACAAGATAATAGGATGGAGAAAGTTTTCAGATCTCATTTACAGCAGATGGGAGAAGGGTCAGTTTCCTGAGTAATGAAGCATTGTCTGGTTGCCCCTAAATCACTCCAAACTCTACCTGGTCCCCAGAGGCTTAGAAAACATCTGCTTTATCACTATCCTTCAGAGAATTATTCTAACACCTCGAAAAAGAAAAGTTGTAATAAATGATCTGAGAATTAGGAGACAAAAATGACAAACTTCAAATTTTGGTTTAAAAAAATAATCCGCGATTCTCCTTTTAGGAGCGAGAGACTTGCAATGCACAGAAACAGCTTTTAATTTATATCTAACACTAGATCTTTTGTCTATCTTGTTCTTTCTCAAACTAATGTGTCTTGAAAGCTCCCATTGACAACTTGTTGCTACCAAAACACAGAGGAAAATTAAGGGGTAATGCTTCTGCCCCTCATTCCAATTCTACTCTCATGGCTTCATTCTTCCATCTGTAGATACTTTCCCTCCACTCTTATCTTATAGAAGACTGCCCGATCTTGTAAGTCATGTGTTTGGCTTCCCTGGGAATGCAGGGAACATGATGCTGAGGATTAATAAAGGAAAACATTGTCCCTAATATTTATCATTTAATTCCAGGATCAAACAGCTGCCTTTGACCTTCATACTTGGTTCAGTTAAGCCCCCACGGAGTCTCCTGCCATTTTGAAGGACAGAAGGCTTTTACAGAGCTCCCAGGATTTGTGAAATGACAATTTATATACTATTATGAGCACCTAGATAAGAGACTTACTTGTCAAGCTCACCAGCACCCACAAATATAAGGAGAAACAGGATCTATCTGCAAACATCATTGTATTCCAGATAGAATGTCATAATGAAAACCATATGAATTGGTCCAGAAACTTCTACTCTGTAAAAACTCATACAGGCCTAAAACCCTTTTACCCAGCTCTTTCAAAGCTTTATATCTTAGAGCAGTAAATATCAGGAGCCTGAATAAATACTGTATGAACTACCATTTTGAGCCATATTTTATGTTATTAAATTTCTGACTTATTATCAGCTTGATCTGAGTCCTGATCTGTGATCCTAGGCTAATTCATAGTGATTAATTCATCATTCATGTCCCCATTGATTCTGAAAAGCTATCCCCACCTCCTTGATAGTTTACTCCACTCCAACTTGCATGAACTTCTCTATTTGCACAAACATTCTTTTGGCCTCTTTCCAGATTTGTGTGCATGACCAGAGGAAAGAAAAATGATTTCAAGAGATACCAAAGTAACATCTGCCCAGCCATGACTGGGTGGGGGAAAAGATTCCCACATTTGCATGCATACATGTGAAGTTTCTCATACTAAGGTATGCGGCATACAAGAGAGTATTCACTTTCTCTCTCTTTCTTAAAAGAAAGACTTTAGTGAACCTGTCTCAAATTTAACCCTTTAGTTCCGTTCCTAATATAAAATATAATGGAAATGGTGGCATTACTATTAGTAGTGGAACTACTAATACTGTTATAAACTTTGTAACATTACCATATTTGCTGTTTCTCATTTTTAATATCTCCTGTTTATTACCACATATTTATCAACAGAAAATTTCTTAAACGAAAAAGGCTTGTTGCCTGTGTTCTGGTATAGGAAGAAAGTAAGGAGTTAGGGACTGAGACAAAACTCCCTACTCCCAGGATCCAAAGTGCTGGGTTGGGTGTGATATCTCTGAAGAAGAGAAAGAGAAAAGAGGGGCTCCTGAACTGCCCGGGTCAAGAGGAGCCACACTGGGCCAGAGAAGGGACTCTGGGACTAAAATAGGATGTTCTGTGTGATGTTCTCCAGTAGCTGTGTTCACTCTATATTCACAACACTCTTCATAATTATCCCAGAACCAGAAGCACTGCCCAGCAGGTTCTCCTGAGAAGCTATAATGAATGTATTCTTAAGATGGAGAGAAGCAGCTAGCGTGCTCTGTGCAGCAGCAAGCTGAGTGTTGTTTATTTTTTTTACCTTGGTTTGTTTATATGTTTTGCTTTGGTTTTAATTGGGGATTTAGATTTGGTTTGATTTGCTTTGGGTAGCAGTTTTAATTCTGTTCTTTCCCTTCTAATAATGTGCAAACCTCTCCATGGGTTTGTTCCCAACTTTCCTGCTGTCTTCTCTATTTTTTTCTTTTACTTACCCATCTTCTCTGCCAGCTCTCAAAATCTATTATGAGTATCAATATACATCCCATTTATATGGTATTTAGTACACAAAGTGCCCACACATGTCACATGCATTTAAATAACCTTATGTGATGTATATTATTGTCACCATTTTACAAATAAAGGCAACAGAGTTAAAACCAAATGCTTTCTTTTCAGATCTGGTAACATTTGACATTATTGGATATTTGAAATCATCAGCAAGGGTTTGTGCTAGGCTCTGTACCTGCATTCTTAATTCTCTTAATTCTCACATCAGCCCAGTGAGGTAGACATTATTAATTCTCCTTATGATACAGAAGAGAAAACAAGTTACTTGCCCACCAGCACACAACTAGTAACTGGCATAGTCTAGGTTTTCCTGAGGTTGCATACCACTAACACCAGAGTCAGACTAAAACCCCTGTCTTTTGATTATGAATCAGAAATCTATTACAAATCTATTACAGTTCTTCTGTTTCCCCTTCAAGCCCTGTGTCATGGCAAAACACATCTAGTTGTTAGATTAAACATTCGAAATAAAAAGCATTGAAAGGCATCATAATAAAAGGAAGTATTTTCTCTAGAGGTTATGCTTTACACTCCAGAAGGCAGAGCAAAAAGAGTTAAAAGATCCCACTGAAGCTGACTCATCCTATAATTTATCTACTGCTATAAAAATGAGAGACTTCAGTTTCTTGGCCGCTTTGCTGTCTTAAAGGTGAAATGCCCTCAGGGTCCATAAATAGGTTGTGTTCTTTTGGAGTGCTCAATGTTCCAAAGTGTTTTTTAACTTTAAAATATTAAGTAAACACTGCAAAGTACTTAAATGGGCTCTGGGGGTATTTCTGGTTTGCTTCTGGCCCTTCGGCAAAGCTACTGAAGTATAAACCTGGAGAACTAATCAAAAGAAAACTAAACGCACAGCTTTCTTTAAATATTTTATAGCGTAACGTGTTAGTGTTTCACCTGCCAGCTACCTCTGCTGGATTATAAGCAGCTGTCCTAAGCTCATGGATTGTGCTGCCCGCATGGTCGTCGCATCCACAAAAGTAAGACCCAGCAGCTGGGGACCAGCCAAAGAGAGGAAGGCATCAGCACCTGCCTGCTGCAGCCTCCTTTTCTTTTTCAATTTCCCCTCAGTAGGAAAGCACATTAGGAGCTGCTTGAGATGAACAGTAATTTGCCAGGGTTTCGTCATCTCTCTGGCAGCAGTGTCCACAAGGAGCACTTAGCATTGCATGGAGAAAATGGTTCCCAGCCATCAACTTCCTCCCCAGAAGCGGCCAACATTTCGCAAATGGGGACCTTGAGAGTAGCAAGGATGCCTCAGCTCAGACTCATCCCTGTTGCTGGGAATAACAAAAGTTGCCACTAAACACTTATTTTGCCAACAGTACGTGTCAGTAGCATCATCATCTATACACAAAGGCTTTTTAATAGCAATTCTAAATGAAACTCCAACACATTCCCCACCCATCTGAACTCTTGAAGTTCCAAGAGCAAAATCATTCAGGGGATTTATTTTCGAGCTATGTCCTATACTCAATAAAGGAAAAAGCAAATAAAAAACACTTTTCCACACTAGCAGATGCACACACACACACACACACACTCACACACACAAATATTGCAATTTTTTTCTAGATATCAGCAATACTTACCATCAATTTAAGCCCCCAAAAAGGTTTCTGTGGTAGTTCAGAGAATCTGAACTCCATTTCTCCTTCTGCCTCTCCAAAGATCTAAGTTACTATTAGTTAGCATAGTAAGGGGGCAAAAACGCAGAGATCTCATGCTCACAGCATTTCTCCCCTTCTCTGAAACCCATATGTTACTCTAAATGGTTTCCAGTTGCCTGGAAACACATGAGACTTGGATCCATCTGGCATGTAGTGTTGGGTCACACACAGCTCCTGGTATCTCTTTACATCCACTGATTTACATGAGAGATGAGGAACTTCCAAGGCAAACAACTCAAATATTGTCCAAGATTAGAGTTCAGACATAGATGGCATGTCTGGCCAACAAAGGTGAGGAAGAGGAGAAGGTAAATTGCCTCAGAGCCCTACAGAGTCCCTAGAAAAGAAATCATACCAAGTGAAGATGGTGGAATCTGGCATGATGACTCAGAGCCTAAAGTTTAGAGGAAAGTGTCAATTATTGCTATCTTGAAATAAGCATTTGAACCTGCCCATACCCAGAAGAAAAGTGAAATAAAAGCAAACTGGAGTTACAGCAGAGTATTGTAGCCAGCCAGGCCAGAGTAGATGGTATGGTACCCAGTGGAGCAGTGACAGCAGTGACTGACCCCTGAGCACTTGTGAAACACCTAGAGACCCACTGAGAAGACTAGAGTCTGAAGAAACTCAAGGGATTGGGGTTGTCATCCTGCCTTGAGGTCAGTGCTGGGGGTTATCCAGCCAGAAAAAAATCTGGAACTGCATATTAACAGGACCATATTTATACCTTCTGGATATTGCAAGTTACTGAAGAATAATTAATCAATCCTCAAATACTTATTTCTAAAATGTTATAGCTATCCACTCTAGAAGTACAACAGCTACTTGAAGCCCCAGCATGAATTTCATATGGGAGCCTCCCTATGTTTTTTAGCTGTTCTGAGTTCTTGTTGAATCCCCAGTCATTCTTCTACACAGGTAGTGTCTGAAGTATCAATACATCCAGTAGTATCTGAAGCCCAAGCTAGTATCTGCCTAGGCACCTATTAACACAAATATCTGCATATAGACTAATGTGGGGATTTCTAGAATATAAGATGATTGACTCTTTTGGACCCTGTATTTGCAAATCTTGTCCTTTTATCTTCTATGCTATCCTGAATTTGCAAAAAGCAATGTAAATTATAAACAACACAGGGTTTTGCTTTGAATGGAAATTATATTTGAGCTTATTTCATTTCCTGACCAAGTCCTCTGAGATATGACATCAAAGAAATAATGTACCCTGCAGCCCAAACATTTTGTTGCTATGCCTTCTAAAAGAATGATATCACAAGTAATTGGGAGAAGGTTTCAAACTTACGTGAAAAAGTAGTAATTACACCATTTTCTGGCCCACTTTACAACAAAACCCCTTTGAAAAAATTGCTTCCACTTCTTTTCTTCTCATTCTTTCCTGAATTCACTCCAATCTGTTCTGTCTCACAAACTCTATGTTGACAAATCCAATGTCATTTCCTAATCCTTATTCTACTCACTCTATGAGCAGCAATTGGCACCTTTGTTCTTTTTCTTGACTCCCAAATTTATTTCTCTGGTCTGGGCCTCTCCCCTGAAGTCCAGATTCATGTATCCAACTGCCTATCTCATTCTCCACTTGACAGCTAAGGCATTTCAAACTGAATATGTACAAAACCAAGGTCTTTACTTCTTCCTTAACCCTGTTCCTCCTCCCTCAATTTGAGATTTTTCCCCAATCTCAATAAATGTCAACTCTATTCCTTCGTGGGCCAAAAACCTTGAAGTCATCTTTGACTCCCCTCTTCTTCTCATACCTCATTATCAAATCCATCAGAAAATTCTATAAGCCTGACCTTCATGTATATCTAGAATCTGACCACTTCTCACCACCTCCATCACTGCTCCACTGGTCTAAGCTTCCATCATCACTTATATGGATAGGTTGCAATAGTCTCCTAAATGATCTTCCTGTTTCCACTCCCTTATTCCTCAACAGTCTTTCTCCACATAGAAGTCACAATGTTTCTGTTAAAACACAATCAGATCGTGTCACTTCTGCCCTCAAAATCCTTGCACAGCTTGCTATCTATCACAGAGTAAAGTCCAGAGTTCTTCTTACCATGTCTACAAGGCCTGACCTAATCTGGAGTTCACCATCTCTTTAATGTCATCTCCCACTACTCTCTCCCTCCTTTCTTCCACTGCAGCCATGCTGGCCTATTTGCTGCTCCTCCAGCACCCCAAACATGTTTCCATCTCAGAGTCTTTGCACTCACTTTTCCCACTGCCTGTAGTTATCTTCTCCCACTTCCTGGTTCACTCTTTCCCTTCCTTCTGGTCTCTTCTCAAATATCTCTGATCAGACTTTCTCTGACTTTCTGACTCTTTGTTTTCTCTGACTCTCTGACTATTCTATGTGAAAAGAACATCCACACTTCCACTCTCCTTCCCCTTGCCTACCTTTGTTTCTCCTTCAGAGCACTAATGATCACCCGACATAATTATTTGCTCCCTCCACATTAGAATGTAAACTCCATTAGAGTAGGGATATTAACTGCTTTGATCACAGATATACCCCCATCACCCAGAACATTATTTCACTGATGTATCACATTTCATCCCCTCCAAGACTTATAGTTTTACACATTTTAACATCTCTAAACTGGAGATGCATCTTATAATATGCAACATTTTTTTCTTTCTTAGTAGTCCATATAATAGTGGTCTGTATTATAATTGACATCTTACATTCAACGCAATATTGTATTTGCATTCAAAACATATTTCAAATAAACAAGTAAATTACATTTATCATATTTTCAGAAGAAGTGTGGGGCTCAGGCTCTTGAGCAAAAAGCTACTGAATTATAACTTAATATACAACTTAATCTACTGATTCTGAATGCTTATCTGATTTGTACTGAAATAAGGTTTACAGAAAAAAATAGGTTAAAAGTATCAAGGAAAGGGAATTGTCAAATTGAAATGGCCTAGAGTAAAAAGAGACAATACAGGCAAGAGAATCACCAGAACTTATTAGAAAATCTAAGGTAATTAATCAAACAGACCTACATAACTCACTAGCCCCTGAGGGAAACACTGTATTAACATATAAAACAAAAATTATTCATAATGGTAACCTGAGACCTAGTCATCTCAAAATGAATAAAATATTTAGTATGCTCCGTTCAAGAAGCAGAAAAATAAATGGCATATTTGTGTTAGGTTTCCTCCAAAAAATGGTTAAAATAAAAATAATTAATTTGGTTTTTAAAGTGATAAAATTTAATAATCTGGAATATTCATTTCAGTGGCACACTTATGGCTCTCTTAATGATATCATCATCATTGGGGTAACTCTCAGAGAACTTCTATTGGTATTCACTGTGCATTTGAACTAAATTTCATCAAGACCCAATACAATCCCACACTAGAAGAGAATCTGAGAAACTGCAGTTACAAAACCTTTTGACATTAATCTAATCTTACTTCTTATTTTGATAGATGCTCTGAGTTGAAATGTGTTAGAATACTACTGATCATTTTCTTGTGCTTACTTATTACATGCTTCTGCAAATGAATATAACTCACCTTTACCCTTTACACTTTGTATGTTTCCTGCAAGATGACGGAGGAAAATTTTTTTATAATTTTCTAACTGTAATTCTCTCTTTCTGCTATGTTGTTTATACAACCTGTTAAGTTCTGTATAACATCATAAAGTTAGAAAAATTTTTATCAACATGAGAAAATAAAAGTAAATTCAATAGGTAAATCATGTAGTTGAGAGAAGGAGGTGGGTTGTAGTTTGGGGCAGAGCTAAGAGTATCTTACTTATTTCAGCTCTATATAAATGCAGTCTATTAATACAGTCTCATGTTGTTCATACAAAGTCAGTATTATCAATAAAGCTAATTTCCCACATCTCAGTTATTAAAATATTCATTCCTTGGTATATCTGCTCTCAAAATATACAATAAAAGAGTTCATTCATCAAAATGTCAAAAGGTTACATAGGGATAGCAATTCCTAAAAGAGTCGTTATGAGGACTAAATAATGCCATAATGCCAGTAAAGAAATCTGAATGATGTCTGTTACATACAAAGATTTGATCATTATTATTACTATTATTAGATTTATTGTTGTTGTTATTATTAAGGAATCAGAAAATTGAGTTAAAACATCAACCTAAGAATAAAGGCAAAAGATTTAACAGAATCTCCCCTTGTGCTGTTTCCATGAGGACTCTTGAGTATTAACAGGGGGAGAAGGCCAACCCCTCAATTAAGTAATGGAGAGAATGAGAAAAAAGAATGTGGAGGGTTGACTGCATTAGTTACTCTCCCCCTCCCACTCATTCTTGCACACCTGCCTTTGCCCTGTAACTTTGTAGTGTTCTTCCACTCTGGGCAGGGTACTCTGTCTCACCTTTGGTTTCTGGGCTTGACCAAGTGACTTGCTTTAGCCATTGGGATGTCAGCAAGCAGAAGCTTGAAAAAGCACTTACACATATCCACTTGATTTTTACTCCTCTGCCTTTGCCACAAGAACATGCCCAAGCTAGCCTGCTAAACTATGAGACATGAAACAAAGCCTCAATTGTCCCAGCAAAGGGTTTTCTAGACTAGATAATGAGCTGTCCAACACTCAGATATGTGAGAGATCCCAATCATGATCAGTCAATACATGAATTACCAAAAGAACAACCCAGTTCCCCTGAAAATGCATGAGTTAAATAAATGTATTGTTTTACTCACTGAGTTCTGGATGGTTGTCCCACAGCATTACAGTGGCACTAGATAACTGATATGGAAGTTGATATTGGGCTGAGTGGAAACAGTGAAAAGAATGATGTCCTAGGTCCTTGTTGGTAAAAAAGACTACACAAAGTGATATGCAATAAAATATTAAAAGTATCCAGTTGGGTGCTTGCTTTCCAATGCAGTAAGGAACAAAGGACTGTGTCTCACTCCAAAATCAGTCTTGGAAAATCCAAGGAATGAGTTGAGCAGTGGCAGCTTGAAAACAGAAGGAAAACCAAGCAGAAGGCCTGAATGTGCAACAAGCAGGAAAAGGAGAATGGAGGAAATTAGCCTGGCCCTGAAAAGGACCTTTGGGTTCAACAGAAGAGAGCTCCAAATGGTTCCCCAATATTTATACTGACAGATTTTCCTTGGATCATTCTAATTTCTTAGTCAAGCAAATACCATTATTTTTTAAATGTTCTTTCTCTCTTATTAGTTTCCTATTCATTTTCATCATCAAAATCTTAAAGACTTCCTTCCTTCTCACCTTACTATTGCAAAATAACCATTTTTCTAGCCTGACCCGGTCCACTCTCCCATCATGAAATCCACCATTAATACTGCTACCAGATAATTTTTAAAGCAAGTTCAATCATGTTTCTTTGCTATCTAAAACTCTTTAATGACTAATTGCCTATTAAATTACTTATACTTGGATCACACTTTCATTTAAGATTCTCCAAGGAATAGCCACAACCTTCCATTCTGGGATGGATGGATGGATAGACAGATAGATAAGTAGATAGATACACAGGTAGATGATAGATAGATAAATAGATAGATAGACAATAGACAGATAGATAGATATTGGGTGGGCCAAAATGTTCGTTCAGTTTTTTCCGTAAGATGGCTCTAATAGCACTTAGTTGTCTTTAACGTCGCTCAAAACAATTTTGTTAGATTGTATGTGACAGTTGTCATATCAGCATGCATTTAAAAAAGACATCAAAACTGGTGAATTTTTGTGTAGCCATTTTAATATTGAAGATGGAAGAAAAAAGCAACATTTTTGGCATATTATGCTTTATCATTTCAAGAAAAGTAAAAACGCAACTGAAATGCACAAAAAGATTTGTGCAACGTATGGAGAAGGTGCTGTGACTGGTCAAACGTGTCAAAAGTGGTTCATGAAGTTTCTTGCTGGAGATTTCTTGCTGGACGGTGCTCCACGGTCGGGTAGACCACTTGAAGTTGACAGCGATCAAATCAAAACAATAATTGAGAACAATCAACGTTATACCAGGCGGGTGATAGCCGACATACTCAAAATCAAGCGTTGAAAATCATTTGCATCAGCTTGGTTTGTTAATCGCTTTGATGTTTGGGTTCCACATAAGTTAAGTGAAAAAAACCTTCTAGACCGTATTTCCGCATGCGATTCCCTACTGAAACATAATGAAAACGTTCAGTTTTTAAAACAAATTGTGACAGGTGGTGAAAAGTGGATACTGTACAATAATATGGAACAGAAGAGATCGTGGGGCAAGCAAAATGAACCACGGCCAACCACACCAAAGGCCGGTCTTCATCCAAAGAAAGTGATGTTGTGTATATTGATGTTGGGATTAGAAGGGAGTCCTCTATTATGAGCTCCTTCTGGAAAACCAAATGATTAATTCCAGCAAGTACTGCTCCCAGTGAGACCAACTGAAAGCAGTACTCGATGAAAAGCATCCAGAATTAGTCAACAGAAAACCCATAATCTTCCATCAGGATAATGCAAGACCACATGTTTCTTTGATGACCAGGCAAAAACTGTTACAGCTTGGCTGGGAAGTTCTGATTCATCTGCCATATTCACCAGACATTACACCTTTGGATTTCCATTTATTTCAGTCTTTACAAAATTCTCTTAATGGAAAAAATTTCAATTCGCTGGAAGGCTGTAAAAGGCACCTGGAAAAGTTCTTTGCTCAAAAAGCTAAAACATTTTGGGAAGATGGAATTATGAAGTTGCGTGAAAAATGGCAGATGGTAGTGGAACAAAAGGGTGAATAGTTGTTCAATAAAGATCTTGGTGAAAATTAAAAATGTGTCATTTATTTTTACTTAAGAAACTGAAGGCACTTTTTGGCCCACCCGGTAGATAGATAGATGATAGATAGATAGATAAATAGATAGATAGATAGATAGATAGATAGATAGATAGATGATAGATAGATAGATGATAGATAGGGAGATTGTAAATAGACAGACTCAGACTAAACTATTAGTCACAAAGACAAATTGATTTTATCTCAGGGGTTAGAAATGTGACTTAGTAGGGGTGGCTTTATGTACCTATTTCTGAGCTCCATATTTGCAGTTCGGAGGAGCTGCAAATAAGAGACTGTAATTCAGTAATCTTAACTTTGACTTCACATTGAAATCACCTGGAGGGCTTTAATAAGTACTGACACTTGGATTCTGAATTAATTGTTATGGATAATCAGAATTATTTTTAAAGCTCCACTGCTATAACTGAACTTTGCTGGAGTGTTTTTTTTTTCCTTTCTAGTCTCAACAAAGGTGCCTTGCCTTCGCATTTTATTGTATAATGCAATGGGAAGTACAGAATATTTTTTTATATTGAAATGTAGTTGATTTACAATGTTGTGTTAGTTTCTGGTGTACAGCAAAGTTATTCAGTTATTTATGTATTTCATATTCTTTTCCATTATGTTTTATTATAGAATATTGAATATAGTTCCCTGCGCTATATAGTAGGATTTTATTGTTTATCTATTTTATATATAGTAGTGTGTATCTGCTAATCCCAAACTCCTAATTTTCCCCTCCCCCCACCCTCTTTCCCCTTTGGTAACCATAAGTTTGCTTTCTGTGTCTGTGAGTTTGTTTCTGTTTTGTAAATAAGTTCATTTGTGTCATATTTTAGATTCCACATATAAATTATATCGTATGGTATTTGTCTTTCTCTGTCTGACTTAAGTACTGAATCTTAACTTATAAGCACATTTCAGTGTGTTGGTATCTGTAGAACAGAAATGTGGACTGTGCACTCTACCTTCTCGCTACTCTTTCTCTAGAATTCTTTTGTAATAATGTCAAGAGAAAGAATGAGAATTTTGTTTTCACTGGATACAAATTGACAGAGCCCATGTGTCATGCATCAAGAGGAAACTTAAAAGAGGCTAACTGATTGGGTGGTGAGTGCCAGCCTGCCCAAGTCATGTAAAAGTGGGTGACTTAGCACATCCAACGCTGCTTGCTCTGCACAGGCCATGTTTTGGCTGCCCCTATTATTGCTTCATACCAATATTGCAAACTTGGACATCAACATGGCATCAAAATTCCATTTGCTGACACATCTTAAAACAGGGTATCTTAGTGGTTTGAATGAGAATCTATTATTTCTGATAAGGAAAAGAACAGTTTTCCACAGGGCAAGCTTAACTCTTCTTTCTCCAGACTATGTCAGTCCCCAGGGGGACAAGTTCAAGGGATTGGTTGACTGTTGGATTAGAGTGTGTGGTTCCAGTTTTTTGGTGTGTGTGTGTGGGGGGGGGCGGTGGGGGGGGGTGTTTTGCTGGTTTGTTTTTTTTTTAATTTAACTCACCCACTCATCCTTCCCTCTGGCCCCCAGCTTTTTGGAAAAGAATTGGATCACACCACCATAATCAGTAAGAAGGATGTGTGTAGCTAATTTGCCCCTTCTCTCATCCCCTTCATGTGATCCTATGCTCAGGTCACTGCTGTCTTGACCAACTCTTTTTTGAAGCCTCTAATGGCACCTGCCTTGTCAGGAATTTACTGTACCTTCTGCCTCAGGTGAATAGCAGAAAAGATGGCTTTCTTTCAACTAGTCATTGATGATCTTTGATCTACATGATTACAGCTCCTTTGGTCCTAAAATATAGACTTACTCTTTAAGTTTTATAAAACCCTCTGTGCCAAAACTTTAACCAAGTTCCCCAGGAAGCTGGGCCAACAGTTGATTCAGGTGGTGCCTCCCACCTCAGAGTGACTCCTTTGTCCCCCAGGACACTCCCAATATTTAAAGCAGCCTCTTTTTTCTCCTTCAGCATTGAACAGTCATAAATCTAGTGTCTGGGAGCCAAATTCTCAGGTCCAAGATCCCCACAGCCACCTCAAAAGATTCCTAGGAGCCCTTAAGGAACTAGGACTGCTGGTGCCTGACCCAATGTCCCAGAGATCATGAGGCAGATATGCAAATTCACCTGTACCTGAATCTCACGGTAGAAGCTTCAGTGTCAAAATCACAGAAACAACTAGTTAGTTAATTACAGGTGAATATTATCTAACACATATTCATATTCAAAACCATTTTGATACCATGATACATTTGTTGTAAACATTTTACTCAAATCTTCTCTCACCTTAACTTTTCTGATGCTAAAACATATACATGGGTGGGTTTCTTCTTTTTTAGGGTGCAATTTACAATCTCCTCAAGAACGTTCAAATCACTGTGCTATGCAGAGTAACACTAATCAAATAGAAAAGGGAAAAAGGCTTTCAACAAGACAGTCCTTTATTACTGTAATACAATTCTGAGTTCAACCTACTCTATAAAAAAAAATCACTGCAGTTTGCAACTAGAAGGCACCAATGAAATATAAAATGTTAACTGTAACTCCTGGTGCCCCTAGGCATACATAACAGTCTTCCTTCCCCATCACACTGGTATGAGCCAATTCCTTCCTAACAGACTTCTGAATCATTCCTGACGAATGAGGACATCTCCCTGAAGGAGTCCCTCAATGTGCTCACTAGACAGCTCCAGTTATCACCTGTGATGTTATACTTTGAGAAAAGTATGGTCAGCTCAACTACCTTAGTGAAAATATTGAGGAAATGGCTTTACTAATTACTGCTGAGTTGCAACTAGCATTAACTTCCATTTAGTATGTATAACTATTTAAAAGTATCACTGTTTTTTTTTTTTTTAGGGAGGGTGGGAGGGAGGCTCAAGAGGGAGGGGGATATGGGGATATATGTATGCATATGGCTGATCCACTTTGTTATACAGCAGAAACTAACACACCATTGTAAAGCAATTATACTCCAATAAAGATCTATTAAAAAAATAAATAAAAAATAAAAGTATCACTGTTAATACCATCCTATGGCACTTTGACTGAATCTTCTGAATATGTTACAGCCCCTGGATTCACTGTTGTGAATAACCCAGCTCAGTTTGCCAGATACAAAACAGCTTGGGGGAACATTTTCCAAAGCAGCAATTCTAAAAAGGCCCATCATTCCCTCTCTACTGGCTTTATAAGAACATAACTCACCAACAACCTGGAAAAGGCAGCTCTACGTACTTAATGCTTCACCACTTCTGGGTAAAGGAAGTAGAACCAGGGTGGGACCTCTGACCCAAGCTGGAAGAATGAGATTCTTTCTCCAAAAATTTAAAATTGGAACCCAGAGATTGATCTAGTCAATTATGGTCAGGAAGCAGAGCAACCCTGTGTGAAAGCAATGAGTCATCAGAGAAGCCAAAAAGAGAAAGCAGACTGTCTTAGTTATCTATTGCTGCATAACAAATTACTCCAAAGCTCAGTGCCTTCAAACAACAAACATTTATCACCTTACAGTTTCTGAGGGTCAGGAATCTGGGACCAGTTTAGCTGGGTGGTTCTGGTTCAGGGTCTCTCATAGCACTATAGTCAAGCTGCCAGCTGGGACTGCAGGGATCTTAAGACCAGACTGGGGTCAAGGATCTGCTTCTAAACATACTCACATGGTTGTTGGCAGACTTCAGTTCCTCCTGGGGTGAGCCCTTAAGGGGGTTGGTTCCTTGAAACATCACATGAACCTCTTCATAGGTCTGCTCACTACATGACAGCTTGCTTCCCCTGATACCAGTGATCCAAGAAAAAGAGAGAGAACACATCCAAGATGGAAGCCAAAGTCTTTTTGAAATGTGATCTCAGAAGTGACAGCCCATCCCTTTGTCCACATTATAATCATTGGAAGTGAATCACTAGGTCCAGCCCCTACTGGCAGGAGATTACCCAAGAGCATGAATACCAAGAGGAAACATCATTGGGAGCCATCTTAGAAGCTGCCTACCGCAGTCTACACCTATGGCTCCCAATGATTCACATCTCTCTTACACACAAAATTCCCGCATCCCCTCCCAAAGCATCGAAAGTTTCATCCTATTATAGTATGAGTTCCAAGTCTAGAATCCTGTCATCTAAATTAGATCCAGGTGCTGATGAAGCTTGTCAGGTGTAGATCCTTAAATACAACTTCTCAAATTGAATACCTCTTGATCAACAGACTTGTAAAATTAAAGAGACAAGTTATCTGCCACACACCCTCCCATACACACACAACATACAATGAGGACAGGTATTGAAAAACTGCTATACACATTCCTGTCAAAAAGGGAAGAAAAGGAATATACAAAGGATTCACTGGTCCATGGTAGTTCTGAAATCCAGCTGGGCAAAGTTTGGATATTCCTTGATTCTCAGTTGTTTATTCTGCCCTCTGAGTCTTCCTCCCTTTTGTTGTGACATGTACCATGTTTTTACAGCCAAGCAGCTATCACAGTTTCCTTCCTTCCAGTATAGTCCTGGGGTCCAAAAGTCTCTCCTCTTTCCATACTGTCTCTATCCCCTTGAGTTCAAGCTGGCAATATATAACTCTGCATATATAACTCTCTTAAAAACTTTGTGGGTCTCCCGTGAATCATCTTGGGATTCACTCCATTAGACAAAAGGCACACTCAGAAATCTTGAAATAAGCTCTTCTCTCCCTTGAGCCTTGGCTGAGATTGATATCCGGTGACCTTGGCCTGCAGTGGTTTGAAGCAGGATTTCGGATCCCCAGCCAGATTGAAGTCAGGCTGTGGCAGTGAGAGCACTGAATCCTAGCCATTAGACCAGTGACCAGTGACAAGGCCCTGGCCTGTCAGCTTTGTAGAAATGAATTTCCACAAAGAGACAGAAGTTAGTGAAACAAGTAAAGTGTTTATTAGGAGGAAAAAGGTACATGTGAATAGACTCACAAGGGCAGACTCAGAGAGAAAGTCACACCCTCGTGGTAGTTTGAATCACTTATATGGGGCATTTCTTCTGGGTTTCCTCTGGCCAATCATCTTTCTTTGCCTGGCTCTGAGTCTGTATTTGGTTTATCTCAGGGTCCTCCCCCTGTGCGTGCACGCATTTCTTAGCCAAGATGGTTTCTAGCAAAGAGGTCTATGCATAGGCTGACATCACTTACTACGGGGTGACGCCCCCTCCATTTGACCTCTGAGGAGCCCTTTCTGCGATGTATAATCGGGAAGGTCCTTGACCCCGAGAATGAGAAATATGTGGTCTCTTATCTTGGCAGGGCTCAGCTCCTCTCTTTCTCCTCCTCTTGAGGCCCAACTCCTGCCTCAAGATAGCTGAAACACAATGACCTTAGCTTCCTAGAAGCACTGTTGTTTCATTGAGAGGATCTGTGAGACACACCATTAATCTCTTTAAAGGGTCCTCTTTATGACTGAATATTACCCTGGGGCATGACCTTCGGTTTTAACAGAAGTTTTGACAGTCACATCCTTTGCTTCCTCTTTAGACCTCTGTTCTCCTGTCAGTGCCCTAGATTTGATCTTTGATCAAAAGCCATTTCTTAATTTTGGTACCAGTTGCTATCTGGAAAAACAGAATTTTAAAAACTATGAAGTCTTGGCTCTTTTATACTTAACATCCCTACTTCAATTTAATTCATTCCTCTCCTATTTTACTATCATCAGCAAAAAGAAACCATATACCACCTTCCAAGCACCTTTGCTTGGAAATCCCCTGAGCTCGATCACCCAGTTCACAAAGTACATTTTCTACGTTTCATGTTACTACAAGAAATGAGGTTTCTAAGCTTTCTGCCACTACATAACAAGGAGTCCCCATTTCTTCAGTTTTTGCCACCACTCACCCTCAGTCTTATAAAAGACCAAGAAGCCTCTATTAACAGTTTCTTTGGGAACTTTAGAATTTCGCTAACATTTTGCTCAAATCCTAGTTCTAAAACCACTTCTACATTTTACGCTCTCATCATGGCAGCACTCTACTTCTAGACACCAAAATCTGTATTCATTATTGCTGCATAACAAATTACACCAAAAATTACCAGCTTAAAACAACAAATATTTATTAGCTCACTGTTTCAGGAGGTCAGGAATCAGAAGCAGTTTGGCTACATAATTTTGACTCAGAGTGTCTCATGAGGTTACAGTCAAACTGTCAGCTAAGGCTGCAACTATCTTAAGATTCAACAATTCATCTGGGGATAAGATATCCACTTGCAAGTTCTTATGGCTATTGACAGGCTTTAGTTACTCAAGGGCTTTCAGATTGAGGGCTTCAGTTTCTCATAGGCTGTTGGACTAAGGACCTCAGTTCTTCTCCATACCGTCTGAGCCTCTCTATATGGCTACTCAAACCATGGCACCTTGCTTCCCCCAGCGTAAGAGTTCTGAGAGAGAGAAAGACACACCCAAGGTTGAAGTCACCATCTTTTTTAACCTAATCTCAAAAGTAACATCTCCCTACTTCCACCTTTAGAAGTGGGTCAATAACTTTAGCCCACACTCAAGGAGAGAAGATTACATAGGGCATGAATACCAGAAGTTGCCTTTCACACAGACCCCAAAATGAGAGACGGAGACCATGTGACAAGAGAAAAGGAAAGATCACCTGATGAATTTCCAGTCTCATGGGAGATGGCTATTTCCAATAGTTGCATACTGTGAGATTTTTCTGAACATTTAAAATAAATGCACCTACTCTTCAGCAAGCTTGATTGAATTGCTGCTCTTAATAACCAAATTATTCCTAAGACTAAATCCCATTTTCCTGCAGAATCTGTACTCCACCTTTGTGAGACTGAAAGCAAATATAATACACCTCTTTACAATCTAAAGAAGATTCACAATGTCTAAACTGACCTGCAGATATTGTAGATCAAGCACGTTCTGCATTCTGCTGACTCTGTCAGCAAAAAGCTCTCTGGCAGCACATTAAGGACAGCACACTTATATTAGAAGCTGCATTTTTAATTTCTGTGACATGTAATGAGGCAGTCTCACTAGCCAGAATATTTTATTAGGTCATAATGTGTTAAATGTGGTTTAATCAAGAGTTGCCATTAGATAGCTTCTCAAAGAACTTCAGATGCATGATGATCATATAACAAATCATCTGTGGAATCCCTCTGAAACTGTGCTAAGAAAGATGGGTCAGCTATGCAATATAAGTAATAATATCCTGATAACTAGTAATAATAATGATGAAAATAGCTAACATTTATTGAGCACACATATAAGGTTCTCTTATAACTGAAGATGGCTGTACTAGAAATACCCATCATTTTCTATTTACACACACACACCTTTTTTAGAAAACTCACTAAACTAGACTGAGAAAGAGAGTTTGCATGTAGTGGTTACTAAGTGCTTATATCTGAAATATCACACTTAATCTTCACAACCCTAAAACTCAGCTACCATTATATCCTCATTTCAAAGCCAAGGAAACTAAAGTTTAGCTACATTGAGCAACCAGTCCAAGGTCTAATAGCTTGCTTCCTGATAGTCATACTCCTAGGTGGTCCCCTCTCACATTGTATCGGGGATGGTCTGTGGGCTCAATCATTTTGGCAAAAACATAATGGTGTGTGACTTTTGATGCTGGGTCGTAAAAACAATTTCACCTTCCACTTTGCTCTCTTGGATCACTCTTTCTCGGGGAAGCCAGACGCCATACCGTGAGAACACACAGAAGTCATAAGGAGAGGGCCATGTGGCAAAGAACTGAGGCCTCCTAACCACGATCAACTTGCCAGCTCCAGTCAATCCCTGAGGTGAAAGTAACCCCAAGTAGTATCTTTCTGTAACCTCATGAGAAACCCCAGGCCAGAACCATCCAGGTGAACCGCTCCCAAATTCGAGACCCACAAAAACTGTAAGATAATAAATGCTGTTTTTTCAAACTACTAAGTTTTGAGGTTGCTTGCTAGACCAAAATAGATAACTGATATATCATTTGGGCCAAAACGTTCATTCGGTTTTTTCTGTAAGATGGCTCTAGTAGCACTTAGTTGTCTTTAACGTCGTTCGAAACAATTTTGTTAGATTGTATGTGACAGCTGTCATATCAGCATGCATTTAAAAAAGACATCAAAATTGGTGAATTTTTGTGTAGCCATTTTAATATTGAAGATGGAAGAAAAAAAGCAGTATTTTTGGCATATTATGCTTTATTATTTCAAGAAAAGTAAAAACGCAACTGAAACACACAAAAAGATTTGTGCAGTGTATGGAGAAGGTGCTGTGACTGGTCAAACGTGTCAAAAGTGGTTCATGAAGTTTCGTGCTGGAGATTTCTCGCTGAACGATGCTCCACGGTTGGGTAGACCACTTGAAGTTGACAGCGATCAAATCAAAACAATAATTGAGAACAATCAACGTTATACCAGGCGGGTGATAGCCGACATACTCAAAATCAAGCGTTGAAAATCATTTGCATCAGCTTGGTTTGTTAATCGCTTTGATGTTTGGGTTCCACATAAGTGAAAAAAACCTTCTTGACCGCATTTCCCATGCGATTCTCTACTGAAACATAATGAAAACGTTCCGTTTTTAAAACAAATTGCGACGGGCAATGAAAAGTGGATACTGTACAATAATGTGGAACAGAAGAGATCGTGGGGCAAGCGAAATGAACCACCGCCAACCACACCAAAGGCTGGTCTTCATCCAAAGAAAGTGATGTTGTGTATATTGATGTTGGGATTAGAAGGGAGTCCTCTATTATAAGCTCCTTCTGGAAAACCAAATGATTAATTCCAGCAAGTACTGCTCCCAATGAGACCAACTGAAAGCAGCACTCGATGAAAAGCGTCCAGAATTAGTCAACAGAAAACCCATAATCTTCCATCAGGATAATGCAAGACCACATGTTTCTTTGATGACCAGGCAAAAACTGTTACAGCTTGGCTGGGAAGTTCTGATTCATCTGCCATATTCACCAGACATTACACCTTTGGATTTCCATTTATTTCAGTCTTTACAAAATTCTCTTAATGGAAAAAATTTCAATTCCCTGGAAGACTGTAAAAGACACCTGGAACAGTTCTTTGCTAAAAAAGCTAAAAAGTTTTGGGAAGATGGAATTATGAAGTTGCCTGAAAAATGGCAGAAAGTAGTGGAACAAAAGGGTGAATAGTTGTTCAATAAAGTTCTTGGTGAAAATGAAAAATGTGTCTTTTATTTTTACTTAAAAAACCAAAGGCACTTTTTGGCCCACCCAATAGAAGTGAAGCTGGGTGCTCCTGCCTCAAGTTCTCTCATGGACTGTAGTCAGGATGTTTGCCAAGGCCGAGGTTTCATCTGAAGGGTTGACAGGGAAAGGATACGTTTCTAATCTCATTCATGCTACTGTTGGCAGGATTCAGTTCTTTGCTGCTTACTGGCCAGAGAACTCCCTCAGTTTCTTGTCACGTGGGCCTCTCCATAAAGCAGCTTACACCATGGCAGCTAGCTGTCTTCCCTTAAAGCAAGTAAGAGAAAATAAAAAGCGAGTACCCAAGATGGAAGCCAAGTCTTTTTGTAACGTACTCTCAGAAGTGACATCACATCCAATTTGCCATATTCTATTTCCTATTAGTTAGTAATCAAATCCAGCCCACAACTTTAGGAGAGGAGATTGCACAAGGATGTGAATACCAGGAAGTGGGGCTCATTGGGGGTCATCCCCCGCACTGGGCACACCACAGTGAGTTACGACTCCAGTGAGCTGAGTTGATGCTCTTCAGCATTATCCTCTGCCTCCCTTGATCTAGTTGTGGATTCCACTCATAGCAATAGAATCCAAGCATTGGCCATCCCCTGTAATCAAAACACACCTCTCCAGGATATCCATGAAAGGGTGGTTAGGCTGAAGACTGTTCCTTAGTCACCCCCATATTACAGCTGTTTCTACTCTCCAATCATATTTCTACCTTGGGTCACTGTTTGATCAGCTGAACTCAGACTCTATCCCTTTACTCTTCAAAGTACCACCAACTCAAGACTTTATTAATAGAAAGCTTTACTGATGGCTCCAGGGTAACTGAAATTATATACTGACTCTCAGCAGCTGTCTTCAAAATTGAACATTAGCCAATCCTGTCCTTAAAATTATTCCAGCTGCCTAAGCATTGGCAACTTCTCACATCACCTTTCATAGAGGTTCCACTTGCTACTTTGTTCTTCCCTCTCCAGAGACAGCACATCTAGTTGTGCAGGTTGTTCCCTGCCCAAGAGTGCTTGTCTAAAGGGGTGAGTAGAGGACTACAATTCAGCTCATATTCTGCTCCACAATCTGAAGCACATGTCTTGCAACAGGGCCACATCTGCCTGATGCTACACAAAGTGCCATCTGGGCTGGTTGAAGTTCTTTGTACTTTTACACCACTTTCCAAGCCACCTTCTCTTACGTCTAAGCTATTCCTGGAAACTCCTATGACAAGAAAGAAAAAACGATGAAAAGCCTACTACTATTCACAATTTACAAATTCTAAGGAGAGTGAGTGAATCCTAGAAGTTAAAGAACCTTTTTTCTTCTGAGCACATAATTTTTAATGTAATGGTCTTTCATATACCTGACGAAAGACTTTGGTGAAGAGTATGAAGACACAAAATTAGAAAAACTTGGGCAAAGCTAAATTGCTTTGCTTAAGAAAAGGGATATAAAGAATATTGGGAGGTGGGAAGAGTCTGGAACCAGGAGCTAGAGGCGGCATGGAGGCTGGAAAGAACAACTTTGCAGATAAAAGATATATCTGATGGGTTTTTTTTTTTTTTTTTGGAATGAAATGCTGTTCACACTTCCATCTTCCTAAAATTTACATTACTCACCATTACCTAGTGGCATATGTTTGCTGGAGTAGGACATAGGGATAGAAGTGACACTAAAGTCATGTTTGAGTTAAACTCTAAATTTCTTACTCTATTACACAGAGCACTTTAGTTCTCCTCCTCACATTTCTTCAAATTCTCGTGCATACCCTGAGGCTTATATTCCCATAGCCCCATCGAAAAGATTTGTGCTAAACCAAAAGCAATACATATTACTCCTATAAAAAGAGGCTGTTGTCAGTGGCTATTTAAATAACAATTTTTCCTCTCCATCAAATAAACTTAAAACTCCCCACCAAATTACTAATGGTCATCAGGGCAAGTAAATTTGGTAGAATGTCTGGAATTTTCACACACATCATATCATCAAATAACCCAAGAAAGTTAGTATTATTCTCCCATTTTACAAATGATGAATTACAGCTTAGGAATGTTAAGTAATTTCTACAAGGTAATAAAGTATAAAGTAGCAAAAACAGAAATCAGATCCAGATCTCTCTGACACTAGAACTCCACTTTTTTCTCTATAGCCTATTATTTCCACACAAATAGTTTGGTCTTAGGTGAAGCATTAGCAATGTATATAGAAAATGCTTGAATTCCTCAGACCAGCATATAATGAGCTTGCTTTTCATCAGTGTCCCTATATTATGAGCTTCAAGACAGATTGAAAGCTTAGTGTCATATTGTCCTCAGGAAGAAGATTCACAAGCATTCAAAATGACCGCAAAGAAACTCAAAATGACCAAACATTTAACATACCCAAACCTGTGCCCATGGCATGCTTTGTACCCAGTATGATAATTTACGTGGAACAGAACATTTAATTTGGGAGTTTCAGCTGAGGCACTGAGTTAGGATAGACAACAGATACCAAAGTGATTTTTGAGAAAAAAACCATAGGCAGATTTTCAAAACATTATTCAAAAAATGAGATCAAAGTCTGGTTTGTACCCATAGGGAGATATAAAATACTTGAAAAAGTAGAGTTGGGGAGAAGATTTTGTGAGAAAGATGAGGATGCTGTATTATGAGCTCTAACCTGTGGGATTACTAAGAAGAAAGGATGAAGAGGTTTCTGCCCCTTCACCTCAAGCCTAGAGGGAAGGGTGCTTCAAAGAGACCACCTAGAGAGATGGAGATCTGACTTCTAGCAGCTTAGGACACAAAGGTTGGCTGTCTCCCTAGGAAAACTTGGAGAGCTGCTTTGGTAGCAAAGCAAAGGTGGGTTGTTGCTACATATGAGAGGTATCTGCATTTGCAGTCAAATCATACGTGAGTATTGAATGTAGACCATATGTGGGCCTCACAGGAGTCAGCTGATAGCCTGCCTAAGTCAACTACCTGGAAGGGTCAATGGGACTCCCACAGCAAGAGACTATGTGTGAAGGACAACTGTACTCAGGATCAGTTTCATGGAGCATGACCTGTGCGGTTACATAGGACCCTGCACTCAGAAGGACTCCATGCTTGATTTAATGCTCTGGATATTCAGATTCTTAATAACTGTGTCTTTGAGCTAGTGTTTTATAAGTCCAAGGAGCCAACATGTCATTTCTTGCTGCCTCATTTGCATAGAGCATTTATGATGTCCCATGAGCACTGAATTCCAATGAACCCACGTTGTGTGGGAGTTCAGTGAGACTCAAAGTGAGTATACAGTGAATGTGTTATGTCTATAACTGAGGAAGCTGAGGTTGCTGACAGGGCCCAGAGGCGATGTCTTGCCTGTGAATCAGAACTTGCTTCAAACACAAAGAGCAGGCAATGGCATTCTGAGAAATACAAATGACCAAAGAACCCTAATCAAATTTTCTTACTCATTTTATTTCTCTGAATTAACTAACCTCTTATGCTAAAGTGATGACATAGAAGGAAAGGGAAAGCCAGCGCAACTCACAGTTCCTTTTCCTTTCATTTCTCCCTTGCTTATTAGTAAGCCCAAAGTTGAAGGTGTTAGTAAAATGTACATGGATCAAGATGTGGGATAAAAACAGTTGAGTTAGTCATGTGCAACATTTCTACAGTTCTGTACGTGTATGTTCCACCTACAAAATACAAGGTATGTAATTTCAGGGATTTTGCATACAAATTAAATCCTCTTATATTTGCTTTGAAAACTGGCATTGCAAAATATAAAGATGAACAATAAAATCATGCTATTTTTAACTTTTTTTCTTAGAATGACGTTAAATAGCAAATAAAAATACCATGACAAGTCAAAAGAGAGGTTATGGAAGAAAGGAAAAAGCTTTATCTCTTAGAACTTTTAAAGACACTTTTTTCCTGCTTTTTGAACAAGGGACCCTATACTTCATTTTGCACCAGGCCCTGAAAATTATAGCTGGTACTGACTGCACCAACCACTTAAAACTGTACTCTTTCCCCTTAACTCCCTCTCCTCCTGGGCCTAACACTGGAGGGTCAAAACACAATTAGCAAGCTGGGAAAAGAGAAGAAATATTAATGGGGTGAGGAGGAAAATGCCCTCCCCATTCCAATCTGATGGGCCCTGTTGGGAAAGAGAAAATTTTTCATTAATGTTTTGATCATTGTTGGGAAGTGAACATTCTAGTGTTTGAATTGAGATTGGTTTTGACCTAAAGTGACTTTAGTATAGTCTATTACCTAGATATGAGCAAAAAAGTCACAGAACCAGTCCTCCATCCAGAGAAAAGGAGAGATTATTCCATTAAATAAATCTTAAAGGAGCAGCAGGGGGCAAAAGTAGAGTTGCATTTTTATCATATCTCATGAGTCATGCTTGTTCAATACCCCAGTTACAAATGAAACAAAGTTTGAAGAGGTCTGATCAGAGTTTTGTCTGCAAAAAAAGGAAAACTTTTCTTGGTTTAGAACACTTCAGCCACAAAAATTACATTGAAAATGATTAGACTCCATAGCTGACTTTTCCTCACAAATTACCCCTATGTTCCAACCCATGTTACAATTTCTTTGGGGAGCATTAAAATGATTTTTCAATTTTCTCACTCAATTTCTTCTATCTCTGCTGAAAATAAGAGATGACATCGTATGATAAGAGCAAGTCACTTTAAATTAGACCAACTTGATTTTTGTCTTGCGGTCAGTCAGATGCAGATCAAATGTGGTTTTTTTCCCCATTGAAAAACAAACTGTGGAAAATTAATAAAGAAGCACTTCTTACATTTTTCAAAATATAAAGGTTTGTTTTAAAATTCCTCTATTTTAAATCTTCTGTCAAACTGATAAGCTGTGAATTTTAATTTATCTTCAAATTAAAGAAAAAATCTTCACAAGAAAAAAAGCCAAGAAATTTATTTATGAAGGATAAACACAATAAGGTTTCTGTTGCAATACATTTCTTTAAAATGTAGAACTGTAATTATTTCAAATATCTATGAAAATTAGCCCCTACTGACTAGCAGATTTTTTTCTGTGACTTTTTGTCAGTAGAATAGAATTTTATGCAGAACTTCCAAATCCATGTATCAGAGTATAATATGCTTTAAAAATATTTTGAGAGAACTATACAATAAATTTTATTTTGAGCAGAAATTCCAAAAACATAAGTATATGTTAAATGTTAAATTTAGAGCAAATAATGAATACAATATATTATGGACTCAGCATGTTAAAGAATTTGCTGATGAAGTAAATGTTTGTGAATAAACAAACGTGAACTTTATGAGATATGTCTGTCACATACTCTCTGAAATTATGCAGAAGCAGGAAGAAAACTGGAAAATTCACAAATATATGGAAATTAAACAACACATTCCTGAACAATCAATGGGTCGAAAAATAAATCAAAAGAGAAATCAAAAAATATCTTGATACAAATGAAAATGGAAACACCACACACCAAAACATATGGATGCAACAAAAACAATTCTAAGAGGGGAGTTTATAATAATAAATGCCTACATTAAAAAAAAAGAAAAATCGCAAATAAACAACATAAATTTACAATAGAAGGAACTGAAAAAAAGAACAAACTAAGCCCAAAGTTAGTAGATGGAAGGAAATAACGTTAAGATTGGAGCAGAAATAAATGAAATTGAGACTAGAAAAACAATAGAAATGATAAATGAAACTGAGCTGGCAGCAGGAGAATATCTCGACTGTGCACCCCACAGGTTTCAGCAATGCAGCAGGAGAGTGCCTTGCCTGTGTGCACACACTAGCTATAGGCTGGGAGTGGGAGAACTAGGGCAACCACTCACACTTGCCTGCCCCAGCCAGGGAGTAGGGTAGTGCTGCAAGGCAGTGGGATAGTGCCCTGACCACTCAGTCCTGCCTGTCTTAACAAGGCAGTAGGAGGGCGCCACCTCCAAGCCCGTGCACGCACCTGTGCTACCAGAGAAGGTGGAGAGTGCAATAATGGCATCCACCAGCACCTCTGCCTCCAAGGACAGTTTCAACTGACCCTCCATAGATGATTTTAGGTTAGCAAATGAATACCCTTTACATAGAGTAGGCACTTTTCAAACTTCTCTTTCTTTGCTTGGTCCCAGAGCAAGTGAGACTGCATGCAAGCCCTTTAGAAGGGTAAGCTCAGTTTCCTATAGTACTTTGAGTCCCTTGGACATTAGCCCCATTGGTTTTCTAACAGATGTTTTAGGGTTCACCTCTCCAATGCAGATCCCAGGGTGCCTGATGTGGGGCACCAACCCCTCAGTCCTCTGGGAGAAGCACAGGACTAGTGAAATCCCTCTCTATTGTTTGTTGCCATGCCAGGGGTAGGGTTTTGCTGAGACTGTGTTTCTGCCTTTCCTACCCAACCTGATGCAGTCCTTTTATCCTTTGTCGTGGAGAAGCAGTTCATCTAGTTTTCAGATCTTCTCCAGAAGGAAATGATGCATACATAGCTATAGATTTGGTGTGTCCGTGGGAGGAGGTAAGTTCAGGATCTTCCTACACTGTCATCTTGGAACCCTCTCAGGTGATTCTAATATAAACTAAAATTTGAGAACCAGTGGGTTAGCCCAAGAGAACACAAGCATTTGTGTGCATACGTAGAACACCTCATAGCCTTATAGATCTTGGGGGAGAGGGAGGGCAGGGAGAAAGAGATGTCCTAGAATGACATGATGAGCTAAGTTGTCTTATATAACTTAAAGAATTGAAATTTAGATAGTTATAACCCTCTAAAAAACAGAAGTATATTAAAAATAATAAAGGAGTGTTCAACTTATTTTATGCTCATCATATGATATCTCTTAGTTCCTTGTGACAGACTTCTTTTTCCATTCTCCTTTCTCCTTTGGTTTAGGGAAGGCACTATGGTTAAGCTCACAGGTTCTGGAGCCAGACACTTCTGACTTCAAATCCCAGCTCCCTCACTTTATTAGCTATGCAACTTGGGCATGTATAAACCTTTTTCCATTTCCTCATCTGCAAAAGTGGGCATATAATAATTGAGCCTCTTTCACAGGGTTGCTGTAAGGGTTAAATAAATTCATACATGTAAAGCACTTAGTCCCCTATACATAGTAAGTCCTATATAAGTTTTAGCTACTTAATATGCATTCACTTTTTCACCTCTATCGTGTTTTAAGTTATTTGCATCTTAACTCTTTATGTTATAATAAAAGAAGGATTTTGCTTAAAATCTATATATTTAGTACATGGCATTGATTTAGTGATTTCAGTTTAGGATAAAAGAACAATGTGACAATATCTTGTTGAAGTACTGGAAAATCCTTAACAATATTTTATTTTATTTTAGTTGTTGTTGAATTATGTATTTGAAGGTAATTTATAGCAGTAAGCATTTGGGGGATTATATATAGGTTTGATACTGTTAAGAGGTAACTAAAGCTCTCATTAAAGGGAAAGACTAGCTGAATAGAAACTAGCTTAATTTTGTTTAAAAAGAGTGACGTGGCAGCAGAAGTATGTTTTGCATGTACAAATATGAGTCACAGCAGTGAAAGTATAAAAAAAAAGAAGGGCTTCCCTGGTGGCGCAGTGGTTGAGAATCTGCCTGCCAATGCAGGGGACACGGGTTCGAGCCCTGGTCTGGGAAGATCCCACATGCCGCGGAGCAACTAGGCCCGTGAGCCACAATTACTGAGCCTGCGCGTCTGGAGCCTGTGCTCCGCAACAAGAGAGGCCGCGATAGTGAGAGACCCGCGCACTGCGATGAACAGTGGCCCCCACTTGCCGCAACTAGAGAAAGCCCTCGCACAGAAACGAAGTCCCAACACAGCCATAAATAAATAAATAAATAAAATTTTTTTAAAAAAAGAAAAATGTTGATTGTTTTTAATGTTTCCAAAGGGCATACTGAGCCTACAAACATTTTTCTTTCTTTTCATTTGACTTCCTTCTTGCATGTTTTCCTAGGATTTCTGTTAGCAGACTCATTCCACTTCAGCAAAATATGGCAACTTCTTCTAAAGCAGCTTTCTCAACCAGAGGGGCCATCAGATCACAAGGAGAGCTAATTCATAATACACATCCCTGCCGCAGCCCACCCCCATGGGTTTATCAGACTTTCTCAGAAGGGGTTCCAGGCATATATGTACTTAGAAAAGCCTCCTCAAGGGACCAGGCTATTCTGCTCCCTGTCTCACATTAAGCCCTCACCTCTCACAAACCATACACACACATAACTGCAAACTACTGTTCTAGACAGCAGCTGGTTCCCCAACAGAAACATTCAAACCATGTGTCCCACACGAAACAGCACAGCATGGTTGTTACAACCTCAGGCTCTGGAGCCAAATTGGGTTTGAACTCAGGCTCTTGTATGTGTGACCCTGGCCAATTCACATCTCTAATGCTACTGTTAATAGTATCAGCTATAAGTAACAGTGAGTGTTTTCTATGTTCCAGGCACTGCAATAAACACTAAGCATGGATTAACTCGCTTATTTCTACAACATACCTATGCAATAGGTGCTATCATTATCCCAATTTTATAGATAAGGAAATTGAGGCTTAGAGAAAGGGAAAGTAATTGTTAATTTGTTTAAAATTATACACCCAATCAGTAATGGAGCTGGGATAACACCCAGGCTATCTCACTCTAGGGATCATGCACTTGGCCGATTCCTTATATTGACCCTCAGAGATACAAAGAGAGTAAAAGAGAAAAACCTACAAAGAAAAACAGGCTTTCATGAATCTAAAATAGAAAGAATCAAAATGAGAATCTATGAATTGTATTAGCCTGGCACTGTGCCAGAAAATAGAAATGATCAGAAAAATAGGAATGGTAGATAAGGTTTAAAGGAAATTAATGGGGTGGTTGCCCGTAAAAGCATTTTACAGACCCAAAAGGGATTCCCATACCAGCTTCTTCCCCACAACTAACCTGTTAAATGAAGAATGGCAGATGTCATTTTCACACTTGGCCTTATTAATAGATTTTCCTGAAAGTACTGAATGGAAGGTTAGTATGACAGATGTTCAGTATGTCTAGAAATCATCAAGTCCAGAGCTGGGACAGGAAGATACAGGGCTCTGGGAGGGAGGTCTCTAGTAGGAATGAAAGAAAAGGAGACTAAACAAAACAGATGCTATTTTGGAAAAGTTAGGGGTAAGATTGGGGCAAAAAAAATACAGGTTAATTTTGCAGATATGCACCAAAAAAAGAACTTCTTGACTTTGTATTGAACAATATTTACCCAATTATAATTATGTGAATACTATTTACGGCTCTCAACTTTTCAAATCAACCTATGGACTAGTCACAAAAGACCTAATTTTGGTTACAAAACAGAGTATAACTATTATAGTGTTATGGGTTCAGCTGTGAGAAAAACTCAAGATACTGGTGCCTTCAACATGACGGAAGTTTATTGTCCTTTCATATGAAGAGAGTCTATAAATAAGCAGTCTAGGGCTGGTATGGCGCCATCAGGAGAGACCCATGCTTTTTCCACCAACATGGGGCTTCTACCTCAGAACCCACAATGGCTGCTCAAGCATCAGACATAACATCCACATTCCAAACAGCAGAAAGGAGGAAAACATGGAGGAAAGTGTGGCCTCTCCCTCTAGGGACATTTCCTGGAAGTCACATTGGACACTTCTACTTACATCCTATTGGCCAACCACACGGCCACACCTGATCACAGGGAGACTGGGAAAGGTAGTTTCTATTCTGGGCAGCTATGTGTCCAGCTAAAATAGAAATTTTATTACTAATGCAGAGGGGAGGAATGGATATTGGGTGAGAATTATCAGCTTTTGCCACAGTTATCGTCCTTGACAATGTAAAAGAAGAGACAATAGAAATTAGAAGATGAAAGTAGGGAAGGGAGCTGAAGAGAAGGGTATAAATAGTTACAAAATAAGGAGTTAAGAAATGTTATTTATGTTTACAGAAAAATTAAAAGTACAAGTAAGAAACTTAAAATACTGTATGACATAGCTATTGGGAAGAGAAAAAGAATGCAGGTGGGTAATTAGTGTAAGAAATTTGAATCATAAATCTTTTATGTTCTTTCTGGGAAACAGATCTAGGGAGGAAAGAGAAGGCATGGGAAAGTGGGCTGGAAGATAAAGACAGACAGTGAGAGTCAACCTCCTGGGAAAAGGGAGACCATGAATTTAATATATAACAAATTAAATAGAGAAATTTTGCTTTAAGAGTACAGTAAATGTTACTCTCTAAATTAAAGGCTTGTGGATTTATTCCATTTATGAACCCCCTTCCTCCCACCAAAAACAAAAAAAGTAACAGTTTTTAATCTAGTCATGGTTCATATGCATGGAAGAAGTGATAATGATATAACTTTATGAAGGAAAAGTGAAAATTGAAGTTAAACTATACACAGAAAAAATGCGGTGCCTTTTAGCTCCAAATTCCTTAAAAATACCAAAAGTCTCTTTCAGAATTTCCTCAAACATCTCTGTTCACTCTGTTACCTTTCAGTCAAACCTGCTTTTCCACAGGCACTGCCATTTGGAAAAAAGTTTAAACCACCTTATAGTTTTTTTACGCATCTCCTTAATTATTAATGTTGAAAATGTCAGAAAAGCATTCTCTAAATTCTTTTAACATATTCTATGTTTACGTATATTTTAAGATCCTGAAAAAAAGTCACAATGTTTTCTTGTATTTCATTAATATTTTTAAGAATTCAGTTGCATCTTAGGTTAAATAGGCTTGGAATGTAAACTATCATTTACAGTACAGTTTTTCAATAGGAGAATATGCTCTGAGTGCCAAACAATAATAACTTGGAAACATAAACCCATCCTGGAAGGACTATTATACTCTGATGCCTTAATTCATCTGACCCATGGATCTATGGCTACAACCTGAAAAGTTGACGTCATGATGATGAAGGTGTGAACTGAAAAATAAGATGAAAACTAACACCAGATGTGACTTTTTTATTGTATTACTTTGTGCTGTCTAAGAAAAATAGCATATATTTCTGGAGCAATGACATGTTTGAAATCCTGCAGTTTTGTGTAACATAAGCAGAATAGAGCCTAAGGTCAGCAGTGTTTTCCTGAGCTGGTCATATGTCTTGAAGGGAAGATGTCAGCTTCCCAAAGAGATTATTATATGCCAAGCAATGCAGTATAAGGTACTGAATCTTATTGTTTGACTGTATGGGACACGATTCAGTCATACACACCTACAATCATGGGAGGCAGTGACAAAAAGACGTTATCAATTTTATTGGCCATTTTATGAAGTTTATCTATTAATTATGAATGATTAGCCTTCTGTGAAAGTGATTTAGTAAATAGTTTTTGTCCATCCAACAGAACTCTAAACTTTAAGCATGAATATTAAAATGTGTGAAAATGGGAAAATACTCTATAATACTGCATTTCACCAAAAATTCTTAGAAGATATTTTTCCCAATTAAAATTCGCCTTGTGTTGCAGATGCCTAAAACTGAGGAATTTTTGAAAGGCCAGGTGTAGCAACAGAGCTTTGAGTTGACTCTCACCTTACTAAGTATTGTACTTCTTGGTTCATGTAAGGGTCAAATTTCCCTGCTAAGTATAGCCATTCAATTTTGTTTACTTACAAAAAATATTTTTAACAAATGGAAAAGGACTAAGGACAATTTTCACAAACAGCACTCTCGGAAAGAAAAACTTTGTTACCCTTGGTTTCTTTTCATTATACATTACTTTGTTCTGCTATAATTGACAGGAAGAAAATCTTCTTCAGAATTGCTGACTTCAGAATATTTCATGCCATCCTGTGACTGTTAGAATAAAATATTTAAGAAAGTGAATTTTTTCTGTAGAATTCTCTAAACTTTGGCTGTTTTCTGTTTATTGGTTTTTGGGGAGTTTTTTTGTTTGTTTTTTGCTTTTTTTTTTCTCCCCCCCCTCCCACCGCCGTGAGGCATGCAGGATTTTAATTCCCCAACCAGGGATCGAACCCGTGCCCCCTGCATTGGGAGCACGAAGTCTTAACCACTGGACCACCAAGGAAGTCCCTGGCTGTTTCTTTTTCCATATTTATCTACAATTTAGCTGAAATTGCTCTGACTATTGCTCATGGAACAAACATGATACTTGTAGAGACTATACATATTTATTATATCATATTCATGACCTTTTTCTTGTGTTTTAATTCTACTTTGTGATTTATAAATCATATGTAAGCTCTGAGTAAGCTCATCATTGTGGTTGTATACTCACTTCTACCAGGAAGACAAGACTGTCTTATGTTTTTGAAGGAAACTTCATTCCTTCCCTTGAAGGCAACATGTTTTAGATATTTAGAGTAGGGTTGATAAAGGATCTCTCTGGTTTAAATAAAGGAATCCACTTCCAAAAAGCCTCTCCCTCAACTTGCCCTCTTAAATTTCAGAGTTTCTTGTATCTCCTTCCTCCATCTCCCAAGTTACCTTAAGCAGTCTTCTGAGTTGATCTGAAGTACATTTTCAGTGAGATCCAATATGAAGATGACTCCCCTGTCTACACTTCCAGCCACATTTCTCCTGAGCCTACTACAGGAAAACTGTCTTCACCCCTGGATGTCCCAAATACTCAGAACTATACTTATCTTCTTTCCCTCACATTTTATAAAGCCTCCTGTGAAGCTTATCTTAATAAATAACATCTCTGTTACCTAAACTGGACATGAGAATTATCCTAAAATTTTCCCTTTCTCTAATTCCCCAAGCATCCAATCAATCCAATAAATCCTATGGATCTGTTATATCAGAATGGTCCCAGCAGAGCCCAGCAGAAATATGGCATGAGTTGCTAAAGACCTCCTCAAGTCCATGCCCACCTTCTCACCCCTTATTCACATGGGAATCTACTTTCTTAAGCTTCAGGGGTTTGGCGGGCTGAAGGAAAGAGAAAGGAGATCAGTCTGCAGGACTCAGATGAGATAGTGAAATAGTATGGAAATGGAGAGCAGTATGGTAACTATTTCCCAACCAGTTCAAAGAGATTAATCTGACCCTCTATAGTGAATGGGATGCACGCAGAAGCCAAAGGCTTTTTTAATGAGGGTAATTATAAGACTGCGTAGTTCTAGCCCCTTCACTTCACCTCTGGACACCTGCATTTGACTATTGCCTGGCTTTCCTGTATCTTGTGACACTCCTTCCAGTGACCCTCCACAGATCTACCAGAGCAGTCTTTAAAAACCACTAACTTAATGATTTCATTTCCCTGTTAATGAGACATCAAAAGCTTCCCATAGCTTCAAAGTGATACATCCAATTTGCTGCCCTGTTCTCCCCATCAGTCCCATGCTCTGGCTCCTTCAAACCACTAGTAGTTACCTGAATATATCCTATTGTTTCATGCCACCATGATTTCACATATACTGTCCCCTCTTCTTGGATTACCCTCCTTCTTCCTCAAACGGCCAATATACTAATATTTATTTGTTCTTTAAAACTACTCAGGCATTGCCCTCCAAGGAAAGCCTCTCCTAGCCCCTAGAATGATTTATATACCCATTGTCTGTGTCCCCAAAGCACTCTACATTTACCTCTATCACACTCACCCACTGTTTTAAGGTCTTTGAGGAAGTATTAGTCATCTTTCTTTTATCCCTGTATGGCCTGGCACATAATAGATACGCAATAAATTTTCTGTATAAACAATATAGCATTGTTTCCATAGAAACATATTTTCCTAGTTCCAAACAAATTGGTATACAAATATATTTTGTGAACTCAGTCTGTTCAGAAGTTTTATAGACTCTATTCTGGGAAATTGAAAGTCACTTCATATACCACACATGAATAATCAATTGTCAAAGAGAATACAGTCAAATATACTAACTCCAAAACTTCATCAAATATAATTTAACTTTTATTAATTCAGTACCTTCTTCATATCTTGGAATGCCTCATAGGCATAATCATGAACATCAATTTCCTTTGTATTATAAATAAAAGAAGCTTACATAATGATAAAGATTTTTAGCCTTGATACTGGGACATTTGGTATATTAACATTTATTATTATTTTGCCAGAATTAATGCTAAGTTGTATGGCATGCATTTTACAAGGGATGTTCTTAGCTATAGTTGTACTTCCGAACAACCCTTCCAAGAATTTTGAAATAGAAGGTATGGAGAGATCCCAGATCCAACCCAAACTCAGTTGGAATTGCAATGAAAGTCACCTTTCTTTTGTCAAATTGTAATTTAGCTAAATATATCCAAAGTCAGAGATCCCTATAGTACAAAACACATAGAAAATTCATTAAATGTCCTGCAGAGAAAAACCCTCTAAAGGTGCACAACATATTCACTTGTCAAAGATCATTTGTTCAACTTGCTGGTGAGCAACTATTTAAACAAAATTAATATGCAAGTCCAAAAGACAAAAATAGTCCTTTCTCTATCTTGCTAAGTATCTTCTATTTTCAGAAATACTGGATACATATTTTCCCAAATAAACATAAAAGGGCTCTTCCTGAACATTGTGCTAGAAACACAGCATCTAGTAATAAATATTATAATTATAGAAAAACTCTTTACTTGAATAAATCATGTATGCCCCATGCACCATTAGCTGACTCTCTGTATTATGATTTGAAATGCCTTTCACATTACGACATGTGTTATTATTTTGTATATGAAAATGAAGATACTGAGCTGCCACCAGTATGACTTGCATTTTGAGCTGTTTTTTCAAACAGGAATCATAGGTTTTCTCTTAGCCACTCACTTTTGATCAGTGGCAAGTATGTGTGAGATGGCGACCTGGAATTCTAGCATTGTCTGTAGCCCCATAATAGAGATTTATTCTGTATAATATAACAGGCATTTGAGAGGATGGAACTGATGACCTTGACTTCGGCCACATGAGTAGTAGATTTCAACCAACCAAGATAGCTAACCTTAAAGAAACACTAACCGTAACTCTATAAAGCAAATTATGCATTCAGAAATAAAACTGGATGGATGCTTCCAGAGATATCAATATCATAATCACGGTTGTTCTCACTTAAAAATTAGATTCCATAGCTCTATTCATTGCTGAATACTGACAGCTTCCAAAAGAGCTAAACTAAAAAATCCATTAAATTAGCACATACTTCAGTGTGAACACTAGTCCTTTGATACATACGAAATCTTGGATGATGGTGTTTGTCACCAGCTAACATTATATCCTCCCTTTTCAGACTGTTTTTCCCAGATGATGTCTCTTTTTCACACTCTGCAATTTTTTTATTAGCACTTCTCCATGAAATGGACCTTTTTATTTTTAGCTTTGCCTAGATTAAATTCCCTTTGATGTATATTTCAAGCTTCCCTTTTGACTAGCTCAGTGTTATAGACCTCACTACATCCTTATTCAAATGGCAGGCACGACACTGTTCCCTTCTCTAATCACAGCAGCATCCCCTAACAGAATCTATTCCAAGACTCTTGGGAAAAAAATTCATGCTTAATCTATGAGGAGAAATTTAAGATGGATTTCATTTTTCTAATGTATATACATGCGTATAAGATACAAGAAACACAAGAAAGTGCTGCTTAAAGCTTTTTGCTTTGTTTTGTTAATACAAAAGCAATATGTAGGATCTATTGTACTGAATTACAATTATTTTGGCTTAATTTGACTACTATGGGACTTGGAATGCAATGTTTAAGGAACACCAACAAAATGAAGTTCAAGTGAAGGACTCAGATCTCAGACAAATACAAATTGAGAAGCAATAAAATAGCTAAATTGACAAGATTATCCCAGCTTTTCTTTTTCCTATCAATAGAGGGACATTTATTTACTTAAAATACTATTTTCAAAGAAAACATTATGACAAAATTAAAGAGCTATAAACCTCTACAGAAGGGATATTCACTCAGACAAGGGGAAACAGAAACACCTAAGTCCCAAAAGTTTGGATAAGTAATTTTTCAAACTTATATTTTCATGTATAGTTGACAATAAAATCTCATTGTTTTATGAATATATATATATGTATATGTATATATATATACATGTATATATATATATATATATACATATATATATATATGCCCAAAATGTTTTTAAAATCTTCTTCACATTATATCTTATTTCCAAATAGAAAATCAGTATTTCCATTAGAGGTTCAGCTTTTACTCAAGCATATCTCTAATGGTTCAAAATTTACTTTTCAATTAAACATTATAAATTGAGCATGCAAAAGAGTATGTATAAGATAGTAGTCGCAGACTTCTGTTTAGTGCCTACGAATAAGATAATTATCACTAATTTAGTTTACAGCTTAATGGGAGAACAGGACATATACATCAATATAAGTCAAGGCAGAGCAATAGGAGCTAAAATGGAGGTATAAGGTGTTGCAAATCAAAGTTGAGAGAAATCCCAACTGATGTGAGAGTGTTATGACTCTCCTGAAGGAAAGAGTAATTGAGATGCATCTTAAAAGTTGACTATAAATCGTAGAGGCAGATGTAAGGAATGCAAGATATAAGGGAGATGAAGGAAAAGGAAAAGTGTTGATGTGGCATAATGTACGGAGAGGACAATAAGTAGCAGTTTAGTTGGGTTGAACTGTGGAGTTTCAAGAGGAAAAGAATGGAAAATTAAGTTGGAAAAAGGTAAGCCAAGGTAATTTCATTTGAGGCAAAAGAAGGAATTTGTACTTTATTCTAGAAGTATACAATTTTATAGTTGAACTGAAGAGCCATCTAGAACAGCTTGCTGATTTTTCAGTTGAAAAAAAACTAGAGGCCCAGACAAATAACATGAATTTTCCAAGATTACATTGCTAGTTAGTTTCAAGGCCAGGATACGAATCAAAGTCTCCAGATCCCCAATCCTTCCACTCCTCTGCTTCTGAGCAGAGGAGAGACACATTCAGAAATGTGTTGTGCAAAGATCACTCTGGCGGCATCTAAACAATAGATTGAAATTGAGAATGAAAAGAAGCAGAGATTCTATATAGAAGACTAAGTAGAATAGTCTAGGTGGGAGATAATGAGGACCTGAACTAAAGTGAGAATAATGAGAATGGAAGGAGCAGACAGATTTGAGTAGCATTTCCCAAACTGCTAGTTGTGTGGGGTGGTAAGTGATGTGAGGAGGAAAAAATGGTTCTCGTTCACTTAATTTTGGAAATGCTAGCTTAAACCAAGATAAGCATCTTCACTATAGGATTTCTAAGAGATTTTACCATCTTAATGTGGAATAAGAATCTCCCAGAGGGAGGTAGAGAAAATGGCATTGCTCAAAGTGTTTTAAACAGAGAATTTTTTTTAATGAAACAACTATTAAAGTAAGTTTTCGTAGAAAACCAACTGTGAAACACTAAGTCAAAGATATGATAAATATGAAGGATTTTGCAAGTGATTGTACCAAATGGAAAAAAATAAGAAAAAAAAAAAGCAAAATTGACTCCAGATTCACAAGTCTAAGTGTAGAAAAAGTTGGTTTGTTTCAATACCTCAATTATTGACTATAAATCTGTCATACATCCCATCAGTATCAATAACAGGAATGCACTTGGTGTCCTAGCCAAAATCATTTGTTGTTATGCCATTTCAACCAGTTGAAAAGAAAGGCATCTCTCAAAGTGTTTGGGAACACATAGTTGTTTCCTAAATGGGTAAACATTTTTCAATACCAAAAAGGTTTAAAATTAAGTATAGAAGTGTTTAAAAGAGTTAAACCTTAATTGTAAGTTTTTTTTGCACATTGGTATTTTATATACATGTATCATTAAAGAACATTTGGTCTATTCAAATAACAGTTCAGACTTATAATTCCAATTTAAAATGTACAATTGAGTAATTGATTTATTTTACTTTTTCATCTTTATTAAGGTATGATTGACAAATAAAAATTGTGTACCTATAGATTGTACAACATGATTTTTTTTAAGTAGTGCTTGAATAATTGGTTTAGACTGGTGATTTTAGTTGCCATCTTACTATTAAGAGAAATTAAATTTCACTATATTAACAAGTTTACTCATTTTTCTCAGATTTATAAGAATTAAGAGCCGGGCTTCCCTGGTGGCGCAGTGGTTAAGAATCCGCCTGCCAATGCAGGGGACACGGGTTCGAGCCCTGGTCCCGGAAGATCCCACATGCTGTGGAGCAGCTGGGCCCGTGAGCCACAATTACTGAGCCTGCGCGTCTGGAGCCTGTGCTCCGCGACAAGAGAGGCCGTGATAGTGAGAGGCCCGCGCACTGCGATGAAGAGTGGCCCCCACTTGCCACAACTGGAGAAAGCCCTCGCACAGGAACTAAGACCCAACACAGCCATAAATTAATTAATTAATTAATTAATTAATTAATTAATAAAAAGTACCTCTCAAAAAAAAGAATTAAGAGCCTTGGAAAGGTTTTGGTTATAAAAATAGATCATTATAGTGTTTATGAGACAAATCAAATGTATTAAATTCATAAATAAAGGTTGAAATGTTTAAGTGAGTTTAATTAAGTATGTTTGTAAATGTTCCTAAATAGTAATACGAGGCCCCTTGAAAAGTGATAGCTAAAAACTGCTAAACTTATAAACAGAATAGGATTTGTAAGTTGAACCTGAGAGCTAAAGGATGAACTTTTGTTTTATTTGTTGTTGTTTTTTGTTGAGTTTTTTTTTCACTTGTAACTTCAATAAATTGAATAATAATTTTAAATATCAAAGTTCAAAGTTCTGCTGGATAATTTTTTTGGCAGATAAAAGCTTACCCAATCTCAAAGAAGTCAGCAGTGATTGATGGGTAGATTATGGAAACCTTTGAGAGAACCCGTTGGGTACAGTGGTGGAAGCTGAGTGCAGGATTTCTGGTGGTGAAGATATGGGCACAGAGTCATAGACTCTTGTATTATTTTCCTATTGCTGCTGTAAAAAATTAGTACAACTGAGTGGCTGTAAACAACACAAATGTATTCTCTTACAGCTCTGGAGGTCAGAAATCCAAAATGAATCTTCCTGGGCTAAAATCAAGGAGTCAGGAGGGACGCTTTCTTTCTGGAGACTCTAGGGAAGAATCGATTTCCTTGCCTTTCTTGGCTACTAGAGGCATTCTGTATCCTTAGTCCATGGCCCCTTCACCCATTTTCAAAACCAGCAGTTACCATCTTCAGATCTCTCTTATCTTCTGCCTCTCTCTTCCATCTTTTAAGAATCCTTGTGATTACACTAAGCCTATCCAGATAATCCAGGATTTCCCCATCTCAAGAGCCTTAATTCGATCACATATAAAATACCTTTTGCCATGTAAGGTAACATATTCACAAGTTACAGGGAATAGGACGTGGACACCTTTGGGGAGGTCATTATTCTGCCTACCATGATTATTATTCAAAACACTTAACAAAGAAGGGAAACAGACAGTCTTTGGTATTTGAGTGACAAAAAGTTTAATGGAAGGGTTTTTGGTAGGCAGAAAAAGAAGCTAGTTAAGAAGGAGGGAAAAAATTAAGGAAGAAAATATTGACAAAGTTGGTCCTAGAGAGCCCAGATAGAGAGTCATTCTTGTAAAGGAAAGATGGAGACTCCTTCTTGGGTCAGGAGCAGAGAACAAGAGGAAGAGTAAAGATGCCAATAGATTTAGATGAAGAAGAAGGAGGTTGGGGGACGCCATCTCAATGATTTAAACTTTTCAGTGCAAGTGAGCAGCCCTATAGATAAGACGAAGGAATTTAAAGCTCCAGTTAATGTTCCTGCTCCTGATCCCTCCCAAGCTCCCACCCACTTCCTTCAAAATCACTAAATCACTATTAACCCCATGCCATGCCATTTTTATTGGACTTTTGTATATATTTAACTAAGGGTGAAGCAGTACAGTATAGTGTTTACAGACTCTGGATTCAGACTGCCTAGATTTCCATCCTCATTCCACCACTTAATAACATAACTTGAATTACATTTTAAGAAAACAGAGATAACCTCTCTGTGCCTCAGTGTCTCATCTATAAAACTGAGATAATAATGGCATATACATCACAAGGTTATTATGAAGATTAAATGTTTTAGTAAATTTTAAACAATTAGATCAGTGCCTGACACAATTGGTGAGGAATATAATAAACATTGGCTCTTATTATTTTCAAGAATTTTTCATGGATTTTATATATTGAGATCAATATTGATATTTATAGCTTTATCTGTAAAGTTCAAATCTGAGATGATTTACTCACATATTTCTTTACAATTTTTGAAAATCTATATATACAGCTGCAATATGGTGGACTTAGTACCTTGACCAACACTGTACTGAAAATATAAAATGCTGGATAAACTATTTTAAAACCTTATTAATGGCATCTATAATATGGCAAGAAAATAAGGAATACTCAAGCAAAAAACTTAGTAAAGCTGAAACCCAGAGGGGAAAATAGAACACTGAAGCTGGTTTTAGCCTCAAGTCCATTTGCCAATCCAGGTGAACCTGAGTTTTTCATTTTTCACAACCTCAGGGGCCTGAGAAATAAAACCTAAGATGAGGCATCTAATAGGAGACCCTATGCCAATAAAGCTGGGACCCTAAAGAACAACACTTCCAATCTAAGGATAAATTAGTAATAATCCCTAATCTCCACTGAGACTTGCAAAGAAAACTACTTATCTGAAATTTATTTGTGAACACAGCTGGCCTTCATGCAGGTTTACAGCTTCAATTCATACTATCTGAATGGAGCAGAAAGCCTCATGCCTATATTCTTAAATTTTCAACAACTCTATGTACATATATGCACACTATATTTGCAGCTATGGGATTAGGAATAATGATATATTTTAAGGACTTGGTTATATGAAAGTTTTGCAATTGAAGTTGACATTTTTTATGGATTTAAAATTACCTTTTTTGGTTTATCTTTTTATTTGATGACATCACTTTTCCAAACATGAGCACAGCTCTCTTTCTACACATGGCTTTATTATGTCAAGTTTTCACTCATGGCAAATAGCCACATATTGTCTAAGTACCATCACAGAGCCATCCAACAAGGAAGTTGAATGAGATAAACATAGTTATAGCTTCTCTTCTTTTTAAAATGTAAATTAAATACCATTTCTGTTTCTCTTCCCCCTATTTAGGAAAGTGTCAGAAAAAATAATTTAAGAAAAACAGTTGAGGGAACCGACAGAATGGTCTCAAGGATACAGACTTCCACATGGAAGATTCATCTGAAAAATTCCTCATGTAAGTTTCACCTGGCCAACTCAAGAAGCTTGAGAATCAGGAGCATAGAGGTTGCATTCTGGGATAATGAGCATGAGGTTGGATGCCTCACCATGCCAAAAAGAGCCTAAATTATTTAGCATGATTTTGTTCCTGCTTGACTTATTTCTTAATACCTAAGTCCACATTGTCATCTGCAGCCTCTATAGAAAAATATGGAGAGTTCATCCTAAGCAGAAGGTAGATTCAAAGTGATGGCTTCTTTATGAGTAGGAGTTCCTGGCCAGCACTTCTTTCTCTGCCATGATTCTGCGGACTCCAATGTCTCTAAGGGATTGCATGTTAGACTAAAAGGGAGGCAATCTGGTTGGCATGACCCCTCCCAGGCTCATGGTTCCACAATCCAGCATGGTAGGGGTAGCATAGGGACTCTTCATCACTGGATATACCTACCTCTCCCAGAAGGATTCTGCATTTTAGGAAAAACTGCATGCAGGTATTAGAAGGAAAAGTGAGAAAGTTTCGGTTTAAAGAACCAGCTAGTAAACAGAATCAGTAAAGCAGAGCTATTGTTACACCTTCCTGAGTATGGGAAAACCCACCTAGTGCCAAACAACCTTCCAAGATGCTGGTCACCTGTGGTGGTTAATTTTATGTGTCAACTTGACTAGGCTATGGTGCTCAGTTGTTTGGTCAAACACCAGGTGCTGTGAAGGTACTTTTTAGATGTCATTAACATTTAAATCAGTAGACTCTGAGTAAAACAGATTACTTTTCATCATACGAGTGGGCCTCATCCAATCAGTTGAAGGTCTAACAGCAAAGACTGAGATTTCCTGAATAAGAAGGAATTTTCCACAAGACTACAACATAGAAACCCTACATGAATTTTCAGTCAATTGCCCTGTAGAATTCAGGCTCCAGATTGCAACATCAACTCTTACCTGAATCTCCAGGCTGCTGATTTCAGATCTGCCAGCACCCACAATAAATTGAGTCATTTCCTTAAAAGATCTCTCTCTCTTTTCTCTCTTGCTCTCTTTCACTCTCTCCCTCTCTCTCTCAAATAAAATAAAAGTTTATTTTATTTTTGGATAAACTTTACTCTGGATAACTTTATACCTTAACAAAGCATATGTGGTTTTCTTTTTCTTCTTTAGATAAAGCTGTAAACAATCTATATATAGAACACATTGTCATTTTTGCAGTTTTAATACTTGGAGTCAATTTTTAAATACATGTTTCTGTGAGATTTCAAAAATTAAGATTATTTTGTTAACATTATATACAAAATTAAAAGACATGTTTATCACAATTCTGTATAAAGAGCAAAACTACTACATAAAACTAAGAATAACTTATTTTCATCACTTTTGTCAATTTGTAGGGGAAAAAAACTTAAGCAAAAAGCTTAATTTAAAGTAGTCTTGGACTGTTAGTGCAAACAGATATGCAAGCCAAAGAATTCCCAGTATTCCAAGAAAAATGAGTGACCTACATTCAAATATCACTGAACACTAAAGAAAACCAGTCACCAATACTGAGAATCAACAGACTTTCAATTATTTCAGATATTGGAACTAACAGATACAGAATATAAAATAGTGATTATTAATACATTAGATTTAAAGAATTAATATATAAGCTTGAAAATATGAGCAAGGAACAAGGTACTATAAAGAATAAGCAAGCCTACTTTACAGAACCAAATAAAATGTCTAGATGTGAAAACAATAACAACTGAAATTTAAAACTCAGAGGATAGGTTTAACAACAGATTAGGCACAAGATGAAAAGATAACTAGTGAACTTTAAAATACACCTGAAAAAAGTTACTAGGATGCCAGGAGAGACACAGAACAAATATATGAAAAAGATTTAGAGACCTGGAAGATACAGTGAAAAAGTTTAACAGAAGTCTTTATAAGTTCTAAAAGGAGAGAGAGAGAATAGGGAACAGTCCATTTTTGAAAAGATAATGGCAAAGAAATGATAAAAATGCATGAATCCACAAATTCAAGAAGTCCAGTGAATCCCAATAGAACAAATAAAAGGAGATCTGCACTTAGATCCATTATACAGAAACTAGAACACCAAAACATTTCAATGAGGGCAGTCTACTTTGTTCACCATTGCGTCCCCTAGTGTTGGGCACTCAATATGTACTTGATGAATGAATAACAGAAGGTTATAGTCAATGGGAAGGTCATATGTTTGAAATCATGGTGGTGGCATATTTCTGAATAGCAATGAGTCTACTAAGGCTCTATGCTCATGGATGTCTGAAATGGCGTAGAATTTAACAGTAAAGTTGAGAAGGTAGAAACACTGTGGTTATATTACTCTATATTGTTTAATGACTTAGAATACTCAAATAAGACCAAAAAAATCAAATATGCTATACAAATATTTGTTCTTAAAACTGGTCATTGTACCTGAGCAGCCAAAAATATTTTGTTCTAAAATTCATTTCATGCTGTCCTGGAGAAAATATTATGAGAAGTTGTAGTAGTCATGGGAACTGTTCACAAATATTCTGACTTTCTCTCATTCCAGGAATGTGCTTTGATCGCACTTTCCTGCCTACGTGAAGTTAGATGCTTCCATATGATTTGCTTTGGCCAAGAAAACATGAAAAGTGGCATGTGTTACTTGTATATGGGAGTTTTAAGAGCTAGTGCCTGCTTTGCCACTACCTTTCTTTACCTTCTGCCATGGCAATGTTCCTGATAGTGGCTGCTCCTCAGGCTGGGTTCCAGACGAAGCAGTGCAAAGCCCCCCAAAGCTGCCCCATGTTGGACATACACTATGAGTGAGAAATAAACATTTGTGGTTTTAAGCCACTGAAACGGGGTTGTTTTTGCTGAATGAGCATGAACTAGGCTTTCTTAATTAATACAAAAGCTCTAAAGAGTTTCTACACTTCTATAGAACATTTGGCCTAACCTGTAGTGCTTAAATTCCAAATCGGAAGATCTAGATTACGTATTCAGCAACATTTTCTCAGTGACACAAAATCTCAGAATATGGTGCCAAGTGAAGCTGTAGAACTGTCTTTTCAGGCAGTGTTTGAAAAGAGAATAGTGTCTAATCTGGTTTAGGTTTTGAGCTGCCTAATAAGGCAGTATATTAAACAACCACTCGAATTTCCTCCAGCCTTATGTTTTACACTCTTTAGTATTATGCCATGGCTGGAAAGAAATAGGTTACAGAGAAGAAACAATACAGTTCATATTCTAGGTTAGTCAGCAAATTCTATACAATATGTTAGTTATTTTAAGATTCGCAGTGACTCTTCAATGCTATTAAAGTAAAACTGGTGAATCGTAACAGCCTTTTGTATAAATTAATTGAAAAAATTAAGGCCCCAGCAGTGCCTATAATGTGTGCAGTGTAAACCGATCATTTTCTTTCATTCAAAAACAAATGTTTATTACTAATGAAGTTCCGGGCACTTAGGCTAGACCCTACAGATACAAAGATAAATAGAAAATGGTCCCTGTCTTCCAGGGTCTTATAGAAGCCCAGCAGTCATCTAAAAAAACTGATTATAGGATAATATGTTAAGTGCTATAGTTGAGGGATAAATATAGCTTTAAGTGATCACAGAGAGGTAAGAAAATAAGGAACAAAATATGTCAAACAAAGCTTCCAGGGAGAAAAAAAAAATCCATGTCATTAATTGTTGATGAAGTCTTTTATATGTATATATATATATATATATATACATACACATATATATATAGTGAGAAAAAGTTAGAGAAAAACACACACATACATATACATATATTCAGATTTTAGCTAATTTGAATGCATAATTTATGCCTTTATCTAAAATGGATGTGAAAATGAATTGAATATTTTGGAACAGAAATAGTAAGGCATAGCAAATTTGGGTTTATCAATTTTCAAAAGCCACCTTAAACATGATAACCTCTGTCTTTGATAATTCAAAAGAATTTCAGGATACTAAAAGGCCTTGAGTTGTTACCTAAGGTAAGTAACATTTAACCTCTGAACCTCAATTTCTGATCTGTGAACTGGAGATAACACTTACCCTGAAGGACTGTTCTGAGGATTAGGAATAACAAAGCACATGGCATGTAACTTGCAAATAATTTGCCTTCAGTAAATAGTAGTTGTTACAGTTATAGTTGTTGTATGTGTTATCATTAGAATTAGAAGATAAACTGTACCTGCACTGACCATGAAACATGCTGTGGAAGTTATGTTTTTGAAATAAGCCCTGTTAGGACTTTGTTATGTATTATCTTTCTATTTCTATTTTCTTTTTCTTATAAAAGTATACTATAAGCTTTACCCGCCCCACACACACACACACACAAATTCAGCATCTGGGCTCTTTGATTATTTGAATTCAAAATCAACAGGAGTTTATAGGTTTTAAGGAAATGAAAGGAGGTGAAGCATGCAAAGCTCCCAAGAAACATGATAAAGTGGAAAATGTATAAGGAAATGAAGGATTCAAAGACATCTGGCAACCTCAGTCATTGAATCAAAATATTCATGGGACAATGGTTACTGCTGGAGGCTTCTGCCAGGCATAAAATATCACAGTCATCTATAACATTCCTTCTCCAATCTACAAGCAAGGCAAACTTCTCCATAGCTAATAAGTGCCTGGGGTGGTTATTATTTTACCTCTTGGTTACATAAATTACTCAAAAATAGCACCCATGTTTTCTAGATATCTATGCAATACTTTAAACAGTAGATACATAATAAAATAATAAGAAATGAGAGCAGATATAATCTCATCTAACAAGCTTTCAATATGTCCTCTTTTTTTTTTTTTTTTTTGTAAAATAAGACTGGAATACAGTCAAGAGATAAGAATAATTTCTCCTTAGTTTGTCACTGCAGCTTATTAGAAAGCAAAGATTTAGCAATTAGATGGCTAATGTTATACATAAAATAACATCTGTGCTTAGAAACCCAAATCTGTATTGTTAAGATATGTTGGGAGAAAATTCTCCATGGGTCTCTCATGTTTCTGCATGTCTTGCAAGCAGAGACACTGACAGCTTTTGTTCCAGACTCTCTTTTCAAGGACATTTGTATAGCAAACAACCTTGAAAAACGGATATAGTGTCTTCCTTGGGAACAGAGGGCAGATTTATTTGCTGTCCGTATAATAAAGAGAATGTCTCTCTACAAAGTAAAGACTAGGCAATTTGGTTTGCAGCCCATTATGAAAGACTGGAGTTCTCACTATGCTGTACACCTGAAACTAACACAATATTGTAAATCAACTATAGTTCAACTTAAAAAAAAAAGACATTGGAGTTCTGTAAGTTCCTCAGTTGTGTTGCACACCCACAATATGACCATCATCCACCTGGATGACTCCACATTGTACACGCAGGATTTAAGGAGTAAGAGGAACCAACATAAAGATGAAGATTATGCTGCCTGCTGTATCGTAAGCATTAGTTCTTTTCTCTGATCCAGGAGTCTCATGCCTTTGCTCACTGTATGGTCGGGCCACTCAGGGTGGCTGTTCTCTTGCTCTCTGTACATCCCCTGCTTGACCAGTGCCTGCTTTACCTATACCCTACTCACATGACTGATCTTCCTACCTACTTGCCCCTGCCTCAGCTAGTGATTGTTCTTATCAAAGGGGTGGTGAGTGGTGTGCCCCTCTGCTGGTTTCCCTGGTAACTAATGAGCCAACCTGCGTAATTCCCCCTATAACTGGCAATCTCTCCTTCCCCTGGGGAGCAAAGCCTGCTGCCACATCCTGCCTGCTGTCTGCCGAACACTGTGGGGTGTCGCTCCAGGACTTTGCTTCACATGTGTAAGCTCCCCATCCATTAAACCACTGATGTCTCTGTCACTGACTCCAGGCTCTTTCTTCAGTCTTGAAGCTGGGCAAGCAGAGGCCTTGTAGGCCTGCGGGGTACAACCCAGAAGTCAGCATCCATGAAACTGTGGCAGGCTGACTTGTTCACTTGCAAATAAGGTTAAGTCTCAGATCGTTCACAGTTCTTGAGAAGGCATAGCTTAAAAGTTAAATACTTTGTCAACCACAAGCTCACTTCAGAAGAATGGTGCCGTTCAACTAAATAAATATTTAATGAGAATCTGCATGTACAAAACACAGTGACTCAATTCCAAGTTCCAAACTCTATTCATATTAATATGGGAGTTACCCAGAGAAAACCATAATTCAAAAAGACACATGCGGGCTTCCCTGGTGGCACAGTGGTTGAGAGCCTGCCTGCCGGTGCAGGGCACACGGGTTCGAGCCCTGGTCTGGGAAGATCCCACGTGCCGTGGAGCAACTGGGCCCGTGAGCCACAATTACTGAGCCTGCACGTCTGGAGCCTGTGCTCCACAACAAGAGAGGCCACGATAGTGAGAGGCCCACACACCGCGATGAAGAGTGGCCCCCGCTTGCCACAACTAGAGAAAGCCCTCGCACAGAAACGAAGACCCAACACAGCCAAAAATAAATAAATAAATAAATTTAAAAATGGTCCACATCAAAAATATCTTAAAAAAAAAAAAAAAAGACACATGCACCCCAATGTTCATTGCAGCACTATTTACAATAGCCAGGTCATGGAAGCAACCTAAATGTCCATCAACAGACGAATGGATAAAGAAGATGTGTTACATATATACAGTGGAATATTACTCAGCCATAAAAAGGAACAAAACTGGGTCATTTGTAGAGACGCAAATGGACCTAGAGACTGTCATACAGAGTGAAGTTACTCAGAAAGAGATAAACAAATATCATATATTAACGCATATATGTGGAATCTAGAAAAATGGTACAGATGAACCAGTTTAAAAACATATACTTTTAAAAAAAGAGAAATGTCTTTAACTTCAAATTCACTATAGAGGGACTATATAATTTATCATTCAACCAAGGACAGTTTGGGGGAATGAAAGATGGCACTATTAATTATTATACTGAGACAAAAGACATTTTGACCTATTTTACTAGCAAAATGAGTTTATTTGAGAACAGCAAAGAATCGCAATTCAGGACATGCAAGCTATGGTGAACCACAGGCAAGTCTGAAGAACAAAGGAGAGGACGGTTCTTTTATAGAGAAGAAAAGGGAATTGAGAGGGGCTACCATAAGCAGAGTCCACTAGAGAAAACTGGGAGTTTGAAGTGTAGTGGCTTTTCATTGGCTGCCTTGTGCCAGTCTCTCATTGACTGGGCTGTTGCTGAACAAGGAGAAATTCTTCCTTCCTCCTACTGGGTGGTAAAGTATTGGCATACCTCAGAGCTATTGTGCATTCGGATCCAGACCACCACAATAAAGTGAATACTACAATAAAGCAAGTCACATGAAGTTTTTGGTTTCCCAGTGCATATAAAAGTTATGTTTACACTATAGTCTATTAAGTGTGTAATAGCACTATGTCTAAAAAACAATGTATATAACTTAATGTTAAAATAATGCTATTGGAAAAATGGCTCCAGAAGACTTGCTCAGTGCAAGGTTTCCAGAAATCTTCAATCTTAAAAAGAAAAAAAATAAAAAGCAATATCTGCGAAGCACAATAAAATGAGGTATGCCCGTAGTAACTTTCTTTCTGTTGGAGATGCAGTTATACACTCTTCCTGTTGGGTCTGCAATTGGTGTGGAGTGATAGGGCATGAGCACTCTCCCTTCTGGCCTCCTGAGTCCATTTTAAATGAGGCTTCTGTTTATTAATTTTCACAGACATAAACCAAGACTGAGACATAACCAGGCTGAAGATACCAACTACATTCCCAGTAGTTCAAAGAACCAATCCTTTTTCCAAACCGTCCAGGGTTTGGGAAAAAAATGTTTTTATATTCAGCTCTAGTTGTTAAGCTTTTCTCACTTTCAGGTTGGCTATAAACTTATAATTAGAGCAAAGCTACCCAAAATCTAACACATGCAAACAAGGGAGTTTTGCAAGCATTTTTTTAAAGTATTTTCTGGGACTGGCGCAGTGCACATTTACTTCTCACAGAGTTATTTATTTTGAAATGACTTGCAAGATTTCATTCAGTGTCATCCCTTCAGGGGACACAAACTACAACTAGCACCAAAAGGAATTGTAATGCTAATTCCCTAAACACCACACTGTTAATTAATCTCAGTGAATAATAGGATTTCTAATGCAAATTGTTCTGATGTCATCCATTGCCTAAAGGTGTTTCTAATGATCTATGTGAAATGTCAGAAGCTATGCTTTAATCATGTGTGATAGAGAATTTGGACAAACAAGCGAAGAAATCTGGTTGATCTGAAGTCAGTGGTAGCTAGATCAACAGAAACCTGTTAGAGAACTTGAAAGAATTTTATTTTCCCAGGAGTGTTTTCTCTTCCTAAGGAGCAATTACAATGAAGTCAGGACAGACATGAAACTTTATTAGGAAGTAACTATAATGGACAATGAATAATGCAAAACAACTCTGGTCATTTTGAAACAGGAGGGAAGGGGGCAGGGTACAGCCTTCAAAAGAATGATATAGCCATAGTACAAGACAAAGACTGGTTGGAACCAACTGGGTCCAAGATGGTGGAAGACTTGATTTCCAGTGGACCTTGAGCCTCATTATATATTCACTGTAATACATTAGCATGCTAAATGACATACCCACCAGTGCCATTAAAGTTTTGAGGCCAACCATAAAAGGCCAAAAAGTGGGCAGTGACCCAATGACTGGAAATCTCTACTCCTTCCCCAAAGTTGGAATAATCCTCCCACTCATTAGCCTATGAAATTACCCAGCCCATAAAAACTAACCATACCACATTTCGAGGCCTCTTGCCTCTTGCCTTCTGAGATGGCCCACACTCTGTCTGTGGAGTGCGTTTCTCTCTAAATAAATCCACTTCTTACCTATTACTTCGTCTCTGAATTCTTTCACGACAAAGCAAGAACCTTAAATTCACCGGGAACAATTTATCTTCAAGGCACACTTCCAGAGAGGTTTGATTTCCTGTTTTTTAAGCATTGTGTGTAGTTGCTGAAGAATTCATCTTGGCATTGATGTTGCCATTTGAGCATTCTGAAGAAAAGGATTTGTACTGTGTAGAATCAAGATTTAACAATCCAAACATTGCTATTGTTGCTTCTCATTTTTTTTCCATGTTGTGCATCATTGAGCTATATATGAACAATAGACTGAAACATGCAACGGTGGATAAAAGGCATATATCCTCCTCATCTGAATGACTGCTGCCAGCAAGGAATTCCAGGTTTTGGGGCATTCTTCCTTGACTTCTTCCATTCTAAACATTGATTTATCCCCAAGGAAGTACAGACTAGGCATTTATTTATCTACAGAAGATCTTTATGTCTTTGGGGTTGCATGTTTGTGATAAAGACTGTTCATTGCCTTTCACTATCCATTACCCCTTTCTTTCTCTTAGTATTAAGTGGACATTTTGCTTCCAAGCTAGAGACTATATTCCCTAGCTATCTTGCAGCTAAATGTGGGTTCTATATTCCTCAACACCCTTTGCAGCCAATAGGATGCCCTAAAGTGATGTGAGAGCCACTTAGGCCACTTCTTTTTCCCTTTCTGAGCACTGGAACTCAGATGTGTTGGTGGTAAGCCAACTTAAAACATGCAGCCGAGTGAAATTGAGCAGGATCCTGCAGGTGACAGACCCCTGTGTGTCTCCCACTTCTTTGTAGAAAAAAACAAACAAACAAACAAACAACAGAAAGCTTTAGTTTCCTAGGCCTTCCCCAAGTTCCAAAAAGCTGACTCAATTTGTTAATGATTAGAGAAGTGAGAAAATGCAGAAACAAAGGAAAAGTAGTCAAGAAAGAAAAGTAATAGTAGCTTGAATAATAGTTGAGTGATACTGGTCAGAATGGCCATCATCAAAAAATCTAGAAACAATAAATGCTGGAGAGGGTGTGGAGGAAAGGGAACACTCTTGCACTGTTGGTGGGAATGTAAATTGATACAGCCACTATGGAGAACAGTATGGAGGTTCCTTACAAAACTAAAAATAGAACTACCATATGATCCAGCAATCCCACTACTGGGCATATACCCTGAGAAAACCATAGTTCAAAAAGAGTCATGTACCAAAATGTTCATTGCAGCTCTATTTACAATAGCCAGGACATGGAAGCAACCTAAATGTCCATCGACAAATGAATGGATAAAGAAGATGTGGCAAATATATACAATGGAATATTACTCAGCCATAAAAAGAAATGAAATGGAGGTATTTGTAATGAGGTGGATGGAGTTAGAGTCTGTCATACAGAGTGAAGTAAGTCAGAAAGAGAAAAACAAATACAGTATGCTAACACATATATACGGAATCTAAGGGAAAAAAAAAAAAAAGGCCATGAAGAACCTAGTGGCAAGACGGGAATAAAGACACAGACCTACTAGAGAATGGACTTGAGGATATGGGGAGGGGGTGGGGTGAGATGTGACAGGGTGAGAGAGTGTCATGGACATATATACACTACCAAATGTAAAATAGATAGCTAGTGGGAAGCAGCCACATAGCACAGGGAGATCAGCTCGGTGCTTTGTCACCACCTAGAGGGGTGGGATGGGGAGGGTGGGAGGGAGGGAGATGCAAGAGGGAAGAGAAATGGGAACATATTGTATATGTATAACTGATTCACTTTGTTATAAAGCAGAAGCTAACACACCATTGTAAGGCAATTATACTTCAATAAAGATGTTTTAAAAAAAAAAATAGTTGAGTGATAAAACAGAGTCAGTACTCCTAGTTCCTTCTCATGGGATATAAATAAAAATTGGGTGCATATCCTTGAGGTGTTTTACAGAAACCAGGACCCCACCAGATAGAAACTGCTGACCACAAGCACATAGACCCCAGACTGGTTGGAGCCAGAAGACTGATGATTAAGATTCCCAAAACATCATCCTCTTATCTTACCACCAACCAATCAGAAGAATGTCTACACACTGATCACACATCCTGTGACCCTCACCCCTAATGTTGCCTTAAAAAACCTTTGTCCATTGGGGAGTTCAAGTCTTTTGAGCATTAGCTGTCCATTCTCCTTGCTTGGCACCCTGCAGATAAATGTTGTACTTTCCTTCATCACACCCTGGTGTCTGTGGATTGCCTTTTCTGGGCATCTGGCAAACAAACCCAAGTTCTGTTTGGTAACACAAAGTTAACACCTTGTATCATAGAGCAGTGAGTTAGAAGGTGCCTACATCCCTGAGAGGCCAAACGACACCTTGGACCACTTTTCAACTCAGCCTTTTTATAGAGATAGAAATAGAAAAAATTTCCTATCTTGCTTAATCCACTTTTATTTTGATCTCTCTTAAAGTAGCCAACTAGTATTAAAATTAAAAAATATTACGAACTATTTTAGGATTGTCCTGCTTATTACTTATCTGAGATTACTTTAAAAGTTGGCATGTGGCTGATAAACATATCTGTTAAAGAAAAAAATCTAGTCCAGGGCTTTATTAGAAAAAAAATGTTTTAACTCATATGCTAATTACATTTCATTGCTCATCAGTTAACCTGCTTCTATTGTCATGCATTCTGAGAAATAGCTTAGTAAATTGAAACTTTAGAGTCGAAATGTAGTTACTTAAAAACAAGATGTGACTTTTTTTCCAGGAAAAAACTTAAATTGGGATCTCCCAGTTTCGCTTTTTCTCTTTATATGTAATGTCCCATAATAAAAAATGGAATGCTATTACTAATAGTATAACAAACATACAAGATATTTGTCAACCATAAAAACCGGTGAAACAACAGTATGTCTGCTGAGAATTTTACTTCAGTCACATCAAGAACTTACAGTGTATGCCATCATTGCTTTCATCTTCATCATTCAAAGAATGTTCACTACACCACTGTCAGTGAGGTATGAACAAAGCTTCTAACTCTAGACCGGTAAGATTTACTTTGTAATTATTGACTGCTTTCTGTTATTTATTTTTCTCATGTAAATTGGTCATTGGGATGAGATAAGTAAGAAATTTCATAAGAAGTTCTACAAAAAAAAGAAAAGAAAAAAACTCTAAATTTAAATTATTATGTAACATTGTTATATTTCCCAAGGCTTTTCTTTTATTCATTTATCCACATATCCATTTATTGTTTCATTCAGCAAATCTTTGTTGAGCAATGTACTAGGTCCACGAAATTTAGCATGAATAAGATACAGCTTTTCCCTCAATGATGCAACAGTCTATTAGAGAAATAGGTAAAGAAAATAATTATGTAAGAAGATGAAGAAAATTTCAATCACCAAAATTTCTCTGTGGAATGCATTGCCTTCTTGGAGGAAATACATGGCTATGCTGCATTAGGTGATGGGTACTACCCCCAAGTTTCATGCTCTAAATTTTTTTATTTTATTTTATTTTTGCTTTTTCAAGTTTAAAATTTTACATTTATTTTACAGTAAAAATAGCAGGAAATTTGTTCCTTATAAGTACTGAGGGATCATTATTAAATAAAATTTACAGCAATTTTGCTTTGTAAGAGTTCTTCTTTGTGTGTGTGTGTGTGTCTGTTAGTTTCTGCTTTATAACAAAGTGAATCAGTTATACATATACATATGTCCCCATATCTCTTCCCTCTTGCATCTCCCTCCCTCCCACCCTCCCTATCCCACTGCTCTAGGTGGTCACAAAGCACTGAGCTGATCTCCCTCTGCTATGCAGCTGCTTCCCACTAGATATCTATTTTACATTTGGTAGTGTATATATGTCCATGCCACTCTCTCACTTTGTCCCAGCTTACTCTTCCCCCTCCCCATAGCCTCAAGTCCATTCTCTAGCAGGTCTGCATCTTTATTCTCATCTTGCCCATGGGTTCTTCTGATCATATTTTTCTTTCTTTTTCTTTTTTAGATTCTATATATATGTGTTAGCATACAGTATTTGCTTTTCTCTTTCTGACTTACTTCACTCTGTATGACAGACTCTAGGTCCATCCACCTCACTACAAATAACTCAGTTTCATTCCTTTTTATGGCTGAGTAATATTCCATTGTATATATGTGCCATATCTACTTTATCTGTTCATCTGCTGATGGACACTTAGGTTGCTTCCATGTCCTGGTTATTGTAAATAGAGCTGCAATGAATATTTTGGTACATGATTCTTTTTGAATTATGGTTTTCTCAGGGTATATGCCCAGTAGTGGGATTGCTGGGTTGTATGGTAGTTCTATTTTTACTTTTTTAAGGAACCTCCATACTGTTCTCCATAGTGGCTGTATCAATTTACATTCATTCCAACAGTGTAAGAGGGTTCTCTTTTCTCCACACCCTCTCCAGCATTTATTGGTTGTAAATTTTTTGATGATGGCCATTCTGACTGGTGTGAGATGATATCTCATTGTAGTTTTGATTTGCATTTCTCTGGTGATTAATGATGTTGAGCATTCCTTCATGTGTTTGTTGCCAATCTGTATTTCTTCTTTGGAGAAGTATTTAGGTCTTCTGCCCAATTTTGGATTGGGTTGTTTGTTTTTTTGATATTGAGCTGCATGAGTTGCTTGTATGTTTTGGAGATTAATCCTTTGTCAGTTGCTTCATTTGCAAATATTTTCTCCCATTCTGGGGTTTTCTTTTCATCTTGTTTATGGTTTCCTTTGCTGTGCAAAAGCTTTTAAGTTTCATTAGGTCCCATTTGTTTATTTTTATTTTTATTTCCATTTCTCTAGGAGGTGGGTCAAAAAGGATCTTGCTGTGATTTACATCATAGAGTGTTCTGCCTATGTTTTCGTCTAAGAGCTTGATGGTGTCTGGCCTTACATTTAGGTCTTTAATCCATTTTGAGTTTATTTTTGTGTGTGGTGTTAGGGAGTGTTCTAAATTCATTCCTTTGCATATAGCTGTCCAGTTTTCCCAGCACCACTTATTGAAGAGGCTGTCTTTTCTCCATTGTATATTCTTTTTTTTAATAGAAGATTTTTTTTTTTTACTTTTATTTATTTATTTATTTATGACTGTGTTGGGTCTTCGTTTCTGTGTGAGGACTTTCTCTAGTTGTGGCAAGTGGGGGCCACTCTTCATCGCAGTGCGCGGGCCTCTCACTATCGCAGCCTCTCTTGTTGCAGAGCACAGGCTCCAGACGCGCAGGCTCAATAATTGTGGCTCACGGACCCAGCTGCTCCGTGGCATGTGGGATGTTCCCAGACCAGGGCTCAAACCCATGTCTCCTGCATTGGCAGGCAGATTCTTAACCACTGCGCCACCAGGGAAGCCCTCCATTGTATATTCTTGCCTCCTTTATCAAAGATAAGGTGACCATATGTGCATGGGTTTATCTCTGGGCTTTCTATCCTGTTCCATTGATCTATATTTCTGTTTTTGTGCCAGTACCATACTGTCTTGATTACTGTAGCTTTGTAGTATAGTCTGAAGTCAGGGAGCCTGATTCCTCCAGCTCCGTTTTTCTTTCTCAAGATTGCTTTGGCTATTCAGGGTCTCTTGTGTTTCCATACAAATTGTGAAATTTTTTGTTCTAGTTCTGTGAAAAATGCCAGTGGTAGTTTGATAGGGATTGCATTGAATCTGTAGATTGCTTTGGGTAGTATAGTCATTTTCACAATGTGGATTCTTCCAGTCCAAGAACATGGTATATCTCTCCATCTATTTGTATCTTCTTTAATTTCTTTCATCAGTGTCTTATAATTTTCTGCATACAGGTCTTTTGTCTCCTTAGGTAGGTTTATTCCTAGGTATTTTATTCTTTTTGTTGCAGTGGTAAATGGGAGTGTTTTCTTAATTTCACTTTCAGGTTTTTCATCATTAGTGTATAGGAATGCAAGAGATTTCTGTGCATTAATTTTGTATCCTGCTACTTTACCAAATTCATTGATTAGCTCTAGGAGTTTTCTGGTAGCATCTTTAGGATTCTCTGTGTATAGTATCATGTCATCTGCAAACAGTGACAGCTTTACTTCTTCTTTTCCGATTCGGATTCCTTTTATTTCTTTTTCTTCTCTTATTGCTGTGGCTAACACTTCCAAAACTATGTTGAATAATAGTGGTGAGAGTGGGCAACCTTGTCTTGTTCCTGATTTTAGTGGAAATGGTTTCAGTTTTTCACCATTGAGGATGATGTTGGCTGTGGGTTTGTCATATATGGCCTCTATTATGTTGAGGAAAGTTCCCTCTATGCCCACTTTCTGCAGGGCTTTTATCATACATGGGTGTTGAATTTTGTCGAAAGCTTTCTCTGCATCTATTGAGATGATCATATGGTTTTATTCCTTCAGTTTGTTAATGTGGTGTATCACGTTGATTGATTTGCGTATATTGAAGAATCCTTGCGTTCCTGGGATAAACCCCACTTGATCATAGTGTATGATCCTTTTAATGTGCTGTTAGATTCTATTTGCTAGTATTTTGTTGAGGATTTTTGCATGTTCATCAGTGATATTGGCCTGTAGTTTTCTTTCTTTGTGACATCTTTGTCTGGTTTTGGTATCAGAGTGATGATGGTCTCGTAGAATGAGTTTGGGAGTGTTCCTCCCTCTGCTATATTTTGGAACAGTTTGAGAAAGATAGGTGTTAGCTCTTCTCTAAATGTTTCATAGAATTCGCCTGTGAAGGCATCTGGTCCTGGGCTTTTGTTTGTTTGAAGATTTTTAATCACAGTTTCAATTTCTGTGCTTGTGATTGGTCTGTTCATATTTTCTATTTCTTCCTGGTTCAGTCTCGTAAGGTTGTGCATTTCTAATAATTTGTCCATTTCTTCCAGGTTGTCCATTTTATTGGTATATAGTTGCTTGTAGTAATCTCTCATGATCCTTTGTATTTCTGCAGTGTCAGTTGTTACTTCTCCGTTTTCATTTCTAATTCTACTGATTTGAGTCTTCTCCCTTTTTTTCTTGAGGAGTCTGGCTAATGGTTTATCAACTTTGTTTATCTTCTCAAAGAACCAGCTTTTAGTTTTATTGATCTCTGCTATCACTTCCTTCATTTCTTTTTCATTTATTTCTGATCTGATCTTTATGATTTCTTTCCTTCTGCTAACTTTGGGGATTTTTTGTCCTACTTTCTCTAATTGCTTTAGGTGTAAGGTTAGGTTGTTTATTTGAGATGTTTCTTGTTTCTTAAGGTAGGATTGTATTGCTATAAACTTCCCTCTTAGAACTGCTTTTGCTGCATCCCATAGGTTTTGGGTCGTCGTGTCTCCATTGTCATTTGTTTCTATGTATTTTTTGATTTCCTCTTTGATTTCTTCAGTGATCTGTTGGTTATTAAGTAGTGTGTTGTTTAGCCTCCATGTGTTTGTATTTTTTACAGATCTTTTCCTGTAATTGATATCTAGTCTCATAGCCTTGTGGTCGGAAAAGATACTTGATACAATTTTAATTTTCTTAAATTTACCAAGGCTTGATTTGTGACCCAAGATATGATCTATCCTGGAGAATGTGCCATGAGCACTTGAGAAGAAAATGTTTTCTGTTGTTTTTGGATGGAATGTCCTATAAATATCAATTAAGTCCATGTTGTTTAATGTATCATTTAAAGCTTGTGTTTCCTTATTTATTTCCATTTTGGATGATATGTCCATTGGTGAAAGTGGGGTGTTAAAGTCCCCTACTATGATTGTGTTACTGTCGATTTCCCCTTTTATGGCTCTTAGTATTTGCCTTATGTATTGAGGTGCTCCTATGTTGGGCGCATAAATATTTACAATTGTTATATCTTCTTCTTGGATGGATCCCTTGATCATTATGTAGTGTCCTTGTTTGTCTCTCGTAATAGTCTTTGTTTTAAAGTCTATTTTGTCTGATACGAGAATTGTTACTCCAGCTTTCTTTTGATTTCCATTTGCATGGAATATCTTTTTCCATCCCCTCGCTTTCAGTCTGTATGTGTCCCTAGGTCTGAATTGGGTCTCTTGTAGACAGCATATATACGGGTCTTGTTTTTGTATCCATTCAGCCATTATATGTCTTTTGGTGGGAGCATTTAATACATTTACATTCAAGGTTATTATCAATATGTATGTTCCTATTACCATTTTCTTAATTGTTTTGCATTTGTTATTGTAGATCTTTTCCTTCTGTCGTGTTTCCTGCCTAGAGAAGTTCCTTTAGCATTTGTTGTAAAGCTGATTTGGTGGTGCTGAAATCTCTTAGCTTTTGCTTGTCTGTTAAGCTTTTGATTTCTCCATCAAATCTGAATGAGATCCTTGCTGGGTAGAGTAATCTTGGTTGTAGGTTTTTCTCCTTCATCACTTTAAATATGTCCTGCCACTCCCTTCTGGTTTGCAGAGTTTCTGCTGAAAGATCAGCTGTTAACCTTATGGGGATTCCCTTATGTGTTATTTGTTGTTTTTCCCTTGTTGCTTTTAATATTTTTTCTTTGTATTTAATTTTTGATAGTTTGATTAATATGTGTCTTGGCATGTTTCTCCTTGAATTTATCCTGTATGGGACTCTCTGTGCTTCATGGACTTCATTAACTATTTCCTTTCCCATATTAGGGAAGTTTTCAACTATAATCTCTTCAAATATTTTCTCAGTCCCTTTCTTTTTCTCTTCTTCTTGTGGGACCCCTGTAATTCAAATGTTGGTGCATTTAATGTTGTCCCAGAGGTCTCTGAAACTGTCCTCAATTCTTTTCATTCTTTTTTTCTTTATTCTGCTCTGCAGTACTTATTTCCACTATTTTATCTTCCCGGTCACTTATCCATTCTTCTGCCTCAGTTATTCTGCTGTTGATCCCTTCTAGTGAATTTTTAATTTCATTTATTGTGTTTTTCATCACTGTTTCTTTGCTCTTTAGTTCTTCTAGGTCCTTGTTAAATGTTTCTTTTATTTTCTCCATTCTATTTACAAGATTTGGGATCATCTTTACTATCATTATTCTGAATTTTTTTTCAGGTAGACTGCCTACTTCCTCCTCATTTGTTAGGTCTGGTGGGTATTTGCTTTGCTCCTTCATCTGTTGTGTGTTTCTCTGTCTTCTCATTTTGCTTAACTTACTGTGTTTGGGGTCTCCTTTTCGCAGGCTGCAGGTTCGTAGTTTCTGTTGTTTTTGGTGTCTGCCCCCAGTGGCTAAGTTTGGTTCAGTGGGTTGTGTAGGCTTCCTGGTGGACGGGACTAGTGCCTGTGTTCCGGTGGATGAGGCTGGATCTTGTCTTTCTGGTGGGCAGTTCCATGTCTGGTGGTGTGTTTTGGGGTGTCTGTGGCCTTATTATGATTTTAGCCAGCCTCTCTGCTAATGGATGGGGTTGTGTTCCTGTCTTGCTAGTTGTTTGGCATAGGGTATCCTGCACTGTAGCTTGCTGGTTGTTGAGTGGAGCTGGGTCTTCGCGTTGAGATGGAGATCTCTGGGAGATTTTCACCATTTGATATTATGTGGAGCTGGGATGTCTCTTGTGGACTAGTGTCCTGAACTTGGCTCTCCCATCTCAGTGGCACAGCCCTAACGCCTGGCTGGAGCACCAAGAGCCTGTCCTCCACACAGAAAAAGAGAAAAAGGGAAAAATATATATATCTATATTGTTGCTCCCAAAATCCACCTCCTCAATTTGGGATGATTCATTTTCTATTCAGGTATTTCACAGATGCAGGGTACATCAAGATTGTGGAGATTTAATCCACTGCTCCTGAGGCTGCTGGGAGAAATTTCCCTTTCTCTTCTTTATTCACACATCTCCCAGGTTCAGCTTTGGATTTGGACCCGCCTCTGCGTGTAGGTCACCTGAGGGCGTCTGTTCTTCACTCAGACAGGACCGGGTTAAAGGAGCAGCTGATTCCTGGGTATGGCTCACTCAGGCCAGGGGGAGGGAGGGGTACGGATGTGGGACGAGCCTGCAGTGGCAGAGGCCATCATGACGTTGCACCAACCTGAGGCGCGCCATGTGTTCTCCTGAGTAAGTTGTTCCTGGATCACGGGACCCTGGCAGTGGCGCGCTGCACAGGCTCCCAGGAGGGGAGGTGTGGAGAGTGACCTGTGCTTGTTCACAGGCTTCTTGGTGGCTGCAGCAGCAGCCTTAGCGTCTCTTGCCCGTCTCTGGAGTCCAGGCTGATAGCCGCGGCTCACACCCGTCTCTGGAGCTCATTTAAGTGGCGCTCTTTTTTTTTTTTTTTAAACATCTTTATTGAAGTATAATTGCCTTACAATAGTGTGTTAGCTTCTGCTTTATAACAAAGTGAATCAGTTATACATATACAATATGTTCCCATTTCTCTTCCCTCTTGCATCTCCCTCCCTCCCACCCTCCCCATCCCACCCCTCTAGGTGGTCACCAAGCACCGAGCTGATCTCCCTGTGCTATGCGGCTGCTTCCCACTAGCTATCTATTTTACATTTGGTAGTGTATATATGTCCATGACACTCTCTTACCCTGTCACATCTCACCCCACCCCCTCCCCATATCCTCAAGTCCATTCTCTAGTAGGTCTGTGTCTTTATTCCCGTCTTGCCACTAGGTTCTTCATGGCCTTTTTTTTTTTTTTTTTTTCCTTAGATTCCGTATATATGTGTTAGCATACTGTATTTGTTTTTCTCTTTCTGACTTACTTCACTCTGTATGACAGACTCTAACTCCATCCACCTCATTACAAATACCTCCATTTCATTTCTTTTTACGGCTGAGTAATATTCCATTGTATATATGTGCCACATCTTCTTTATCCATTCATCTGTCGATGGACATTTAGGTTGCTTCCATGTCCTGGCTATTGTAAATAGAGCTGCAATGAACATTGTGGTACATGACACTTTTTGACCTATGGTTTTCTCAGGGTATATGCCCAGTAGTGGGATTGCTGGGTCGTATGGTAGTTCTATTTGTAGTTTTTTAAGGAACCTCCATACTGTTCTCCATAGTGGCTGTATCAATTTACATTCCCACCAACAGTGCAAGAGTGTTCCCTTTCCTCCACACCCTCTCCAGCATTTATTGTTTCTAGATTTTTTGATGATGGCCATTCTGACCGGTGTGAGATGATATCTCATTGTAGTTTTGATTTGCATTTCTCTAATGATTAATGATGTTGAGCATTCTTTCATGTGTCTGTAGGCCATCTGTATATCTTCTTTGGAGAAATGTCTATTTAGGTCTTCTGCCCATTTTTGGATTAGGTTGTTCGTTTTTTTGTTATTGAGCTGCATGAGCTGCTTGTAAATCTTGGAGATTAATCCTTTGTCAGTTGCTTCATTTGCAAATATTTTCTCCCATTCTAAGGGTTGTCTTTTGGTCTTGTTTATGGTTTCCTTTGCTGTGCAAAAGCTTTTAAGTTTCATTAGGTCCCATTTGTTTATTTGTGTTCTTATTTCCATTTCTCTGGGAGCTGGGTCAAAAAGAATCTTGCTGTGATGTATGTCATAGAGTGTTCTGCCTATGTTTTCCTCTAAGAGTTTGATAGTGTCTGGCCTTACACTTAGGTCTTTAATCCATTTTGAGTTTATTTTTGTGCATGGTGTCAGGGAGTGTTCTAATTTCATACTTTTACATGTACCTGTCCAATTTTCCCAGCACCACTTATTGAAGAGGCTGTCTTTTCTCCACTGTATATGCTTGCCTCCTTTATCAAAGATAAGGTGACCATATGTGTGTGGGTTTATCTCTGGGCTTTCTATCCTGTTCCATTGATCTATATTTCTGTTTTTGTGCCAGTACCAAACTGTCTTGATTACTGAAGCTTTGTAATATAGTCTGAAGTCAGGGAGCCTGATTCCCCCAGCTCCATTTTTCGTTCTCAAGATTGCTTTGGCTATTCGGGGTCTTTTGTGTTTCCATACAAATTGTGAAATTTTTTGTTCTAGTTCTGTGAAAAATGCCAGTGGTAGTTTGATAGGGATTGCATTGAATCTGTAGATTGCTTTGGGTAGTAGAGTCATTTTCACAATGTTGATTCTTCCAATCCAGGAACATGGTATATCTCTCCATCTATTTGTATCATCTTTAATTTCTTTCATCAGTGTCTTATAATTTTCTGCATACAGGTCTTTTGTCTCCTTAGGTAGGTTTATTCCTAGATATCTTATTCTTTTTGTTGCAATGGTAAACGGGAGTGTTTTCTTAATTTCCCTTTCAGATTTTTCGTCATTAGTGTATAGAAATGCAAGCGATTTCTGTGCATTAATTTTGTATCCTGCTACTTTACCAAATTCATTGATTAGCTCTAGGAGTTTTCTGGTAGCCTCTTTAGGATTCTCTATGTATAGTATCATGTCATCTGCAAATAGTGACAGCTTTACTTCTTCTTTTCCGATTTGGATTCCTTTTATTTCTTTGTCTTCTCTGATTGCTGTGGCTAACACTTCCAAAACTATGTTGAATAATAGTGGTGAGAGTGGGCAACCTTGTCTTGTTCCTGATCTTAGTGGAAATGGTTTCAGTTTTTCACCATTGAGGACAATGTTGGCTGTGGGTTTGTCATATATGGCCTTTATTATGTTGAGGAAAGTTCCCTCTATGCCTACTTTCTGCAGGGCTTTTATCATAAATGGGTGTTGAATTTTGTCGAAAGCTTTCTCTGCATCTATTGAGATGATCATATGGTTTTTCTCCTTCAATTTGTTAATATGGTGTATCACATTGATTGATTTGCATATATTGAAGAATCCTTGCATTCCTGGGATAAACCCCACTTGATCATGGTGTATGATCCTTTTAATGTGCTGTTGGATTCTGTTTGCGAGTATTTTGTTGAGGATTTTTGCATCTATGTTTATCAGTGATATTGGCCTGTAGTTTTCTTTCTTTGTGACATCTTTGTCTGGTTTTGGTATCAGGGTGATGGTGGCCTCGTAGAATGAGTTTGGGAGTGTTCCTCCCTCTGCAATATTTTGGAAGAGTTTGAGAAGGATAGGTGTTAGCTCTTCTCTAAATGTTTGATAGAATTCGCCTGTGAAGCCATCTGGTCCTGGGCTTTTGTTTGTTGGAAGGTTTTTAATCACAGTTTCAATTTCAGTGCTTGTGATTGGTCTGTTCATATTTTCCATTTCTTCCTGGTTCAGTCTCGGCAGTTTGTGCATTTCTAAGAATCTGTCCATTTCTTCCAGGTTGTCCATTTTATTGGCATAGAGTTGCTTGTAGTAATCTCTCATGATCTTTTGTATTTCTGCAGTGTCAGTGGTTATTTCTCCTTTTTCATTTCTAATTCTATTGATCTGAGTCTTCTCCCTTTTTCTCTTGATGAGTCTGGCTAATGGTTTATCAATTTTGTTTATCTTCTCAAAGAACCAGCTTTTAGTTTCATTGATTTTTGCTATTGTTTCCTTCATTTCTTTTTCATTTATTTCTGACCTGATCTTTATAATTTCTTTCCTTCTGCTGGCTTTGGGGTTTTTTTGTTCTTCTTTCTCTAATTGCTTTAGGTGCAAGGCTAGGTTGTTTATTCGAGATGTTTCCTGTTTCTTGAGGTAGGCTTGTATTGCTATAAACTTCCCTCTTAGCACTGCTTTTGCTGCGTCCCATAGGTTTTGGGTCGTCGTATCTCCATTGTCATTTATTTCTAGGTATTTTTTGATTTCCCCTTTGATTTCTTCAGTAATCACTTCATTATTAAGTAATGTATTGTGTAGCCTCCATGTGTTTGTATTTTTTACAGATCTTTTCCTGTAATTGATATCTAGTCTCATAGCGTTGTGGTCGGAAAAGATACTTGATACGATTTCAATTTTCTTAAATTTACCAAGGTTTGATTTGTGACCCAAGATATGATCTATCCTGGAGAATGTTCCATGAGCACTTGAGAAAAATGTGTATTCTGTTGTTTTTGGGTGGAATGTCCTATAAATATCAATTAAGTCCATCTTGTTTAATGTATCATTTAAAGCTTGTGTTTCCTTATTTATTTTCATTTTGGATGATCTGTCCATTGGTGAAAGTGGGGTGTTAAAGTCCCCTACTATGATTGTGTTGCTGTCGATTTCCCCTTTTATGGCTGTTAGTACTTGCCTTATGTATTGAGGTGCTCCTATGTTGGGTGCATAAATATTTACAATTGTTATACCTTCCTCTTGGATCGATCCCTTGATCATTATATAGTGTCCTTCTTTGTCTCTTGTGATAGTCTTTATTTTAAAGTCTATTTTGTCTGATATGAGAATTGCTACTCCAGCTTTCTTTTGATTTCCTTTTGCATGGAATATCTTTTTCCATCCCCTCACTTTCAGTCTGTATGTGTCTCTAGGTCTGAAGTGGGTCTCTTGTAGACAGCATATATATGGGTCTTGTTTTTGTATCCATTCAGCCAGCCTGTGTCTTTTGGTGGGAGCATTTAATCCATTTACATTCAAGGTAATTATCGATATGTATGTTCCTATTCCCATTTTCTTAAATGTTTTGGGTTTGTTATTGTAGGTGTTTTCCTTCTCTTGTGTTTCTTGCCTAGAGAAGTTCCTTTAGCATTTGTTGTAAAGCTGGTTTGGTAGTGCTGAACTCTCTCAGCTTTTGCTTGTCTGTAAAGGTTTTAATTTCTCCATCACATTTGAATGAGATCCTTGCTGGGTAGAGTAATCTTGGTTGTAGGTTCTTCTCCTTCATCACTTTAAGTATATCCTGCCACTCCCTTCTGGCTTGCAGAGTTTCTGCTGAAAGATCAGATGTTAACCTTATGGGGATTCCCTTGTGTGTTATTTGTTTTTTTTCCCTTGCTGCCTTTAATATGTTTTCCTTATATTTAATTTTTGACAGTTTGATTAATATGTGTCTTGGCGTGTTTCTCCTTGGGTTTATCCTGTATGGGACTCTCTGTGCTTCCTGGACTTGATTAACTATTTCCTTTCCCATATTAGGGAAGTTTTCAACTATAATCTCTTCAAATATTTTCTCAATCCCTTTCTTTTTCTCTTCTTCTTCTGGGACCCCTATAATTCGAATGTTGGTGCGTTTAATGCTGTCCCAGAGGTCTCTGAGACTGTCCTCAGTTCTTTTCATTCTTTTTTCTTTATCCTGCTCTGCAGTAGTTATTTCCACCATTTTATCTTCCAGGTCACTTATCCTTTCTTCTGCCTCAGTTATTCTGCTATTGATCCCATCTAGAGTATTTTTAATTTCATTTATTGTGTTTTTCATCATTGCTTGATTCCTCTTTAGTTCTTCTACGTCCTTGTTAAATGCTTCTTGCATTTTGTCTATTCTATTTCCAAGATTTTGGATCATCCTTACTATCATTATTCTGAATTCTTTTTCAGGTAGACTACCTATTTCCTCTTCATTTGTTAAGTCTAGTGTGTTTTGACCCTGCTCCTTCATCTGCTGTGTGTTTTTCTGTCATCTCATTTTGCTTATCTTACTGTGTTTGGGGTCTCCTTATCACAGGTTGCAGGTTTGTAGTTCCCGTTGTTTTTGGTATCTGTCCCCAGTGGCTAAGGTTGGTTCAGTGGGTTGTGTAGGCTTCCTGGTGGAGGGAACTAGTGCCTGAGCTCTGGTGGATGAGGCTGGATCTTGTCTTTCTGGTGGGCACGTCCACGTCTGGTGGTGTATTTTGGGGTGTCTGTGGCCTTATTATGATTTTAGGCAGCCTCTCTGCTAATGGATGAGGCTGTGTTCCTGTCTTGCTAGTTGTTTGGCATAGGGTGTTCAGCACTGTAGCTTGCTGGTCATTGAGTGATGCTGGGTCTTGATGTTGAGATGGAGATCTCTGAGAGATTTTTGCCGTTTGGTATTACGTGGAGCTGGGAGGTCTCTTGTGGACCAGTGTCCTGAAGTTGGCTCTCCCACCTCCGAGGTACGGCCCTGATGCCTGGCTGAAGCACCAAGAGCCTTTCGTCCACACGGCTCAGAGTAAAAGGGAGAAAAAATAGAAAGAAAGAAAGAAAGGAAGGAAGGAAGGAAGGAAGGAGGAAGGAAGGAAGGAAGGAAGGAAAGAAAGAAAGAAAGAAAGAAAGAAAAGAAAGAAAGAAGCTATAATATAGTGAAGTAAAATAAAGCTATTGTAAAGCAAAGCTATACAGACAAAATCTCCCCCAGAAGCATATACATATACACTCACAAAAAAAAAAGGAAAAGGGGAAAAATTAATATATCCTGCTCCCAAAGTCCACCTCCTGAATTTGGGATGATTCGTTGTCTATTCAGGTATTCAACAGATGCAGGCACATCAAGTTGTTTGTGGAGTTTTAATCCGCTTCTTCTGAGGCTACTGGGACAGATTTCCCCTCCTCTTCTCTGTTCGCACAGCTCCTGGGGATCAGCTTTGGATTTGGACCCGCCTCTGCGTGTAGGTCTCCTGAGGGCGTCTGTTCCCCGCCCAGACAGGACGGGGTTAAAGGAGCAGCTGCTTCGGGGACTCTGGCTCACCCAGGCCGCGGGGAGGGAGGGGTACAGAGGAGGCGGGGCGAGCCTGCGGCGTCAGAGGCCGGCGTGACGTTGCAGCAGCCTGAGGTGCGCAGTGCGTTCTCCCGGGGATGTTGTCCCTGGATCACGGGACCCTGGCAGTGGCGGGCTGCACGGGCTCCCGGGAGGGGCGGTGTGGAGAGTGACCTGTGCTCGCACACAGGCTTCTTGGAGGCGGCAGCAGCAGCCCCAGCGTCTCACGCCCGTCTCTGGGGTCCGCGCTGATAGCCGCGGCTCACGCCAGTTTCTGTAAGTGGCGCTCTTAATCCCCTCTCCTTGCGCACCAGGAAACAAAGAGGCAAGAAAAAGTCTCTTGTCTCTTCAGCAGTTCCAGACCTTTTCCCGGACTCCCTCCCGGCTAGCCATGGCGCACTAGCCCCCTTCAGGCTGTGTTCCTAATTTTTTTTTAAATGTCAATTATAAAGAACGTGTGGCCTGCTAACTGATTAAATTAGTAATGTGTGTAAAAATATGTGTGTAAAACTGAAGCAGAGCTGAATTTCTTATGCAAAACAGAACCAGCAATAAGGAGGTTACTTTTGACATATCAAATCTCCTTAACAGGCTTTTCTGGATATGGTAAGAGGTTCAATAGACTGCAGAGTAGAATTCAAAGACAATGAGGGGGAAGGAGTGGAAAGAGATCAAGAAGCTCTTCGTAGGTTAGACCCAAATTGTAAAGAGTCCTATACACAATATTCAACAGTTTGGGCCTTATCCTACAATGAGAGAATTGAAAGATTTTTAAGAAGAAAAATGAGAATCAGATATGCATTTATAATGATCATTCTAGCAGTCCTGTAATGGAGACTATTGCCGTAGCTAGGTAATATATAATGATGGCATGCCCAAAGGCAGTGCCTTCCTGATGAGAAGAGGGGATGGACTGAAAGGATATTTCTAGACCTGATCAGTTGGATGTGGGAGATAATAAAGAATTTGGGATTTAGGATAACTCTCAGGATTCTTGCTTAGAGAATTTGATGTTGAGTTGAAGGGTGAGGATCAAGAAAGAGGTGTTTGGTTTACTTTACTTTTCCTTCTTTTCTAACAGTGGGAGAGATTTGAACACTACTTCGTAAGTGAAAAGGAAGGAGCCAGTGGAGGTAAATGGTTTAAAAAATTAAGTAAGACAAGAGGGACGTTTGTGATGCTTAGCACCTGGAACACAGTAAGGACTCAATAAATGTTTGTTCATGGAATCAAAATTACTTTCCTCTCAATTATTCAAATTTCCAGATTGTTAATATTTTACTCTATTTTATTTTGCATATTACATTACTTTTAACAAGATAATTTTCAGTCCCACTTTGATGACCTGATTTTGAGATGCATAGTCATAATAAAAATAATAACTACCATTTAAGAAGTACTTAGTATGTGCTCTACAGAGAATCTCACCCCTTACAAAACTCCATAGAAGTCAATGTTATTTACAAATAAGAAAACTGAGGCTCATAAATATGAAAATATCTACCTGTGTCACACAGTTAGTAAGTGGTGGAGCCAGGTTTCAAAGCCAGGTCTGAGGTCTGTAAAAATCTGTGTTCTAAATCACTATGGTCTATTGCCTCCCATATAATTTGTAAATACACGCCTTTCCTGAAACTCTTCTATGAAAATTTTAGAGTGAAATAATTTAGGTATTAGTACAAGGAAAAAGATAATCCGTAATTACAATTAAACCAAACTGATCTGTTTGTTCTTCAAAGTCAAGATGAATTTCAATCTTGTTACCAAAGAACATAGTTTACTTTCTCATCTAAGAAAGTCATTTTCATTTGTCACAAGTCTAAAATACAAACAATACTGAGCATACATATAATTGGGTAATTCATTGCTACCAATATTAATAAATTTTGTTTAAAATACCTTTTACAGAATATTTCTATCATAATTACAACTTTTTTGTTTAAAAATATAAGAATAACATTTTATGAGCTTTCTAAATTTTGTGTGATGTTGGAAGTCATTTATGTATTACATTTGGTAGGTGGCATGGATATAGTTCAGAAATGAAAATACAATTGCAACTATAATGTATAAAATGGGAAATTTCAATGAATGAAAAAAAATGTTTTCAAATTAAACTTCTCTGAAATGCAGTATGAATTTTTCTTAATTGCAGACCTTATGATTTATGACAACCTTGTAAAATATAGGGAAAGATGATGGTTTTCTAAATCATCCCAACCTCAATTATTACTGGGTGTCAAAATCCTGAGATTTCAACCCCAAGGAAAAAGTTCATCCAGGTTGGAGTTACCAGATTGGCTATATGAACATCCAGCCCCTGTGAGAATGGGATCTACAAACAGCTTCCAAGGCAATCACCCTTCATAAGCAGGAGAAAATAAAAACAAACAAACAAAAAAAAACCCTAATTCAAATCAATTAAGATCCGCTACAAAAAAAAAAAAGCTTCATTTTGGTTTGAGAGGCCCCTGCTTCAAAGAGATAATTCAAAGTCCTCTGGCCGTATTGGTTTTCCTCCCCTTAATTTTTTTTTTCTTTTTTTGAATTATATTTTTTTTTATACAGCAGGTTCATATTAGTTATCTGTTTTATACGTATTAGTGTACATATGTCAGTACCAATCTCCCAGTTAATCCCACCACCTCCACCACCATCCCCCCTCCTGCTTTCCCCCCTGGTGTCCATATGTTTGTTCTCTACATCTGTGTTTCTATTTCTGCCTTGCAAACTGGTTCACCTCTACCATTTTTAGAGATTCCACATATATGCATTAATATATATTTGTTTTTCTCTTTCTGACTTACTTCACTCTGTATGACAGTCTCTAGGTCCATCCACATCTCCACAAAGGAGCCAATTCCGTTCCTTTTTTATGGCTGAGTAATATTCCACTGTATGTACATACCACATCTTCTTTATCCATTCATCTGTTGATGGGCATTTAGGTTGCTTCCATGACCTGGCTATTGTAAATAGTGCTGCAATGAACATTGAGGTGCATGTGTCTTTTTGAATTATGGTTTTCTCTGCGTATATGCCCAGTGGTGGGACTGCTAGGTCATATGGTAATTCTATTTTTAGTTTTTTAAGGACCCTCCATATTGTTCTCCATAGTGGCTGTATCAATTTACATTCCCACCAACAGTGCAAGAGGGTTCCCTTTTCTCCACACCCTCTCCAGCATTTGTTGTTTATAGATTTTCTGATGATGCCCATTCTAACCAGTGTGAGGTGATACCTCACTGTAGTTTTGATTTGCATTTCTCTAATAATGAGTGATGCTGAGCAGCTTTTCATGTGCCTCTTGGCCATCTGTATGTCTTCTCTGGAGGAATGTCTATTTAGGTCTTCTGCCCATTTTTTGATTGGGTTGGTTTTTTCTTTTAATATTGAGCTGCATGAGCTGTTTATATATTTTGGAGATTAATCCTTTGTCCATTGATTCGTTTGCAAATATTTTCTCCCATTCTGAGGGTTGTTTTTTTTTTTTTTTGTCTTGTTCATAGTTTCCTTTGCTGTGCAAAAGCTTTTAAGTTTCATTAGGTACCATTTGTTTATTATTGTTTTTATTTCCATTACTCTAGGAGGTGCGTCAAAAAAGATCTTGCTGTGATTTATGTCAAAGAGTGTTCTTCTTATGTTTTCCTCTAAGAGTTTTATAGTGTCCAGTCTTACATTTAGGTCTTTAATCCATTTGGAGTTTATTTTTGTATATGGTGTTAGGGAGTGTTCTAATTTCATTCTTTCACATGTAGCTGTCCAGTTTCCCCCACACCACTTATTGAAGAGACTGTCTTTTCTCCATTGTATATCCTTGCCTCCTTGGTCACAGATTAGTTGACCATAGGTGCATGAGTTTATCTCTGGGCTTTCTGTCCAGTTCCATTGATCTATATTTCTATTTTTGTGCCAGTACCATATTGTCTTGATTACTGTAGCTTTGGAGTATAGTCTGAAGTCAGGGAGTCTGATTCCTCCAGCTCCATTTTCTTCCCTCAAGATTGCTTTGGCTATTCGGAGTCTTTTGAATCTCCATACAAACTATAAGATTTTTTGTTCTAGTTCTGTAAAAAATGTCACTGGTAATTTGTTAGGAATTGCATTGAATCGGTAGATTGCTTTGGGCAGTATAGTCATTTTCACAATATTGATTCTTCCAATCCAAGAACATAGTATATCTCTCCATATGTTTGTGTCATCTTTGATTTCTCTCATCAGTGTCTTATAGTTTTCTGAGTACAGATCTTTTACCTCCTTAGGTAGGTTTATTCCTAGGTATTTTATTCGTTCTGTTGCAATGGTGAATGGGATTGTTTCTTTAATTTGTCTTTCTGATCTTTCATTGTTAGTGTATAGGAATGCAAGAGATTTCTGTGCATTAATTTTGTATCCTGCAACTTTACCAAATTCATTGATAAACTCTAGTAGTTTTCTGGTGACATCTTTAAGATTATCTATGTATATTATCATGTCATCTGCAAAAAGTGACAGTTTTACTTCTTCTTTTCCAATTTGGATTCCTTTTACTTCTTTTTCTTTTCTGATTGCCATGGCTAAAACTTCCAAAACTATGTTGAATAATAGTGGCAAGAGTGGACATCCTTGTCTTGTTCCTGATCTTACAGGAAATGCTTTCAGGTTTTCATGATTGAGAATGATGTTTGCTGTGAGCTTGCTGTATATGGCCTTTAGTATGTTGAGGTAGGTTGCCTCTATGCCCACTTTCTGGAGAGTTTTTATCATAAATGGGTGTTGAATTTTGTCAAAAGCTTTTTCTGCATCTATTGAGATGATCATATGGTCTTTATTCTTCAACTTGTTAATATGGTGTATCACATTGATTGATTTGCATAGATTGAAGAATCCTTGCATCCCTGGGATAAATCCCATTGATCATAGTGTATGATCCTTTTAATGTGTTGTTGAATTCTGTTTGCTAGTATTTTGTTGAGGATTTTTGCATCTATATTCATCAGTGATATTGGTCTGTAATTTTCTTTTTTTGTAGTATCTTTGTCTGGTTTTGGTATCAGGGTGATGGTGGCCTCGTAGAATGAGTTTGGGAGTGTTCCTTCCTCTGCAATTTTTTGGAAGAGTTTGAGAAGGATGGGTGTTAGCTCTTCTCTAAATGTTTGATAGAAATCACCTGTGAAGCCATCTGGTCTGGACTTTTGTTTGTTGGAAGATTTTTAATCACAGTTTCAATTTCATTACTTGTGATTGGTCTGTTCATATTTTCTATTTCTTCCTGGTTCATTCTTGGAAGGTTATACCTTTCTAAGAATTTGTCCATTTCTTCCAGGTTGTCCATTTTATTGGCATAGAGTTGTTTGTGGTAGTCTCTTATGATGTTTTGTATTTCTGTGGTGTCCATTGTAGCTTCTCCATTTTCATTTCTAATTTTATTGATCTGAGTCCTCTCCCTCTTTTTCTTGATGAGTGTGGCTAAAGGTTTATCAATTTTGTTTATCTTCTCAAAGAAGATCTTTGCTATTATTTTCTTTGTTTCTATTTCATTTATTTCTGCTCTGATGTTTATGATTTCTTTCCTTCTACTAACTTTGGGTTTTGTTTGTTCTTCTTTATTTAGTTCCTTTAGGTGTAAGTCTAGATTGTTTATTTGATATTTTTCTTGTCTCTTGAGGTAGGATTTTATTGCTATAAACTTCCCACTTAGAACTGCTTTTGCTGTGTCCCATAGGTTTTGGATTATTGTGTTTTCATTGTCATTTGTCTCTAGGTATTTTTTGATTTCCTCTTTGATTTCTTCAGTGAACTCTTGGTTATTTAGCAACGTATTGTTTAGCCTCCATGTGTTTGTGTTTTTAATTTTTTTCCCCCTGTAATTTATTTCTAATCTCATAGCGTTGTGGTCAGAAAAGATGCTTGATATGACTACAATTTTCTTAAATTTACCGAGGCCTTGATTTGTGACCCAAGATGTGGTTTATCCTGGAGAATGTTCCATGTGCACTTGAAAGTGTAATCTGCTGTTTTCAGATGAAATGTCCTACAAATATCAATTAAATCTATCTGGTCTATTGTGTCACTTACAGCTGTGTTTCCTTATTAATTTTCTGTCTGGATTACCTGTCCATTGGTGTAACTGAGGTGTTAAAGTCCCCCACGATTATTGTGCTACTGTCGATTTCCTCTTTTATAGCTGTTAGCATTTGCCTTATGTATTGACGTGCTCCTAAGTTGGGTGCATATATATTTATAATTGGTATATTTTCTTCTTGGATTGATCCCTTGATCATTATGTAGTGTCCTTCCTTGTCTCTTGTAACATTCTTTATTTTAAAGTCTACTTTAGGGTCTTCCCTCGTGGCACAGTGCTTAAGAATCCACCTACTAATGCAGGGGACACAGCTTCGAGCCCTGGTCCAGGAAGATCCCACATGCCATGGAGCAAGTAAGCCCATGTGCCACAGCTACTGAGCCTGCACTCTAGAGCCTGTGAGCCACAACTACTGAAGCCCGCATACCTAGAACCCATGCTCCACAACGAGAGAAGCCACTGCAGTGAGAAGCCCGTGCACCGCAACTGGAGTAGCCCCCACTCACCATAGCAAGAGAAAGCCCACACGCAACAATGAAAACCCAACTCAGCCAAAAATAAATAAATTTATTTAAAAAAATAATAATAAAATAAAGTCTATTTTATCTGATATGAGTATTGCTACTCCAGCTTTCTTTTGATTTCCATTTGCATGGAATATCTTCTTCCATCCCCTCACTTTCAGTCTGTATATGTCCTTAGGTCTGAAGTGGGTCTCTTGTAGACAGCATATATATGGGTCTTGTTTTTGTATCCATTCAGCAAGCCTGTGTCTTTTGGTTGGAACATTTAATGGTAATTATCTATATGTATGTTCCTATTATCATTTTCTTAATTGTTTTGGGTTTGTTTTTGTAAGTCCTTTTCTTCTCGTGTTTCCCACTTAGAGAAGTTCCTTTAGCATTTGTTGTAGAGCCGGTTTGGTGGTGCTGAATTCTCTTAGCTTTTGCTTGTCTGCAAAGCTTTTGATTTCTCTGTCGAATATGAATGAGATTCTTGCTGGGTAGAGTAACCTTAGTTGTAGTTTATTCCCTTTCATCACTTTAAATATATCATGCCACTCCCTTCTGGCTTGTAGAGTTTCTGCTGAGAAATCAGCTGTTAACCTTATGGGAGTTCCCTTGTATGTTATTTATTGTTTTTCCCTTGTCGCTTTTTATAATTTTTCTTTGTCTTTCATTTTTGTCAGTTTGATTACTGTGTGTCTTGGCATGTTTCTCCTGCCTGGGACTCTCTGTGCTTCCTGGACTTGGGTGGCTATTTCCTTTCCCATGTTAGGGAAGTTTTCGACTATAATATCTTCAAATATCTTCTCAGGTCCTTTCTCTCTCTCTTCTCCTTCTGGGACCTCTATAATGCGAATGTTGATGCGTTTAATGTTGTCCCAGAGGTCTCTTATGCTGTCTTCATTTCTTTTCATTCTTTTTTCTTTATTCTGTTCCACAGCAGTGAATTCCATTCCATTCTGTCTTCCAGGTCACTTATCCATTCTTCTGCCTCAGTTATTCTGCTATTGATTCCTTCTAGAGTATTTTTCATTTCAGTTATTGTATTGCTCATTTCTGTTTGTTTGTCCTTTAATTCTTCTAGGTGTTTGTTCTTTAATTTTTCTAGGTCTTTGTTAAACATTTCTTGCGTCTTCTCGATCTTTGCCTCCATTCTTTTTCTGAGGTCCTGGATCATCTTCACTATCGTTATTCTGAATTCTTTTTCTGCAAGGTTGCCTATCTCCACCTCATTTAATTGTTTTTCTGGGGTTTTATCTTGTTCCTTCATTTGGCACATAGTCCTCTGCCTTTTCATTTTGTCTGTCTTTCTGTGAATGTGGTTTTTTTTCCACAGGCTGCAGGATTGTAGTTCTTCTTGCTTCTGCTGTCTGCCCTCTTGTGGATGAGGCTATCTCCCCTTAACTTCTTGGTTTTGCCTTTTTCCCAACTGATCAGCTCCTCTCTCTGCAGGGGCAGAGGTAGCAGAAGAAGTGCTGTCAATGATGTCCATTAACAGCCTGATCTTCCAGGTACACTGTGCCCCCCACTGCAGTGACCCTGAGACCAGGTCAGTCCCTTTCCCTGACGCTCACCTCTTTGAGAGCTGCTGCACAGTGGTTTTTGGCCTATCTATCTCCTGGCAGAGGTCTACTCTGGGAAAACAGGGCAACCAAGGTGAGTTGAAAATAAGGGAAAGAAAAGGCCTTCAAAGTGAGTGAGGGTTTACATTTTACTGAGTCTCTTTTTGCCTCAAGGTGGGGCACAGATGCTGTTGAAGCCATCAATATCCAACTTTTCTTCTCCCACGTTCCATGTCCCTCCTGGCATATATTTTCTTTGATTGTATTTCCCCAAGAGCTTTATTTTACAGTTGGGGCAGAAAGAAGAATTTGCTTTACCAGGGGTGTTGAGTCAGGGGGAGGTGTGGTAGGAAAGGGCAGTTGGGGAAGAGGAAAGAATAAAGACCAGGAACAGGTGGAACTTTTTTTTTCATCTGAGACTTAAGATCATAGCCAAGGGACTCACATTGGGAACTGTTCAAGAGAGAACTGCTAGCCCTGATAACAAAGTGTGACACCTCAGCGGAAAATCCAGAGATTCTCTGACTTGCCAAGGACAGGAAGCTCTTATAGATACCATCCTGGACATAGATGTTGGCATTCAAATAACAGGCACTGTCAATGGGAAGACCTCCCCAAATGGCAAATTGGATTGTAGGCCTCTGAGGGTCTCACAATGGGCATTAGGAGGGCCTAATATTGGCCAACTCATCAGTAAGAGTTCTAACTACCATAATGTGGTTATTAAGAGTAAATCTGTAACCATATTTTGTGGTCACAGCCCGGTGAAGTCTGAGATATCATGTTATACCTACTACATGTCCATTCATTTCCCAATTAACACAACCAAAGCATCATTTGACATCTTGATGTCATTGTGTAATATCAAAAGCTATTTTTTCCTGACTTCATTCTGGGCTTCATCTTTAAAATTTTCACAATTTAATTAAAATTTCTGTCTTTGAAGGTGGCTGAGTTCCAGGGTTTTCTAAGGCAAGTGATGGTGAGGCCAAAATAATAGGCATGGTAAGGTCATTTCTGCAAAATTTTCAGCAGATATCAAACTTAATTTAGGAGGCAAGAGTGGATGTGAGGAGTAAAACCACAATCATTTTCTAGGAATCAGAACAGAAGCCTTCAGATGCCTGGTAAAGAGTCAGGAATAAATAGCCAGGGGCAGTAACTGGCAGAGACAAAAGAGCAGAGGAAACAGGATTTGAGAAGACTCTAGCCAGTCCAATCTAACTCCAAGGTACAGTACCTTATAACCAAGACGGTTGTTGAGAACACATTTTATCAATCAACACTTGAGGTGGCTTAAAGCCATCATCTTTTACCTGAGACTTTGTGTCTCCTGACCCTTGTGACTGAGGGCTGTATATACTCATGCCCAGTTTAATGAAGATGTGGTATACTACATAATATAATTTAAAGGCTTGTTGAACCTGGCTCACTGACCCAAAATGCCATCCCCACCAAAGAAATGTAACTAGTTAGTTATCATCAGCCAAGATGCTGGGTCCCCAAGATGAGCAGCCACTGCCGCTCTGAGACAAAACTTAACACTTACTGACAGTAGAGAACAGACCATAACACTACCTTAGTTTTGTGGGCATTAAGCTGTGTCTCTGAACCAGGAGCCAGTAGCTCCTGATTCCACTTATTACTAGCAGATGCTCTCTGCAAAATGCACAAGGCCATTCTTAGGGTAAAACCAAATTAGAAATGAGACATACAACCAAATATTGAAGGTAGGAGCAGGAGATCAAGCCAAAGACAGAAAAAGCAGCTGGAACAACTGGTTTTGTTGACCCAGCTCTGGAAGAAGGACCTCTCATCCCCATGGGAGTTCACTGTTATCTGGCAACCAGAGAGAAACATGCTGAAAGGAGAGGAGTATACTATACAATTATGCCTAGAGTTGCCCCTTGGCAGCTTTATATATATATATATATATATATATATATATATATATATATATATATATATATATATATATATATGCATATGTAGATAGATAGATAGATAGATAGATAGATAGATAGATATAGGGACTTAACTCCTAAATGACATTTATGGCTTTTTAAAGTGATCTAATAATGACAGAGTCAAAACTAGGTAAACTGAATGCACAAATTTTTCATTCTTAAAATATACCCAAACAGATTTGTAGAGGTTGCAAATAAAGTCAAAAAAATTATCTGGGATATATCGTAAAAGAAAAATTGCACCAGACCAATTAAACAGTCAAGGAAGACTTTTATTCAAGACTGTCGCAATAGGGAGAGAGAATGAGCTCAACTCACTGAATAAAATACAGGAGGATTTTTAAGTGTGGGAGTGAGCTAAAGGAAAAGTCCTGGAGGACATCAGTGTGGAGATTGGTCAATGTGATTAGGCATTTGTATTGATATTTGCTAATTGATGTTTATTGAAGTTAGGTTTCTACCCTCTCAGAGAGAGTGGGACACAGGGACCCTATCTTTCTTTCTGATCATATTTCAAAAGACTGGCTCCCAAGTTGTTGAGGAAAACATTCTAGAGTTGTAGAAGATTTACATTTCAAAGGGGCAAAGCAAGAATTTACAACAGCAAGTTTTCTAAAGTAAATGCTCTAAGAAAAGGGAGGTCAAGGGTCTTTTGTCAAGAAAAAGATTTCTAAAGTTTAGTCAAGCTAAGAGGAATGTTAAGGCCACCTTGGTCACTATTTTCAGCCTTGGAAAGAAAATCCTGAAAACTATTTGCATCTGGTTCAATAAAGATTCTCCTTTTCTCTGGTTTAGCCCCATGATTCTATTTTGCAGGTTAATTGCTTCAAAGAATGATTATTCTTAAGGCAAACAGCAATCACACTAAAATCCTCTTTTGCAAATGCTGTCTTCCGCTTTCAACTTAAATCCTCCTTGGGGACTTGCTACAACCCAAAACACATTCCATTTGGTATTTAAACTGAGAGTACTCTCCCACCTAGGTTAATCTTTCAAGAAGAGGAGATCCTAAGTTTAATCGTCCACAAATGGCTCTGGGAAAATCTTTTCTGCAGAGGATACTATACGTAGGAAGCTTTTGACTCAGCTGGCATCTCAACTTAAAACGCTTAATAAATGCTTCACTTCTTTCATGTGTGTATCAGTCACTCATTGGGACTAGAGAGCAGGAATGAAAGATTTCTGACAACTGTTCTAACAAAAACATAATGAAATTCTTCTGATGAATTCCATTTTAACAGGTCATGGCATCAGATTGACGGGTTCAGCAATTCATTTGATTACTGGAGCTTTACAGGGGAAAGTGAGGTCTGAGACAACCAGCTGATAAAAAAGCACAGCAAAGGTCGAACAAATCGGAGAAACTATCAGCTTAATGAGCAGCAAAATTACTTATTTGCTTGTAAAAGAAGAAATTAGCCATAGTTCATCATACATAACCAATACCTGTCTTAGTTGATGGAACTCAGGCAAAAAGAAGCAGGGTGGGGGTATTCAGGTGTGCAGCCTTCAGAGGGGATTACTGGATTTTTAACAATTTGAAAACTCTCAAGACGTACTCAGAGCCAAAATAATTAGGAAACCACTGTTGATTGAATCCAATATCTTGTCTGATGGGGGTTCCAGTTTGTTAAGGTGGTTACTACACAAACAGGGAAGGGAAGCACTGAATCTTTGTTTATTTTGTTATTTGGCTTCTATTTGTTCATGCCTATCAGAATGTGCCTAATCTTACCTTGCTATTTCATCCTTCTTCATCAGAATAATCCACTTTTTTTCTCCCTAAAAAAACTACTTTGACAATGGTAATTAAGGACCCGCTTGTTTCTCTGGGCTAGCTTTAATTTTACAGTATTTATTGCACATTTCTTGACCCGATTGTGGGTTGTCAATGAAGCTCTTGTTCTGTTTTTTATGCACAGACCATCAATGTTCTACACATTAAGAAAGCAACATTCCATGTCCCATGTCTTCCCTTAGAACAAGAGAGTACATGTACCTACTACTTTGTCCACTGATCAAATGTGGTACAGATGCGAGATCCAGTTTTACAGAGCCCATTGAAGAGAGTTGCTTCAGTGTGATGATTAGCCTGTATTTCAGTTCAACACACTTTTAACATCTCAATCCGGCACTGGAAGCCAGTGTCTTTTTCTCATATAATTACTGAATGTAATCCTCCAAAACAGTACAAGATGCATTATAAATGACCAGCACAGTAAGTATTTACACTATAGAGGCAAGGAGACATTTGATGTACATCATTAAAACAAAAACGGACTGGTTTTGAAGGTTTTGTGGGTTTTTTTTACTTTTTATTTTGAAATAATTATAAGCTCTCAGGAAGATGTAAAATTAGTATATAGGGTCTCTTGTACCCTTAACCTAGTTTTCCTCAATAGTGACATCTTATACAACTGTAGTACAATATCAAAACCAGGAAACTGACATTGGTAAAAATATTGTTAACTAGACTACTGACTATAGACTACAGAATTTATTCCATTTTTACAAGTTTTAACATTCACATGTTTATATGTGTGTGTGTTTTGTAGTTCTATGAAATTTTATCCCACATATAGATTTGTAAAACTACCACCACAATCAAGATACACAACTGTTCCATCACCACTAAAGAACTCCTTCGTACTACCCATTTATGTTCACACCACACATGTACCCCATCCATATCCTGTCCCTGTTCCCTGCCAACCACTAGTCTGTTTTCCATATCTACAGTTTTATTGTTTAACAAAGGTTATATAAATGTAATAATACAGTGTATAACCTTTTGAGATCTTTTTCATTAAGAATAATACTCAGCTTGGACCTAGAGACTATCATACAGAGTGAAGTAAGTCAGAAAGAGAAAAACAAATACCGTATGCTAACACATATATATGGAATCTAAAAAAAAAAAAAAATGGTTCTGAAGAACCTAGGGGCAGGACAGGAATAAAGACGCAGACATAGAGAATGGACTTGAGGACACGGGGAGGGGGAAGGGTAAGCTGGAACGAAGTGAGAGAGTGGCATGGACATATATACACTATCAAACGTAAAATAGATAGCTAGTGGGAAGCAGCCACATAGCACAGGGAGATCAGCTCGGTGCTTTGTGTCCACCTAGAGGGAGGTGGGAGGGAGGCGCAAGAGGGAGGAGATATGGGGATGTATGTATATGTATAGCTGATTCACCTTGTTGTACAGCAGAAACTAACACACCATTGTAAAGAAATTATACTCCAATAAAGATGTTTAAAAAAAAAAGAATACTCATGAGATCCACCCAGGTTGTTGCATGTATCAATAGTTTGTTCCTTTTACTGTTGAGTAGTATACCATTGTATGGATGTTCCAGAGTTTGTTTAATTATTCAAGCATTGAAGGACAGTTGGGTGGTTTCTAGTTTTTGCTATTACAAAGAAAACTGCTATGAACACCCATCCATATGTTTTTGTGTGAACATAGGTTTTCATGCCCTTGGGGAAAATGCCCAAAAGACCAATTTCGGGATCATATAATAAATGCACATTTACTTTATAAGAAAATTGTCATATTATTTTCCAGAGTTGGTGTACCATTTTACATTTCTACCAGCAATATATGAGAGACCCACTTTCTCCATATTATCGCCAGCATTTGGTACTATCATTTTTTATTTAGCTGTTCTCATGGTGTATAGGGATATCTTGTGGTCAGATGGATTTCTATGCATTATGTTCCCATTGATAAATTACAGCCTTCTACATATTTCCCAGTGTTCACCAGTATAGATGCACTTCATATCCATAAGCCTTTAGTTTCCTCTTCTCTCTCCTACCCAACCTTTTCTCCCTTATAGACACATAATTTTACCCAAACACTATCTGTAAAACTGCCTTTAATTTTGTTCTTATCTTTAATCACATGTCCAAAATACTGTAAGACTAACTGGAGGAGTGGAATTGGCTTGCATTTAGGAATGAGGAAACAAAGTTAAATGCCTGAAGACTCCATAAAGCATTCATGTTATGGGTCTAATTTTATAAATGAAAAAAGGTAAGAAAGAGAATGCTTGCAGGGGCAGTTTCCCTTAGTCAGGCTAGTAGCCATGGAGTCTATGGCCTATCAAAAATGTGAGGGTCATTATGTACTGGGAGACAGTTTGGGACTGGGGAATGGAACTGATTTTATTTGTCAGGATAAAGGACTAATAAGGATATGAGATCCAGCTGTGGTAAAATCAAAGCAGAAACAAAGATTTCATTCTCATGGCTCCTGAGTAGCCCAGGAAATCAATCACCTGCTGTGTTATCAGAGGGGCCTTTCTGGCTACAGCAATTCCACTGTGTGTACTTGAGCTCACACCATATGTCTTAAATGAAAAGGCTTCATTACAATCTACCCATTTGTTTATACTGTCTTCATAATGTGTCACCATGGAATCAGTGAGGTTGCGAAACAAATTTTAATTGTAAAAATAATTTAAAATACAGAAGAGCTGACATCCATTTTCCACATCATATATACATTTATAATGTTCAACACACTGCTCAAAACTCCAGACAAATCCATACAGTAAAAATATTCTTTATAAATCTGTGCTGAAATTCCTCAAAGTTTGATTGTTCAGGGAAGCAGGGTAGGGAATGTGAGTTCATCAATAGTGGTTTTAAATCAGAGAAATAATTAATCTTATTATGGTGAACTCCACTACAGCAGAATGAAAAAGGAAAAAAAGACTATGTCATGAAGATAAGGTGATAATGGTATATACCATTTCAAATTGGAAACAACTAAAAAGATGTATAGATTTCAAAAAAACATAATAATCAAAATGTCTACCCAGAAGAAAAATCTTCAGTCTATGAACTAATATCTACTTTTCTAAGAATGGAGCTTAAAATTTGGCAATATGGATTCCAATATACAGTTTGTTATATAATACACAACAACATCTCATTTGAAACTTGATACCCAAAATCAGTTCAAACAGATTGGGAACAATTTTGTTATTTTTAAAATTATGTGTGTGTGTGTGCATATGTGTATATACAGTCATTACTGATCACATAACCAATCTCAAGTCTCACTTGACACATCACAACTGGCAATTAGGAATTTGATGAAGTTGTATCACCCTGTATCAGCACATCATAAGCAAACAAGGGAAAATTTCAGAAGAACTCCAGGAACATAATGGTTAGAGAATGAGAAATGTGGGGCAGGGTAGAAGGGTGGGAGATAGTTTCAAAGAAGAAGCAAGGAAGAATATGTCTTCAAGGAAGATATGTTCTTTTCTCCAAAGTTAGAAAATATACCCATCCCAAGATGATAGACTCCAAATGTGTCATATGATGCCATCATAACAGCAACCAATGTCAGCCACCTTGCTGTTGTTAGAATACCACCAGGCCCACGCTGGGATCTTTTGAATAATATATAACAGTCTTAAAGAGACAGAATTAAAAATTAAAGCTGAGTCTGCCTCATATATATATATTTTTTAACATCTTTATTGGAGTATAATTGCTTTACAATGGTGTGTTAGTTTCTGCTTTATAACAAAAACATCAGTTATACATATACATATGTTCCCATATCTCTTCCCTCTTGCATCTCCCTCCCTCCTGCCCTCCCTATCCCACCCCTCTAGGTGGTCCCAAAGCACAGAGCTGATCTCCCTGTGCTATGCGGTTGCTTCCCACTAGTTATCTATATATACAATGGAATATTACTCAGCCATAAAAAGAAATGAAATTGAGTTATTTGTAGTGAGGTGGATGGAGTTAGAGTCTGTCATACAGAGTGAAGTAAGTCAGGAAGAGAAAAACAAATACAGTGTGCTAACACATATATATGGAATCTAAGGGAAAAAAAAAAAAAGGTCATGAAGAACCTAGTGGCAAGACAGGAATAAAGACACAGACCTACTAGAGAATGGACTTGAGGATATGGGGAGGGGGAAGGGTAAGATGTGACCAAGTGAGAGAGTGGCATGGACATATATACACTGCCTCATATATATTTTAATACAAATTCTAAATAGGCACTTTCAGTACATATTCTAAGACATTTGGTTGTTAATTACAAAAGGTGATTTGAGAAGGAACATGTTCCCCTGAAAGAAAAACTAACATACAAGTGTTCATTCTGGATTTTGTAGTAAAAAGAAAATTTCCGTCAATGGCTTGGTAGAATTCTACTAGTAATGCGTCTATGGCAGCATAACACTGTTTTCATCATTTTTCTTCAAATAGTTGAGCTGACTAGAAGTTTGAGGATAAGGAGGAGATCTGTATAGATACTAGACCCAAATGTTTCACATTGCTCATTGACAGTGAACTTGAGAGATATACAATATCACTAGGAAGCTGCCTTGTGCACATTGAATCATATCTCCTGATAACTGTGAGAACAAAGTACTCAGAATATCTATTTTGGTTTGTTTGGGGGTTTTGTGGAGTGTGCAGAGGGATTCAGTGTGATCATGTGCTCAGACATATTCAAATGAGAATTCACGCTTCCCATTTCTGTATTTTTTGCTAATTTGAAGTGATGAGTTTCTATATTGACTTAGTTTTTTCACATAATTATCCTAAACCATAAGTGACACTTTAACCTTTAAAATCAAAATGTTGAGAGATAGATACTGGAAACTTGTATTTAAAGATAGTGGCCAATGTGGCACATAAAAAAGTCTGCAATTAATGTAATTTTTCACTCCACTCAGATAAGATGTTAAAAGAACCATAAAACTTTTATGATGATGACTTTATTGGAAAAGAAAAATGGCATTATAGTGATATTTAAAGCATTATCATAGAAGACTACTTTATTACAGATATACATACACATTTAGGCATTGTTCTTTTAGCTGTCCTAGGCTATTGCTCAGCCAAACTAATAAGTCTGAACTGTTTTCTAATTCCTGTGTAAAGATGAAGGTATTGGAAACTTACCAGGAATACTAAAGAAGAAACACACACACTAGGGAAAATGCACCTGTGCATTGCTATTCTCTGTCTGACTCTCTGACTGCCACCATTAATATTTTTTGTGTCTTTCACAGCTGTCAGAACGTGCTGGCTTCTGCTTTATTCTCAGAGCCTAAACACATCTTTTCAAGCTACATGGTTTGCATGCTAATGCTCAACCAACGCATATTATTCACTCTAATTTTGATGTTATCAAAGGCAGGACAAGGATTTTAAATGACAGAATCATTCATACTAATTAGAAGAACTATTTAACAGCCAACCTTAGCTTTCTCAAAGACTAAGGCATAAATAAGAAATAGGCCTCAGAATTAAAATGATAGTAATAGCATAGAAAATTTTTAGATGTTCACATTTATTTATTTTGTGTTTTAAATCCAATTGGGTACTATTTTCAAGTAATCAGAAATCAGAGGATACACCATTTACACAAGGTATGATCATATGGGTTTCAAGACAATGTTACCTTGGAGATCATTTAGCAAAACTCCCCAATTTCATGAATGAGGAAGCTTAGAAGAAGATAAATTCTACCCAAAGTCATACTGTGAGTTAATGGCAGAGTCAGGGCTTAAAACCATGCTCTTTTGTCTCTCAGCTACATAATATAAGCTAAAATCAAATAGCAGAAAAATGTAAATCACTTTAAAAATTAGGGCACTTAAAAGATATTTTTTAATTGACTTATTCTACATAGAATCTCTATGCCAGCCACAATGATCAAATTTTCTTCCTTACAAGCTTTTTACTTGTGCTTTTATATCATAAGTGATCACATCACCTCTGCCATATCTTACAGTAAGAGTTTTAACCCTTACACCATCAGAAGACCTGTAATTGATCAATGTGCCACTTCTCAAAATATCATGCTATCCTGGTGGGGCCTTTTGCCACTTTATTTAGAATAATGATAATCTCAGTACTTACAGAGGAATTGCTTTCCACACCAAACACTCCTCAGGAGATATAACTTTACTCACTCAAACAAATATACAGAACATGAATTAGCTCACCATTATTTACATTATTTGGCCCACTTGGAGGCTTACAGCCTGCCCATAGGCCATCTAGGTAAAATACACAGTTGGATTTCTAAGCGCATAGACCTCTACAATCTTGAAACACAAATTAGATAAGGATCAAACCTGAAGGACATGCTGAGCTTGCTCACTGCTTTAATCATGTATAAGGGTCTACATGTAAAAGAGAAGGAAACATATGAGGTAAAGGATTCCTAAAGAATGTCCAAATTAGTGATTTTATAAGTAGAATATGCTAAATCAATTGTTAATAAGATAGACTGATAAGAGTTTGTGAGTTTTCTACAAAATATGAGAAAAAATGTATAAGTATTATTAACTGGAAATTTTTTGCAGCTATGAAGACAAACAGGGTAAGCCTTTTAGATTCAAGATTATTAATTTCTCCTATCTTGTGTTAATTGGAAATTCAGAAGGGCCAGTGAAACATTGCCAGACTGGTAGAAGTAAAAAAAATAGACGCCCTACATTAGTTAATCGGCAAATAACATGATTTCTGAGGATATGTCACTAATTCATTAGATTGAACTACTTAGAGTTCCATACAAAAAATAGAATTGTAGTAGGGAAAAAGAAAACTTAAGAAAGAAGAAAAGAGGAAGGACCTCAAGAAGTAAAATACACACTGGACCGTGATACACTTAAAAGATGTGAGAATCAAAAAATATCTATTAAGCTTTTTGCATCACACATTCACTCATATAATCACTGGTTTTTCACAGTCAATACACAAGGAAAATCAACAGTTTCCTCTCTGTTTCGACCAGGGAAAGAGGGCAATGAGTAGATACCTCCAATTGGAAGAGAACCATGACCTAACAATTCAAAGTGCTCTTGTACATTAATCTCTCCCTTCTTAATCATCAAACTAATCTTGTAAAGAATCTCAGAGATATAGAAATGTCTAATGACTTAAATACTGTATTATGTAAGTGTCAAGGATTATACCCTGAACACAAAGACAGATGGGAAAAAGCTTCTGGCCCCAGTTCTATTATATACTTGGGGAACAACCATAAACTGGTTTCCAAGACAGAGTAACAAAGAATAACACACCCTTTGAATGAAATAGTCATTTAAGGATATGGCATTTCCTTTAAGTGATCTAGAAATCAATTAGTTTCAGTCTATTTCATTGTACTGACTACTAAAATGAGGACAAAAGACTCAATGGTGTCCTCCCTCAAAAAAAAAAAAGTTGGGCTTCCCTGGTGGCACAGTGGTTGAGAATCTGCCTGCCAATGCAGGGCACACGGGTTCGAGCCCTGGTCTGGGAAGATCCCACATGCCGCGGAGCAACTAGACCCGTGAGCCACAGCTACTGAGCCTGCGCGACTGGAGCCTGTGCTCCGCAACAAGAGAGGCCGCGATAGTGAGAGGCCCGCGCACCGCGATGAAGAGTGGCCCCCGCTTGCCACAACTGGAGAAAGCCCTCGCACAGAAACGAAGACCCAACACAGCCAAAAATAAATAAATAAATAAATAAATAAATAAAAGAAGAAAAAAAAAATTGACTTGGAGAAACTTAAGATTCTATAAGTGAAGTTTTACAAAAACACTTTTTCCCCACATACTGGAAAGAGTTTGTTGTGTTATGCAGTGCTATTCACGTATTCCCAGGCACATACCGATGGTTCTGCTCTACAGCACCCACATCCTCGTGGCAAGCAATGAAGTGTTTCTGTTATGACTGTCACCATTGTTTTGACTGTCTTTAACCTGCTTGGCAACTTGAGAATCCTTTTGTCAGAATCTGCACCCATAAAGTGGTCACAGCATGGCCTTTGTTGATAAACTGTTCTCACTTCACTGACAGATATTTTCTGATGTCTTGAATATAGTGACAGTGATCCCACAGTGACAGCTAACACTGGAAATTTTCTACAGCCCAATTTTAACTATAAGATATAGAAGAAGACCCAGGTGAATTGAATTGACGGGTCATAGGGTACAAATGCAAACTCCTTCCAGGAATGTTTGAGAATACCTAGTTATGTACATCCTTGCCAACATTAGGTACTATGCTATTTTAAAATCTTTGTCAATTGGATTAATTAAAAATAATATCTTTTTATAATTTATCTTTTTTATTATTTAATATTTTCATATCTTAATTTGCCATTCTTATTTTTCACTTGTTGACTCTCTTCACCTGTTTTTCTATTGAGGACATCATCTATTATTCAACTGGAAGAGCACTCTATGTACAGAATATCAATTCTAAAGTTGAGAATATATTAAGGGGTAAATGACCAATATGTCTTTGATCTAAAATACCTGCATCAGGATGGAGAAAATGTTATTCATTAAAATTCCAGAGGAGTTAGTAGTGGAGAAGTATATTTCTCTGCAGTCATATATTTCTCTGCAGTCTGTACTTGAAGAAAGGTTGCTTTGGAGCTTGAATTTTTGGAAGTTTGAGACATAGAATAGGCACGAGAAAAAGTGGAAAGTTGTGGATATGTGACCTGATTGGAAGCAATCTAAACGTCCAGCAATATAAGGTTGGTTAAGTAAATTATAATATAATCCACGTAGTGAGATGATATGCAATTGTGGTAGGCAGCTTCTAAAATAGCCCCCAGTGATACCTGGCCCATTGTATCATCTTTTGTATCATCCTTATCCCTTGAGGGCTGTCTGGACCTAATGACTTGCTTCTAACCAACAGAATATGGCAAAACTGAGGGGATGTTACCTCTGAGCCTGGGTTACAAAAAGACTCTGGCTTCTCTCTTGGTCACCCCTCTTGCTCTCTCACTTCCTCTGACAGAAGCCAGCTGCCGTGAGCTGCTCTGTGGAGAAGCCCACATGGCAAGGAACTAAGGGAAGCCTCCAGCCAACAAGTGAGGAACTGAGGTCTCAGACCAATGGCCTACAAGGAACACAATCCCACCAACAAGCATGTGTGTGAGTTTGCAAGCAAATCCTGCCCCAGTTGAGGCTTGTGATTTCTGTAGGCCCAACCCACTTAAATATTTGTTGCTTTAAACACTAAGTTTTGGGGTAATTGGCTAATGCAGCAGCCATTAAAAATGATAATGTGGATGTGTGGCGTCAGGAGGATGGTGTGGATATTGGTGTGTGTACATGTAGTCTGTCCTGCTGCAACACATGCAAAGCTAAGATCCTAAGGACCTTATAAAAGCTCACCTTCTCTATCCTTTCTAGTACTTTTCATTTTCCATACTTGTGAATTACCAATTTTCATATATTATATAACCCTCTGAACCTTGGGAAGCTCCAATGAGTACACACTAATTTGTTGTAGCTGCTGAACTACCTTATCTTCTTTTGATTCTGCCCCCACACATTCCTTCCCCTTATGTTTGACTCTTGCAATTCTCTTTACTGCCCACTCTGCCTTTTCCTTAAGTCAGTCTTAAGTGCTCATTAGAGTTAAGGGGCATTGGAAACACTAGGACTCTATCCAACAGCCCCTTAACACACCTATAGCACAAAGATTATTGACATCCTTAAAGGAAGCTTTGAAGTCCTCCCATCAGCCAATGCCTTCTAAATTATTCCCCCCAAAATCAACTATGATAAAGATGATTTTAATATTGAGTAATGTTATTTCATTCTGGTATTTAAAATATTAATAACAATGGCATAAGTGATAACTCTTAGCTCTTTATAATTACAAAATCCCATTTCCCTAGCAGGCCATCTAGGACAATGGTCTTCATTGTGTTGATTTGAAAGCATGTATATGAAACAACAAAGCTGACCTCCATCTCCCACAGAGTCTATCGTGCATCAGATGCCAAAGTAGCCAAAGAGGCGTCACACAAGATCCAAAAAACATTCAACTTCTCAAAAGCATCCCTGGGTAAGAACAAAATTCTCCTCCAGTAGAATTATCTCACTTCAGCACCTGCTTCTCATATTCTTATTTCCCATGATCTTGGCTGTTTCCCCAGTTTCTGGGTTCATCCTGCTACCACAACTCTGGCTCAGCTGTTCAGCTCTCCACATCTTCTGATGACTCCTATTTTCAATCTTGACTGCCCCCGTGATCCTGTCTCTCTTGGCTCCCAGCCTCAACCTGATGCCCACTTGGTGCTTTCTGTTTCTGAACACCTTTGGACAACCAGTCCCGGGTAGTAAGGGCATCACACTGGACACATAGGAAGCTAATTAATGGACCTCTAGCAATATTATTAGGTGTAGTCATATTTAGGTCCTGTTAAAGAAAAAAAATGATTTGACACTTGTTAATTGGTAGGGAAGACTTTAATCAGAAATATTATGATAGGTGTCAAGGCAATCACAGCAGGGAAGAGATATCCGGCTCCATGCCGAATACAGCAAAGACAGCTGAGGGTCTGTATCCAAGGAGCAGAGTTGGGGGAGATCATGGATAGAGAACTACTAAGAGGAGATTTCAATGGTAGGGGGATTTTTGCTAAACCAACTTAACAGAATTCTTGCAGATGGAAGATCAAGGTAATGAAATATTGAGGGGGGGAGGGATGAGGAATTTGATTAGACATCAAGGATGGGAGACTCTCTCTAAAGTGTGGCAGGATACTTGCTAAAACTGGACTCGGCAGGCTGAAAACAGGACCCAAGGACAAGGACTAATCAGAAAGAGTGTTCAGAGGAGCCTGTTTACTCCTCTTACCAAAGAGGAGTTTGGTCAAAGAGAGTCTTTGTCAGCCCAAATCAGCAATTGTAAACAGAAGAAGGCAAGAGGGAAGTTAACAGACATTTAATGACTGTCTGATTGTGACACTGTGTTATTATGTAGTACTTTGTTTATATTATCTTATTTAATCCTAATTAATATAAGGAAGGTATTATTATCCTCACCTTACATATGAAGAAACTAAGGCTCAAAGAAATTTGATAATAGACCCTGGGATCAGAAGATCTAGATTAGATGTTGGCTTTTTCTTGTAAACTTTCACTATCTCTAGGGACCTTAAACAAGTCACTTAACCTCTCTCAGACTCAGCTGATGTTCAAAATGAAGACAATATACATTCCTCTCTGGTCTTTTATCAACTGTTATCTATGTGGGAATTACTACCTAACCTGTCTCTCTTAAATTTTGTCTCTAGATTCATATCTCCAAATGCCTACTAGATAGATGCTCTTGAAAATAAACGTCCCAAATTGAACTCATTATCTTATTTCAAAATTCTTCTCTGCTTCCTAAATTCTTGACCTCATTAAATGACAGCTATATCATTTTCCAAGCTAGAAACACAGAGTTATACTCAACTCCAGGCACTCAAGACTCCCATACCAAAACACACACACTTCCATAAGCAGATACGTAATCCTAAGAGAAATATTTCCCAAAGCCATCTTCTCGAGTATGTCTTCATGGTCACTCTGTTCATGCTCTCATGTCCCCTGGGCTGCAAATGACAGTCTCTGGTGACTTCCTAAACCAATAATTACTACCTGCCCCAGTCTGTCCTCTTAAGAGTCATAACTGTCATATCTATTAAAACTGAATCTGATCATGTCACTGTGCTGCTTAAAAACCCTATTAACACTTCACTGCCTACCAGTGCGATCTAAAGCCCTTAGCTAGGCATTCTAGGCCCTTCTCAGTCAGCTTCAACTTCGTGCCTAGCACCACCCCTAACTGCCCCTCCCCACTGAGCATCCATTCAGAAAACTCTCCCTCTGTATCACCTGTTCCCTCTCTGAAATGTCCATCCCCTAATTTTGTACCTGGTCAAATGCCTTCAAGATCCAGGTCAAATGTCATCTTCCTCCCTGAATTCCTCTGGCATCATCTCCTCAACACCCTGACATCCACAGCACTTTTATCCATGCCTCTAGCATAATGCTTAATCACAAAGGAAGTTAATATCCCACACATCTATTTCTCCCATCAAACTAGATGCTTCATGAATGTAAAGACCATGTATGAGTCACACTTATGTCTCCTGAGCCTTACTTAATCTAAAATATCATTACACCTGCAATACATTTCTTAAGCCACAAAATTACAGAAAATAAGATAGCTCTCTTTGTCCATCATTTAAAATCAAGAAAAACAGGGGCTTCCCTGGTGGCGCAGTGGTTAAGAATCTGCCTGCCAATGCAGGGGATGCGGGTTCGAGCCCTGGTCTGGGAACATCCCACATGCCGCGGAGCAGCTGGGCCCGTGAGCCACAATTACTGAGCCTGCGCATCTGGAGCCTGTGCTCTGCAACAAGAGAGGCCGCGATAGTGAGAGACCCGCGCACTGCGATGAAGAGTGGCCCCCACTTGCCACAACTAGAGAAAGCCCTCACACAGAAACGAAGTCCCAACACAGCCATAAATAAATAAAATTAAAATCAAGAAAAACAAAGACAGCTACATTTCAACATGCAATGTTAATTCAAACTCGGCAAAGTTCCCATTCATTTAAAATTAAGGAAAAATAAGATCCAAAAAAACTCGTTCCCTAGGATTAAAATACACTATTCTATAATTATAGACTACATTTAAAAAATTGAAGTGTGTTGGTTCTTTGGGTATTTGATTTCTTTCATTCCATTTACAACTTTTATACCATAAGCCTCCTAAAGTCATTTCCTAAGTAGTTACTAGAATAAAAGAATTTAAATTAAATACCTTAAAGTTTTTTCTTAGGAATATTAAATCATCACTGCCAATGACTGCTCAATATATATTCTGGGTTGCTATGATTCTTAGTTAAAAAACTAAATTCTATAATAGAAAAACATTAAACATTCCTCTTCAATAAAGTAATTCTAAATGATGTAATAGCAACTTATACACATATAAGCTCATTATTTGCAATATTCTTCATTGTTTTAGTTATCAGAGATGAGTTACAAATATTATAAACAGTTTGTTTGCAAAATATAATTGCTTTAGGGACTTCCCTGGTGGCGCAGTGGTTAAGAATCTGCCTGCCGATGCAGGGAACACGGGTTCGAGCCCTGGTCCAGGAAGATCCCACGTGCCATGGAGCAACTAAGCCCATGTGCCACAACTACTGAGCCTGCGCTCTAGAGCCCGCAAGCCTCAACTACTGAGCCCACCTGCCACAACTACTGAAGCCTGCACGCCTAGAGCCTGTGCTCCGCAACAAGAGAAGCCACTGCAATGAGAAGCCCGTGCACTGCAACGAGGAGTAGCCCCTGCTCACCACAACTAGAGAAAGACCACATACAGCAACAAAGACCCAACTCAGCTAAAAATAAAATAAATTAATAAATTTAAAAATATATATATGTAATTGCTTTATTATTACACAATGTGCCATTAAATATTAAATTTTAATTATTAAATAATGTACCTTAAATTATTACATAACCTAAATATTTATACAATCTGTCACTAAATTCTATGATCTTTATGATCCACACTGACTCATCAGAATTATTAAGAACTACAATTCAAACCTGTGCTAATATTTAGAACTTTTTCTGAACAATGTCTTTCAGCAGACAGAAACATGTAGATGTTATGCTTACTGTTCTTCGCTGTAGAACTCAACATACCTTCTTGTCTCTAAATTACATTTATCAACTACACTATATTGTAAAGAGTAGTTTATTTACATGCTTCCCAAAAAAAACTGAAATGCCATTTTCTCTAGGTAATTTTCCTAATACTGTTCCTCTGGATAATGTGGCCTGGTCAATTTCATTTCTGTGAAAAAAACAAATAGACATTTTATCTACCTTTCAGGTATATTTTGCTTTGTCAGAGACTGCTAGTTATCTACTCGATATCCATTCTCCCCTTCTTCCCCATTAATGGGATTCCAATTTTGTTGGCAGCACCCATGTGCTCAAGAAGAAAAAATAGCACCTATATTTCCCACCACCCTTGCAGATGGGATGGTCATGGGACATAGAATAGGCCAATGCTATGGAAATGGAATTTGTTGTTGAGCCTTCTGGAGAAGCTCCAGAAAAAGGAAATCTAACTCAGCTGACACAGTCATTTTTGTCCTTTGCTCTTGTGCCTTCTTCCTTCTTTAGACCTTGAGAAAAAGGCCAAAAGAATTGCAGACTTTTTAGCCCTGACACCCAGAGCCACCAAGGCAACACCAGCAACCAGATTTCTCATTACGTAAGAAAAAAACAAGCTCTTGTCTTGTTTAAGCCATTGTTTTGAGTCTTCTGTTTCACAGCGAAACTGAATCCCCAAGAAATCTGTACTAATACAGTTACTAGAATCACACTGCATACCTATCTACACAAAAGAATGGCACTGCTTGCACACATGGATTTTATTAAATTTTAAATTTCAGCACTTTAGTAAAAGTCATTAGACAGATCCAATTTTGTCTATAAATGAAAAGCTTTTGAGAGACTAGGTCCCAAAAGAAGAGGAAAGTATATAGTAAAGAGGGAGACAATGAAAGAAAGGAAGGTCAGCATCCTCAAAGACAGATTCCTCCACAATAGAGCACTAGAAAAGGATTAGGCAGAGTCCAACAGAGCTGCTTCTGAAAATAATAGCTATGTTAAAAGAAAAAAAGGAAGAAAAGACTATGAACATCATAGCCTTTGAAATGTGTAGAATGTTACAAAAATAATGATGTGTTCTATATATCTGTTCTTTACATTGTGAATTCATTATTTTGTTTGAAATTCTCAGAACATCAGACATACTCATAAATATCAAGTCATATATAAAAGATTCTGAATTCATTGTCTCTTTCATTGAATATTTTAAATGACTACTCTATGCCAGACACTAACTATTCTAGGTCCTGGAGATAGGGCTGTAAAGGAGACAGTCAAAGCTTTTGTTGCTAAGGAGCTTACAGTATGAAGCAGGGGAGGGGAGACAGATGTACACAAGTTAGACGGTGATAAGTGCTGAAGAGGAAAAGAAAAAGGGAAGAGGTGAGAGATGTCAGGAGTTGGTATGATTTGAGATGGGGTAGTGAGGAAACCTCACTGAGATGACATTTAGTAAAGATCTAAAAGGAGTAAGAAGGGACTTCTCTGGTGGTGCAGTCGTTAAGAATCCGCCTGCCAATGCAGGGGACATGGGTTCGAGCCCTGGTCTGGAAAGATCCCACATGCCAGGGAGCAAGTAAGCCCGTGTGCCATAACTACTGAGCCCGCATGCCACAACTACTGAAGCCCGCACCCCTAGAGCCCGTGTTCCACAATGAGAGAAGCCACCACAATGAGAAGCCCACGCACCGCAACAGAGAGTAGCCCCTGCTCTCCGCAACTAGAGAAAGCCCGCGTGCAGCAACAAAGACCCAACGCAGCCATAAATAAATAAAATAAATAAGTTTTAAATTAATAAATAAATAAAATAAAAGGAGTAAGGAAACAACTTATGTTGCTATCTAGGGAAAGAACATTCCAGGCCAGTAGGGGAGGGGAAATAAGCAAAAGCAAAAGTTGGGAGGTTGGAGTGCTTACTTCACGTGCTGCTCAGAGTATAGTTGGAGGCCAGTGGGACTAGGGGGGAATAAAGCACTAATTTGAAAACAACGTGATTGTGTAACATCTCAGACAGCACATCCATTTGCTCAACATTCATCCACAACATAAAAAACTTACATTTGCGCCTCATAGTTTGCAATGATATGGAGGGTGGGAGTTCTCGAATGGAACATTTTAGGAAACAATAACAACAATAAAATTCTTGAGATACCATAAGAAAATTGGCTTTCAAATAACTGGTCAGAAGGAACCATATTTTCATATTGTTACCACATTTTAAAAGGGAATGGCACTCAAGCATTTCTTGCACTTTTTAAATCTCAGGTTTTCAAAAATGTGCTGCCCATATTAAGTACTAGTTTCAAACTTTAGAAGATTTTTATCCTGTAATAACATGTAATTTTCTGAAAGAGTATTGCTTGCGTGAAGAAAATTAAGCACCTGTCTCAATTTAGGAGTATGTCTGAAAGAGTATCCCTTAAAAGGGTTATATTCTTAGGGGTCAGAAATAGTAGATTGAGGTTTGTAATGTGTATCAAAATGGAAATTTTATTTTGATAGATTTTATATCATTCCAATTGCCCCACTGAAATGTGGATATAAGAATGCTAAAATCTGCTGCATTAAAATTTTAAACTCGTTGTTCTAAAATGAATGTATCTTGACTGCCTATGTGCTTGGGGTGAGTCATTTATCCTCTTATTCTCCCACAGAGAATTTGGTATATAACTGATTCACTATGCTGTACAGCAGAAACTAACACAACATTATAAATCAGTTATACTCCAATAAAATTTGTTTTAAAGTATAGAAAATGTTGCTATAAAAAAGTAAAAAAAAAAAATCCACAGTGAAATATATATTAAAAATAATAACATACAGATTGCATATAATACAAGGCATAGGAAACAGAATGGCAAGCCTCAATAGTAATGCTGAAATGTGGAATATAAGAAAACAATGTTTTCAATATTCTGAGGGAAATACATTTTTAATCCACAATGCTATATCAAACAAAACTATTAATCATAGGAAGATGAGATAAAGATATTTTCAGACTTGCAAAAAAGCATAAAAATGTATTTCTCAAACATCCTTTCTGAAGCAGCTGTTGAAGAATTTCTTTATATAAAGCAGAAATAAAAAAACAACAAAGGAAGACATGGGACTCAGAAACACAGTCCATCATCAGGATGGCAGCAAAAGAGTATAAAATGACTCATTCTAAAAAAATAAAAAGCAGTGTTTTGACACAGTTGGAGAAATAAAATCAAATTACCTACTCCTGACATTATATTTCCTCCACTAAAATCACCTATTTCTTGTTTCAACACTTCAACCTTTCTTGAAGGTAACACTACACTGAATTGTAGAGGATGCAAGATGTCTCTTCAAATATGAAAAAACTCTTGGTATTTCTGAACCAGGAAATATTGATAGCTTATTGTTCTCACAAATTATTTGAATTTTTTAAACTTATCTTCCATATATTGTTCTGGCCTCCAAAATTCTTATGTGAGACCAGGGATTATAATGCAGCCTTTATTGTAATGCCAAAAGTTACCAACATAAGATAAGTATTCAATAAACAACTATGTAACCTACATGATACTGAGTTTATAGTAGTTGAAGCGTAATTAATTCACGAGTTGCTACTTCAGGTGTGATGACTCAATGATGCTACATAAGAAGCTATCAAAGAGCTGCATAACAAAGACCCAACAGGTGTAATCAAGTGGGGCTCCAGTATTTTGAAGAACATATTAGAAGAAAGCAGACCTTCTCTAAATATCTAGTGACAGAGGCTCATTACATAAAGACTATACTTTGAGCAAATACTAGACAAAGACTAGGAAATTTCTGTGATTCTAATTAGGGTCCTAAAACAAGAAGTTGACAGTCCAGAACAGATGGCATGAGAAAAGTAGGAGTATATCCCTGGGATGAAAGAAAGAAGGAAGAAAGGTAAGAAGGAACTGAGGGAGGGAGGGTATTCAGGAGAGAGAAAAGGAAGGAGAATTGAAAACAGAAAGAAGGAAGGGAAAGAAAAGGGAAGGGAAATACAAAAGGAACAGAATATTCAGAACTATTCTCTTAGTGGCACTAAGTAAAGGTTATCATTAGTACCCTCACAGAAGTTATTGTCAGAATTCACTATTTCTTTCATTTATTGAACAAACATACATTGTGACTGTGGTGTCAGGCACTGTGCCAGGAATTAAGGATTCAACAATGAACCCTATACCAGTGATAACTCTCCTCGTGGAGTTTAAGATTTGTGTATAGATGCATGTATACCTCATAAAAATGTGTATTTTCCCGTGTTATTATTTTTATAATTCTCAACATATCCTTTTGTGTTTTCCTCGAAATCCAGAATAAAGAAACCATTCCAGGCCCTAACTGGGTTAGTCTTACTGACCATAGTCAGGACTTTGGGGCAAAGAGAATGCCAAGGGTATAGGGCCAAATAAGCACCACTCTGCAGAATCATGTTTTACTAAGTTTTTGGGGTTTTTTTTTTTCTGTGTACACAGCTTATTACAGCTACTGGTTTGTTTTTTATTACTGCTGTTGATGCTAAAAGGGACATCTGGAAACCAGGGATTAAAAGTTTTCAGCTCCATGTGAGCTCAGGGTTATAGCCCCAGATAGGCAAGTAACTCTAATCAATTTTGCCAAGGTTGTCACTAATAGAATCTGTAAAATCAAGACTGGTGTGTCAAGGGTCTCTTGTACCAAGAAGTATTTTAAAAGCTGCAGTCTTTTGGGATTCTGCTTTCCCCTGTAGCCCACTATGCCTCTGGGATATACTGAAGCAGGATTTCAATAAAGACTAAGCTTACATTTTACATATGGAATTGGAACCATCAGAGAAGACCTGAGACTCAGTCATAAGCAAGGGTTCGGGCAAGTTATTTTATGCATCTCTCCTACACACAGACTGGAAACTATAGCTCTAAAATTGATCCCACTGTGACCTGAGGCAAAACATTTTCCAGAACAAATGCGCGCACTAATTGCTCTCCTTTATCCATTTGTTCCCCATCCTTTCCTGGTTTCCCCTTTTCTCTTTACCTTTGCCCCATGGTGATCTCTCATGAGAGGGAATCTGTTTCCTTTTTTCCATTACAGAATCGAAAGAAATACGAGAAAGGGGTTGTCTGAAATAAAAATTAAGAGGACAAAGGACACATTCAAGAAAAGAACCCCTTAAAAACTACTGCACATTTGGATATGTTTTCATTCACCAACTTGTGCAATTGAATCCTTAAGAGAGCAGGAAAAGAAGCACCCCAATTCTTTTATAGAAGACCAATAAGATCAGTAATCCCTTTGCTTCTTCCTCTTCCTTGCGTAAGCCACCCTAATAAAGAAATGAATTCCCCTCTCCTCTTTTTATTTTCATTGTGTGTGTCAAAGCCTTGGACGGACATTTTGTTATTCTGGAGTCCTGTGGACAAAGATATTTGAGATGTGAGGGGCATGTTAAGAAACCATTTATAGCTTATACAACAGAGCTTTAAAAAGCCCAGGGTCAGCACGGCAGTGTCTAGTTCACCTAAAGCAAAGATTTTCAGCCAAGGGAAAAAGAGAAATGGTGTTTTGAGTTTTATTTACCACATACTGATAGTTCAAAGAAAAACAAAAATAGCAGAGACTAAATGCACTATTACTGACCTAGACACAGAGAAAAAGGGATTTTTGAATGTGCAAAATAAAAATTTTAAAAATTACAATGCTTCGAAATTGTTATTTAACAATGTTTCTGTGTCCTGGCTTCAATTTAGAAAAATCTCTGGAGCCAGAATTTCCCTTTTATAAAACAGTATAAATCCTGAAAAACTTGGTTTCTAAACATCTTAATGATGATGATTACAAGAATTGACTTTCAAAGACTTTTATTGTTACCAAAAGACATCAGAATGAGAAAATAGTATTTGGTTGCCAGTAATACGAATTCTAATAGTGAAATTTGCGTACACAGTTTTGCTTTTTGCAGCCTTTAAGAGATTGAAACAGCAGTTTAAGGGCTCACAGACATTCTCTTACCTTCCATTAATCCTTCCCTTAAAGGACTCTGGCTGCTAACTACCTTTGGGCAAACTACCAACACAAGAGGTACCCAACTGTGAAAGTTTCCGTGAAGTCTCTCAGAGTCACATTCAGAAATAGGCGGCTAAATAAAGGGTGTGACCGTGTATGGAATGTGAGTTGGAAAGAGTGCCTAAATGGGTTAGCTTCTCTGAAAAGGGAATTGAAGCTGCATTTACAGGTGATAGAGATGGCTCTGTCAGTCAGTCACCTCCTACCAATCTATCTAACCCACTCTGATCTTTCTTTTTCTTTTCCTACTTACCAATCAGCTCTCCTCCCCTGCTCAGAATCTTTCTTCTTGATATACAGATCGCCAACAAACACATGAAAGGATGCTCAACAACACTAATCATTAAAGAAATGCAAATCAAAACAACAATGAGGTATCACCTCACACCAGTCAAAATGGCCATCATCAAAAAAATCTACAAACAATAAACACTGGAGAGGGTGTGGAGAAAAGGGAATCCTCTTTCACTGTTGGTGGGAGTATAAATTAATAGAGCCACTATGGAGAACAGTATGGAGGTTCCTTACAAAACTAAAAATAGAACTACCATATGACCCAGCAATCCCACTACTGGACATATACCCTGAGAAAACCATAATTCACAGTCATGTACCACAGTGTTCATTGCAGCACTATGTACAATAACCAGGACATGGAAGCAACCTAAGTGTCCACTGACAGATGAATGGACAAAGAAGATGTGGCACATATATACAATGGAATATTACTCCGCCATAAAAAGAAACAAAATTGAGTTATTTGTAGTGAGGTGGATGGACTTAGAGTCTGTCATACAGAGTGAAGTAAGTCAGAAAGAGAAAAACAAATACTGTATGCTAACACATATATATATAATCTTAAAAAAAAAATATGGTTCTGATGAACCTAGGGGCAGGACAGGAAAAAAGATGCAGATGTAGAGAATGGACTTGAGGACGTGGGGAGGGGGAAGGGTAAGCTGGGATGAAGTGAAGGAGTAGCATTGACATATTGACATATATACACTACTAAATGTAAAATAGCTAGTGGGAAGCAGCTGCATAGCACAGGGAGATCAGCTCGGTGCTTTGTGACCACCTAGAGGGGTGGGATAAGGAGGGTGGGAGGGAGATGCAGGAGGGAGGGTATATGGGGATATATGTGTACATATAGCTGATTCACTTTGTTATACAGTTAGCAGAAACTAACACAACATTGTAAAGCAATTATACTCCAGTAAAGATGTTAAAAAAAAAAAGAATCTTTCTTCTTCCCTCTGCTAAGTCCTCTTCAAAGGAAATTGAGGTCAGGAAACAATAGAATACATACTACATGTGAGAGATTACCACCTCTTAAGTTGACTTCTTTAACTTCCCCCCTCCCTCCATTTTAAAGGAAATTCTCACTTGCTGCTCCCCAAGAACAAAATAGTTATTTTGCTGAAGTAACACAAAAGGAACTTCTTGGGAGGGCTTGTGATCACAGTGGGCATTAGGCTTGGAGATGCAGTCACCCTGTGTTGTGACCCTTGGTCAAGTCTAGTGAGTAATAGAACTCCAGGCTCCTCCCCTCCAACCAGGGGATTCAACAACAGTCACCAGCACTGGAGAGCAGTGGGGTGGCCTGCAGACTCGAGTTAGCCTGCTGGGCTTGTACCCCAGCTACGCTAACTCCAAGCTGCATCAACATGAGCAAGTACTCATCTAGAAAATGGGATTGCTAAAGATAATTACAGTACCAATATTCATAGTGTTGTTATGAGGTTTAAGTAAATAAATACTCATTAAGTGTCAAAGTGTTTAGAATAGTACCTGGCTCATAGGTTACATTAAATAGCTTGTCAAAATAAATTTTAGGCTTGCTAAAATAAAGTAATTTTAAAATGTAGATTGTAATCTATGTACCAATCCCATTTGTGATTAAAATATAATCGTCACCTTTGTTCCCTTACTTTTAAAAATTTTACATGCTTGGCATTAGAACTCCTTGGCCCCCATTCTTCTACCTTATACAACATAAAATAAAACTCAAAATTGTATTTTTTTTAGATAAGCATCTTGGTTTTTTTTTTCCCTAAACACTACAATACCTAGCAAAAGAGCTTAAACTTGAGTGGATTTTTGCAAAACTCGACTCTTTCTTAATAACATACTCTCTCATTCTAAATGACATAGGGAAAACTATATAGTATAGGTTATTTCCCTATGGTTTTTTCATTTGCAGGCTGTGCTTTCAAGCATGAACTCAACTAAGTAGAAAAAAAAAAGGCTTCAGTTACTAAACCCTATAAGCCAGTACAAAAAGATGCAGCTAAAGGTGCTATTTTCCATCAAAATAGCTATCTTGAATGCATTTCATTGCGGTACTTCCAATTTTGGATGGTGTTTTAATGGAAGTAAATGGAAGCTAAGGCCAGTTTGAGCAGTACTGTATTACAGGCTACAGCCATGACTCAGCAATTTGATTTAACCAGGTTCAATACTAGCTACACAATCCATTGCATCAGGAACTTCAGATTTTTCTCTGCAGTAAAACCGTTTAGAATCCTGATTTCCAGCCAATACTGACATCACCTGCTGTAATTCCTAATTAGAGTAGTATGGACCAAAACATGCCAATGGCCAAAATCTCATACATATTCAGAAGAAAGTTGGTCAGTTGACCTTGCTCAGTAAGGAAGCAAAGAGTAAGCACTCAAGGAAGAAAAAAATGTGGATTATTTATATAGATATGGAGAGAGAGAGATTCCTGGAAACAAGGCATTTAATGTTTTCAATTCAATATGTGCTTAGAGCCAGAGTTCCAAACCTCAGGACAGTAACTAATCAATTTAGCCACTTTTCACCAATAGCCTTTGTAAGGTTGAGACCAGAAAGTTAAGGTCTGCCACAACAAGATTACCATCTATTAAGTCATGGTTCTGGTCATCCTCTCCTCAGATTCAAGTTCTGATCCAGGAAGGGATGTCCATCTAAAGCGCTGACATTTGGTATGGATGCTTCATAAAATTCAGCATGTTAAAGACACATATAATTCCAATTTAAAAAAATAATTTGATGGTAAAAGTCTTCACTTTACAAAACTTGAAAGGTATTTTAAAGGCAAATGAACTCAATGTTTGTGAAGAAATTGCTAAGTGACATCCCCAAAAGAAAATTTGAGACCATTTGGAATTGTTTAATTGAGCATTCACTGTCTGATTAGAATGATGTGATTTCAATAATGTTCAACATTCATAAAATAAACCAGAATCCTTGTACTGTGCAACCTCACATTAAAAGAAGAAACAACAAATCTAAAGGATCAATCAAGATGGTAAAGAAGCAGAATTAAAAGCAGCAACATATTCTAGAGTATCCCATACACTACTTTGCTTTCATATTAATAAGAAAACAAGACTAAATAGGAACTAAAGAGGACAAGAGCTTTTCAGCCACAAAAGACAGTGCCTACTTTGCATGTTGGCCTACAAAAGCTCAATGGCCCTTTATTTATTTATTTATTTATTCATTTATTTATTTACTTATTTACTTATTTTTTTTACAACTGTCACTAAACACAGACCTCTCGAGTGGGAGGTGAGAGTACACACTGATGACTTCAGAAGGGCTTACTTTGTGAATGTCGTCGGGCCTGTCAATGGCCCTTTTTAGAAATACTAAATTGGAACTTTTCCAAGAAACACTTATTCAAAACCTCAGTAGTAATCCTCGAGTTTCGTAAGACAGTACCAAAGATTTTTTTTTTTTAATCATCTGACCATTCCTTTGGACATAGATAAAATTGAGTAACCCCTTTGAGCCATCTCATGCCTCCCGCCCACACACACACCATGAATTATTAACAACACTGAAGATATCAGAAAACATATGGCAATAATCAGCTTTTCTAAATAACAAAACTAAGTTTTGAACACAGTTTTTTTTAATTGTGTTAAGTTTTTTAAAATATAAATAGCTTGTGAGATTTTTTTCTAATTCATAAAGGAAAAATAAAAGTACAAAGAAAGATAAAATAGATAACTGAGAACATACTGTATAGCACAGGAAATTCTACTCAATGCTCTGTGGTGACCTAAATGGGAAGGAAATCCAAAAAAGTTGGGATATATGTACATGTATAGCTGATTCTCTTTGCTGTATGGCAGAAACTAACACAACATTGTAAATCAACTATACTCCAATAAAAATTAATTTTAAAAAAGTACAAAGAAAGAAAACAAAAGTAACCTATTATCACCTAAAAAAGTGACTACTAACATTTTGGTGTGTACTTCAAACTTCTTTCCATGCCTGTATATATATATAAAATGTTTTTAGTTTGTATAAAATTGAGATCCCCCAGAATATAGTTTTGGAAACAGTAATATACTACAAACATTTTTTCACATCGTTAAATATTCTTCTACTAATTATTTTAATTAAAATGGTATTTAACCAGTCTCTATCTGAGATTACAGGTTAATTGCTTATTGCTATAAATAATGCTTTGATAAATACTCTAGTAGATTAATCAAAAACTGTTTTCTTGAGAAACATTCCTAGAAGGGAATTGGGAATTTTTATGTTAAATTATATGTATGTTTTAATGTTTTGGAATATATTGCCCAATATCTAGATGGCTCTATTTTAAGTGTTCCATGTTTTACTTAGTTCACTGTGCTGCTAGCCAGGTTAGTAAAAATGATAGTCACCTAGAATCTTCCCATGGTTCATTCAAAAGGCTTTCACAATGCTGGCCTCCAGTATACCAAATAGGTATCATTTAGAGCTCAGGGGTCATTGTTCCCCCATCACTGCCTATGGCCCAGAGATGCCACCAAGAACAAACATCAGGACACCCTTACCTCAAGGGATCATTTAGCAAACATTATCCCTTTGCAGTTGGGTGAGTATTCTAAAAACACTCAGAAATGAGGATTTCATATTCCAGGGGATTCTAAACTAAGTCACAATACACAATTTGTACTTACAGTAACTCCTAAATGAGTTTCTTTCAAAATAACTATATTGCGTGTTGTTTTTAACAAAGATTTTTCCCGATTGTGATTAATTTAAATGTGAGTCCACGTGGTTTAGTAGTTAAGGGCAAAGGTAAGTTTAGCAACTGGTCTCCCTGTGTTTGTTTGAATTCTTTCCCTGCTACTTCCTGGTTCTGTGGCACTGAGCAAATTATTCAGCCTCTTTGTGCCTCAATTCCTTCACATGTGAAATCTGAGTATAAGAGTGAAATTTCTCCTGTAGTTGTTATATTAAGAGTATTAAATAAGAGAATCTGTGTAAAATGCTTAACACCATGCCTAGCACATAATAAGCATTCAATATCTGTTGGTAGTTGTTATTATTAAGCAAAAATTGCCTTTGGCACTTTGAAACTTGTTGCCCTTCATCCTTCATCTGCCTAATAAAAGAAAGTACATTCTGTGCAGCGTGTGCGAATATAAGGTCTTTCGCGTCTCTGTGATACCAAAAGAACTTTGGTGACACTTAGAAGCCAGTGTCGATTAAGCAGTTAGGTAAAATCCTCTCTGGCTCCTCAACCTCTGTGTTTATAGTGAGACAACACTGATATCTAGTGGTCAGAGAAATGAATTACATGTTCTGGTAAACTGGCAAATTTAAAAGCCTGTGGTCTCGGCCCAAGCAAGGAGTTTTCCTACTGTCTTAGGGGAAACGAGTTACATAAATCCTAGGTAGATTTGTGCATAAGCTCTTTGGCTATAGCTCATCCTTTGTTATATAGAAAGTGTTTTGAACAACTAAGGTCCACATTATCCATCACATCAACCTTCACTCTTTGGTTTTAATCAATTTGTTTACCTTAAAATTCTGAAAAAGAGAAGAATATACTTAAGAGAAATATTAGTATATGTTCATTTTACTTTCAAAGCATATATAAAAGTCTAGCAAAGTAATGCAAATTAATCCAACATAATACATATGTTGGCATAAAATACATTAATGGGCTTTGAATATTAAATATTAATTTATGAATCCATTTTATACAATTTTATAATAGAGATTAAAGAATTGAAACCATTGTGTTAAATAAAACATAACCCATCAAGGATTTTTCAGTTTCATCTACATTTTTCTATAACAAAGAGGAGTTGGAAAATTAATATTTCAGGAAAGGGTTTACACATCAATCATGAAACAAGCTTTAAGAGAGTTTCTTACAAGAAAGAAGATTAGTCACAGGAAATCCATCATTATAGGTCTATATTTACTGAAGCTGTGCTGGAACTGTTTTGCCTGGTGTTACAGTCACTGGTTAAACTCTTGCAAGGAAGCCTAAAGATTTAATTCAGCAGCAAGCCCTCAGAAATGTTAATTAGAAATGCTAATAGTGTGACTAGATCATGAGAACAAAACTAAGAGTGATCTCCTGAGTCAGCTGAGCCATGGGTTCACCACCATCACTGTTAACAGCATCTACTGCTTGTAGAGCATTTATTACATCTCACACTCTGCTAGGCTCTTCTAATTCATAACTATTCATTTATTCAACAAATAGACTATCTACAGTGCTGCCAGACCATGTAATGACAATGGTGGGTCACAACAGGCATAATCCTTGTCCTAACTGAGCTTATAAGCCACTGGAGAAGATAACAATAATCACCAAACTGAAATAAACTTATAACTGTATTATGAGCTGAATTGTGCCCCTCTAAAAGTCATTTGTCAAAGCCCTACCCCCCAGTACCTCAGAATGTGACTGTGTTTGGTGATAGGGCCTTTGAAGAGGTAATTAAGTTAAAATGAGGCTGTTAGGATGGGCCTTGATCCAACCTGACTGGTGTCCTTACAGGAAGAGGAAATGTGGACACAGGGACACAGGGGTGAATACACACACAGAGAAAAGATCATGTGAGGATTCAGTGAGAAGGCAGCCTTCTGCAAGCCAAGGAGAGAGGCTTCAGGAGAAACCCAACCTGTTGACACTTTGATCTTGGACTTCTGGTCTCCAGAATTGTGAGAAATAAGTTTCTGCTTTTAAGTCCACCGGCCTGTGTTATTTTGTTGTGACAGCCTTAGCAAACTAATACACTGTGATAAAATGCCATTTAAGGAAGGTTCAAAGAACTACGAGCACATATAACAGAGCATTTGACTTAGTCAAAGAGTCAGAGAAAAATGAACTCTGAAGAATGAGTAGAAGTTAATAAGTCTGAAAGGGAGAAGCAGCATGCTCCATGCTGAAGGGAGAGCTTGCACAGGGCCCTGGGGTGGGAAGAAGCAGGGCATATTTCCGGAAGTAAGGGGAAATTAATATGGCCAGAATGCAGGCAGTAAATGGCTGCATGCTTTGAAATGAAGCTGGAGAGGGAAACAGCGACCAGATCATGCAGATACTTGCAGGCCAAGAGTTAACGATTTTGGTCTTTATCCTGCAAAAATTGGAAATCATTAATGTGCTTTCAGCAGGGGGTAATATAATTTCGAATTTAAAGTTCACTCCAGCTGGAGAAGGGAGCAAGACAAGAAAGGAATGAGGAGACCAGTTAGGAAGTTATTTCAGTGTCTAGTGTAGAGAAGCGATATAGTGAAGGAGGGTGAGAGCAGTGAAGATGGAAAGATATAGACAGATTCAAGGGATATTTAAGAGATACTGCCACAAGGACATGTCAATTACTCAGTTTTGGGGGGTGATGGAGAAAGGTCCTTCCAGGTTTCTGGCTTGTAAAATGGATAAATAAAAGTGGTACCATCCTTTAAGAAAGGGAGGTGAATAAGAACAAGATTTGGAAAGAAAAAAATTTAACTCTATTTTTGGCCCTATTTAGTTGAGTCTGAGGTTGAGTCTGAATTCCTCTACTTTGACATCCAAGCAGAAATTTCAAGAAGTTGGTTAGAATGACAAGTTTGGAGCCCAGAGAAGAGATCTGGGTTACAGATATGAATTTGGGAGTCATTCACCTGTAAGTAGTAAGTAAAGCCATAGGTGTAAGTGGGAATACCTAGGAAAACAATATAAAGTAAGAAGAGAAGGGCCTAGGACTGAGTTTAAGGAACTCCAAAGATAAAGGAGTAAACAGACAGGTAGGAGGAAACCCAGGGAAGTGCAATGTCATGGAATCTAAGAAGAGAATGATCACCAACATAAGATGCTGCTGACCTGTTAGGATTGATTTAGGAATATGTGAGAGCTGTTTCAGGGCTTAGCTGAGGGGTGAATGCAAGACGAAGTATGGAAGCAATGAAAATGGAGAAGTATTTTGAGATATTTTCCTAGTAGAGGAAGGAAATAGCTGTGAGGTTGACAAAATGTTTGAGGTATAGTTTCTTGGGTTTTATGAGTATTATGGACTGAATGTGTCCCCTCAGAATTCATATATTGAGACTCAAATCCCCAGTGTGATGGTATTAGGAGGTGGGGTCCTTGAGAGGTGCTATAGACTGAAAGTTTGTCTCCCCAAAATCATATGCTGAAATCCGAATCCCCAGTGTGTTGATATTAGGAGATGGGGCCTTTGGAAGGTGATTGGGTCATAAAGGCAAAGCCCTCATGAATGGGATTAGGGCCCTTATAAAAGAGACCCCAGAGAGCTCCCTTGTCCTTCCACCATGTGAGGATACAGAGAGAAGTTGGCAGTCTGCAACCCAGAAGAGGGCTTTACCAGAACTCAACCATGCTGGCACCCTAATTTCAGACTTCCAACCTTCCGAACTATGAGAAATAAATTTCTGTTGTTTATAAGCCACCCAGTCTATGGCACTTTGTTATAGCAGCCGAACTGACTGAAATAGGGTGTAATCAGGTACAGAAGAGGTCATGATGGTGGATCCCACATAATAGGATTACTACTCATACAGTCATACAGTGAGAAGGCAGCCATCTGTAAGCCAGGAAGAGCCACATCTGCCTGCACCTTGATCTTGGACTTCTCAGCCTCCAGAACTCTGAGAAATAAATGTCTGCTGTGTAAGCCACCCAGTCTATGGTATTTTGTTATACCATACCAGGACTAGGACAGTGGGGATGCCAGTGGGGCCAGGGGGAGGATTTTGCTTGGTTTGGCTATGGTTTAGTGGGAGGTACAGGAATATGCTTTAAAACTGATGAGAATCGCAGCATCTCTGAAAGGAAGACATTTTGGTTCACATATTATAGATCAGGAACCCAGGGGTCATAAAGATTAATTAGTCTTAAATAATACAGCTAATAAGTGATTGAACCAGGTCCTAAAGCCAGGACTGTCTGACTCCACTTTGCCATACTGCCTCCCAACAAATATCTATTGTGTACCAACTACATGCAAGACCAGATAATATAATGCATATCTAATTAGGACTGGGGACATATTCAGTACAAAATATGATAATGACACTCTGTACAAACAGAATCTGTTCTCAAGTTTAGTACATACCAGAAAGATCCTTTCTGGCCCTTAGAACTGCCAGCTTTGTATTTTAGCAACATGAAAATTTAGAGCTGCTTAGAAATTTTGAGCTGCCTTGAGCAACCAGAAATTGGGGGAAGGGATGAAGAAATGGCAGATTAGAGAGTAGAAAAGAGGGGAAAAGGCATTCTTAGAGATCCATGGAGAAAAATTGGAATCACTAATTTATGTAATATCCTTAATACTGCTATAGTTCTGATGGTATCATCTCATCTTATTTCTCACCCACATGTCCCTCCCTTATGGAGATTTTTAATAAGCATGATCAGAAGATGTTTTCAATGGAAGACACCATCTTTGTTGGGGTTGTAATCCCTAACTACTGCTTGAATTCCAATAAGAAAGAGCCCTCAAGAATTCCAAGCACAGACCTTCCTTAAGACCTAACACCACTGGATATTTGCTCGGTGTTTTTAGTACTTCTCCAGGGAGTATTTTTAAAAAGGAAAGAATTGAAAGGTTCTCTTTCAGTGACTTTCAACCTTGGCTACACAATGGAATCATCTGAAAAGCTTTAAAAATACTGCTGTTACTCCCTAACACCATACACAAAAATAAACTCAAAATGGATTAAAGACCTAAATGTAAGGCCAGACACCATCAAACTCTTAGAGGAAAACATAGGCAGAACACTCTATGACATGAATCACAGCAAGATCCTTTTTGACCCACCTCCTAGAGAAATGGAAATAAAAACAAAAACAAACAAATGGGACCTAATGAAACTTAAAATCTTTTGCAAAGCAAAGGAAACCATAAACAAGACGAAAAGACAACCCTCAGAATGGGAGAAAATATTTGCAAATGAAGCAACTGACAAAGGATTAATCTCCAAAACATACAAGCAACTCATGCAGCTCAATATCAAAAAAACAAACAACTCAATCCAAAAGTGGGCAGAAGACCTAAATAGACACTTCTCCAAAGAAGATATACAGATTGCCAACAAACACATGAAAGAATACTCAACATCATTAATCATTAGAGAAATGCAAATCAAAACTACAATGAGATATCACCTCACACCGGTCAGAATGGCCATCATCAAAAAATCTAGAAACAATAAATGTTGGAGAGGGTGTGGAGAAAAGGGAACCCTCTTGCACTGTTGGTGGGAATGGAAATTGATACAGCCACTATGGAGAACAGTATGGAGGTTCCTTAACAAACTAAAAATAGAACTACCATATGACCCAGCAATCCCACTACTGGGCATATACCCTGAGAAAACCATAATTCAAAAAGAGTCATGTACCAAAATGTTCATTGCAGCTCTATTTACAATAACCAGGACATGGAAGCAACCTAAGTGTCCATCATCGGGTGAATGGATAAAGAAGATGTGGCACATATATACAATGGAATATTACTCAGCCTAAAAAGGAATGAAACTGAGTTATTTGTAGTGAGGTGGATGGACCTAGAGACTGTCATACAGAGTGAAGTAAGTCAGAAAGAGAAAAACAAATACCGTATGCTAACACATATATATGGAATCTAAAAAAAAAAATAGAAAAAAAACAATGGTCAGAAGAACCTAGGGGCAAGACGGGAATAAAGATGCAGACCTACTAGAGAATGGACTTGAGGATACTGGGAGGGGGAAAGGTAAGCTGGGAGAAAGTGAGAGAGTGGCATGGACATATATACACTACCAAATGTAAAATAGATAGCTAGTGGGAAGCAGCCGCATAGCAGAGGGAGATCAGCTCGGTGCTTTGTGACCACCTAGAGGGGTGGGATAAGGAGGGTGGGAGGGAGGGAGATGCAAGAGGGAAGAGACATGGGGACATATGTATATGTATAACTTATTCACTTTGTTATAAAGCAGAAACTAACACACCATTGTAAAGCAATTATACTCTAATAAAGATGTTTAAAAAAAGAAATACTGCTATTTAAAACACTGATGCTGAGAATCCAAGAGGCAGAGTCAAGATGGAGGTGTGGGAAGATGTGAGTTAGCATCTCCCCACAACTAGGGCACCCACCTACCACTGGTGGGGTACTCTGACACCCAAGGAGACGGGAGGAACCCCAAAGTGAACCAGTAGGACATAGGGAGACTGAGGGGGGAGGAGAAGTGGAGGCCAGAGAGGATCAGTACCCGTGAAGCGGGCGCTGATAGTCATCCAAGTCCAGGAAGCATAGAGGGTCCCATACATGATAAACCCTAGGAAAAATATAAGACACATATTAATCAAACTAACAAAAATTAAATTCAAAGAAAAAATATTAAAAGCAGCAAGGGAAAAGCAAAAAATAACATACAAAGGAACCCCCATAAGGTTATCAGCTGATTTTTCAGCAGAAAGTCTGCAGGCCAGAAGGGAGTGGCAGGATATACTTAAAGTGATGAAAGAGAAAAATCTAAAACCAAGATTACTCTACCCAGCAAGGATCTCATTCAGATTTGATGGAGAAGTCAAAAGCTTTTCAGACAAGCCAAAGCTAAGAGAATTCAGCACCACCAAACCAGCTTTACAACAAATGCTAAAGAAACTTCTCTAAGCAGGAAACACAAGAGAAGGAAAAGACCCACAAAAACAAACCCAAAACAATTAAGAAAATGGTAATAGGAACATACATATCAATAATAACCTTAAATGTAAATGGATTAAATGCCCCAACCAAAAGACACAGACAGGCTGAATGAATACAAAAACAAGACCAGTATATATGCTGTCTACAAGAGACCCACTTCAGACCTACGGACACATACAGAATGAAAGTGAAGGGATGGAAAAAGATATTCCATGCAAACGGAAATCAAAAGAAAGCTGGAGTAGCAAACTCGTATCAAATAAAATAGACTCTAAAATAAAGATGGTTACAAGAGATAAGGAGGAACACTACATAATGATCAAAGGATCAATCCAAGAAGAGATATAACAATTATAAATGTTTATGCCCCCAACATATGAGCACATCAGTACATAAGGCAAATGCTAACAACTATGAAAGGAGAAATGGACAGTAACACAATAATAGTAGGGGACTTTAACACCCCACTTACATCAATGGACAGATCATCCAAACAGAAAATAAATAAGGAAACACTAGCTTTAAATGACACAATAGACCAGATATATCTAATTGATATTTATAGAACATTCCACTAGGAAGTAGCAGAATACACTTTCTTCTCAAGTGCACAAGGGACATTCTCCAGGATAGATCACATCTTGGGTCACAAATCAAGCCTCAGAAAATTTAAGAAAATTGAAATCATATAAAGCATCTTTTCTAACCACAACACTATGAGATTAGAAATCAATTACAGGAAAAAAGCTGTAAGAAACACAAATACATGGAGGCTAAACATTGCGCTACTAAATACCAAGAGATCGCTAAAGAAACCAAAGAAGAAATTTTAAAATACATAGAAACAAATGACAATGAAAACATGACGACCCAAAACCTATGGGACACAGCAAAAGCAGTTCTAAGAGGGAAGTTTACAGCAATTCAATCTCACCTCAATTAACAAGAAAAATCTCAAATAAACAATCTAACCCTACACTTAAAACAACTAGAGAAAGAAGAACAAAGAGAACCCAAAGTCAGTAGAAGGAAAGAAATCATAAAGATCAGAGCAGAAATAAATGAAATAGAAACGAAGAAAACAATAGCAAAGATCAATAAAACTAAAAGCTGGTCCTTTGAGAAGATAAACAAAATTGATAAGCCCTTAGACAAACTCATCAAGAAAAAAAAGGAGAGGATGCAAATCAATAAAATTAGAAATGAAAAAGGAGAAATCACAACAGACATTGCAGAAATACAAAAGATTATAAGAGACTACTACAAACAACTATATGCCAGTAAAATGGACAACCACAAAGAAATGGACAAATTCTTGGAAACGTACAATTTTCCAAGACTGAACCAAGAAGAGTTAGGAAATATAAACAGACCTATCACAAGTAGTGAAATTGAAACTGTAATTAAAAATCTGCCAACAAACAAAAGTCCAGGACCAGATGGCTTCACAGGAGAATTATATCAAACATTTAGAGAAGAGCTAACACTGATCCTTCTTAAACTCTTCCAAAAAATTTCAGAGGGAGAAACACTCCCAAATTCATTCTACAAAGCCACCATCACCCTGGTACCAAAACCAGAAAAAGATATCACAAAAAAAGAAAATTATAGACCAATATCACTGATGAACATAGATGCAAAAATCCTCAACAAAATACTAGCAAACAGAATCCAACAACACATTAAAAGGATCATACACCAAGATCAAGGGGTATTTATCCTAGGGATGCAAGGATTCTTCAATATACACAAAGCAATCAATGTGATACTCTACATTAACATATTAAGAAATAAAAGCCATATGATCATCTCAAAAGATGCAGAAAAAGCTTCTGACAAAATTCAACACCCATTTATGATAAAAACTCTCCAGAAAATGGGCATAGAGGGAACCTACCTCAACATAATAAAGGTCATATATGACAAACCCACAGCAAGCATCATACTCAATGTTGAAAAACTGAAAGCATTTCCACTAAGATCAGGAACAAGACAAGGATGTCCACTCTCACCACTCTTATTCAACATAGTTTTGAAAGTCCTAGCCACAGCAATCAGAGAAGAAAAAGAAATAAAAGGAATACAAATTGGAAAAGAAGAAGTAAAACTGTCCCTGTTTGCCAATGACATGATACTATACATAGAAAATCCTAAAGATGCCACCAGAAAACTATTAGAACTAATCAATGAATTTGGTAAGGTTGCAGGATACAAAATTAATGCACAGAAATCTCTGGCATTCCCATACACCAACAATGAAAAATCAGAAAGAGAAATGAAGGAAACACTCCCATTTACCACTGAAACTAAAAGAATAAAATACCTAGGAATAAACCTGCCTAAGGAGGCAAAAGACTTGTACTCAGAAAACTATAAAACACTGATGAAAGAAATCAAAGATGACATAAACAGATGGAGAAATATACCATGTTCTTGGATTGGAAGAATCAATATTGTGAAAATGACTATACTACCCACAGCAATCTACAGATTCAATGCAATCCCTATCAAACTACCAATGGCATTCTTTACAGAATTAGAACAAAAAATTTTACAGTTCGTATGGAAACACAAAAGACCCCGAATAGCCAAAGCAATCTTGAGAAAGAAAAACCGAGTTGGAGGAATCAGGCTCCCTGACTTCAGACTGTACTACAAAGCTACAGTAATCAAGACAGTATGGTACTGACACAAAAACAGAAATATAGATCAATGGTACAGGATAGAATGCCAAGAGAAACCCACGCACATATGGGCACCTAATTTACAACAAAGGAGGCAAGAACATACAATGGAGAAAAGACAGCCTCTTCAATACGTGGTTCTGGGAAAACTTGACAGCTGCATGTAAAAGAATGAAATTAGAACACTACCTAACAGCATACACAAAAATAAACTCAAAATGGATTAAAGACTTAAATGTAAGACCAGACACTATAAAACTCTTAGAGGAAAACATAGGAAAAACACTCTTTGACATAAACCACAGCAAGATCTTTTTTGACCCACCTCCTAGAGTAATGGAAATAAAAACAAAAATAAACAAATGGGACTTAATTAAACTTAAAAGCTTTTGCACAGCAAAGGAAACCATAAACAAGACAAAAAGACAACCCTCAGAATGGGAGAAAATACTTGCAAATGAAACACAGACAAAGGATTAATCTCCAAAATACACAAGCAGCTCATGCAGCTCAATATCAAAAAAACAAACAGTCCAATTAAAAAATGGGCAGAAGACCTAAAGAGACATTTCACCAAGACATACAGATGGACAAGAGGCACCTGAAAAGATGCTCAACATCATTAATTATTAGATAAATGCAACTCAAAACTACAATGAGGTATCACCTCACGCCACTCAGAATGGCCATTATCAAAAAAGCTAGAAACAATAAATGCTGGAAAGGGTATGGTGAAAAGGGAACCCTCCTGCACTGTTGGTGGGAATGTAAACTGATACAACCACTATGGAAAACAGTATGGGGTTTCCTAAAAAAACAAAAAATAGAACTACCATATGACCCAGCAAATCCCACTCCTGGGCATATACCCTGAGAAAACCATAATTCACAGAGACATGTACCATAATGTTCATTGCAGCACTATTTATAATAGCCAGGACATGGAACCAACCTAAATGTCCATTGACAGATGAATGAATAAAGAAGATGTGGCACATATATACAATGGAATATTACTCAGCCATAAAAAAGGAATTGAGTTATTTGTAGTGAGGTGGATGGACCTAGAGTCTGTCATACAGAGTGAAGTAAGTCAGAAAGAGAAAAACAAATACCATTTGCTAACACATATTTATGGAATCTAAAAAAAAAGAATGGTACTGATGAACCTAGTTGCAGGGCAGGAATAAAGAGGTAGACATAGAGAATGGACTTGAGGACATAGAGTGGGAGAGCGAAGCTGGGGCGAAGTGAGAGTAGCATCGACATATATACACTACCGAACGTAAAATAGTTGGCTGGTGGGAAGCAGCATAGCACAGGGAGATTGGCGCAGTGCTTTGCAATGACCTAGAGGGGTGGGATAGGGAGGATGGGAGGGAGGCTCAAGAGGAAGGGGATATGGGGTCATGTGTATGCATATGGTTGATTTGCTTTGTTGTGCAACAGAAACTAACACAGTATTGTGAAGCAATTATACGCCAATAAAGATCTATTAAAAAAAAAATCCAGAAGCCATGAAAGTAGACTGATATATATGATTACATTAAAAGATAAGCATTGTGCATGGCTAAAGCAACTAAGTACAAAGTCAAAGGGCCATTGACCAACTAGGAAAAATATTTGCAACTCATATTACAAAGGGCCAATGTCTCTAATATATCAATATAAACAGCTTCCAAAAGTTGATAAGGATAAAGAACAACTTAAAAGAAGAATCAACAGGGCTTCCCTGTGGCACAGTGGTTAAGAATCCGCCTGCCAATGCAAGGGACAGGGGTTCGATCCCTGGCCCTGGAAGATCCCACATGCCGCGGAGCAACAAAGCTTGTGCGCCACAATTACTGAGCCTGCGCTCTATAGCCCATGGGCCACGACTACTGAAGCCCACATGCCTAGAGCCCAAGCTCCACAACAAGAGAAGCCACCACAATGAGATGCCCGCACACCGCGATGAAGAGTAGCCCCCGCTCACCGCAACTAGGAAAATGCCCACGCACAGCAACGAAGACCCAACACAGCCAAAAATAAAAACAAATTAATTTAAAAAAAGAAAAATCAACAAAGATAGTTCAGAGCAAATAAAATTCAAATGGCTTTCAAATATTTGAAAAGATGCTTAATATTAATCAAAATAAGAGACATGCAAATTAAAACAAGCTATCATTTGTATCTATTGGATTGTAAAAAATAAAAAAATCTGATGTCTTTTATACACTACACTATGGGGAAACAAGCCTTCTCGTACATTACTGGCAGGAGTGCATATTGGTACAACTCCACTAGAGGACAATTTGGTAATATCTATCAGAATTACAAATGAATTTTCAGTAATCCCACTGCTGGGACTTTATTTTTTATATATACCTGCATGCATACAAAATATACAAGGTTACTCATTGTAATATTCTCGTAATAGTAAAAGGTTGGGGGAAACGCTCAAGAACACATCAACGGGGACATATGTCACATCCATAAGATGGCATGTTAGACAACTGTGGGGAAAAAATTAGGAAGTTCTCTGTGTACTGATAGGGAAAGATCTCTAACACATATTGCTGGGTGAAAAACAGTAAGGGCTGAACAGCTGGCTACCTATTGTGTAAGAAAGGGGGAAATATTTGCTTGTATTTGCACAAAGAAGTTTTGGAAGACTAGGTGAGAAACTGGAAAAAAAAGGGTCTGTGTTAGAGGAGTAGGATGGGCTTGGGAAGGGAGGAAATAGAGTGAATAGGAATAGGAGTGTTTTGATATTTGGACTATGGGACTGTATTACCTAATTAAAACTATTTTTTGAAGCAAAAAAAACAAAAAAACAAAACACTGATGCCTGGGGCCCTAACCCAGAGAATCTAATTCAATATGTCTCAGGTATGGCCTGTGTATTGAAATTTAAAATTTTCACCCCATTATTCAAATGTATAGCCACAGGCCCCTGAAACCCATACAAGGGGTTGTATCACTATATCACTGAATGATCTGGGAAAGATCATTCTTTCAACAAACAGTCAGTATTCACTCTGAGGCACATACCGTGCTGGATGCTGGGACACAGATAAATAAGACAAGATCTCTATCCTCAAGGAGCTTACTCCTTCATGGAAGTGTCAGACATAAAACAGACAATCACAATATTTTTAATAAGTCTTGTGATAGTGATATAACCCAGCTGCCAACCACACTACCACCCCTTCCAGTTTAAAGGATGCCATTTGTTAATGGTCACAGTATTCAGAATAGTTGGTCCTATTTTCTCCACAGCAGGTGAATTTTTCTCCAGGATCTCAGAGCTGTGGTTCTGTAGACTCCGCTGCCACTAAGAGCCAAGAGGGTTTCTCCAACACAGTCCACTCTGTAGGTAGATGCTCCCTTCCCTCTTGAGATTCAGGAGGAAATGAGAAACAACAAAACACCCTCCAGTAGACACTGTTCTTTGGCTACTACAGACATCCTCCCCACCCACCACTACCATTTCTTCCCTCTGTGTAACCAGAACATCAATTTTGTGTTTAGGGAAATATCAGGGAATTCAGGCTTCCCTCTGTGGGTCCAGGAGTTGAATCATGATCAATTTGAAGCAGTCATGGTAACATCTTCCCTTGACAGATAAGGTCTTTCCCAGACACCTTTGTAACTAGAGGTAACAATGTGACACAGTTCTAGCCAATAGGATAGAAGGGGAAGTCTGAGAGTGGGTGTCTAGAAAGATGTATCCATGATAGGAGAAAGGTTTTGGCCCTTTTCTCCTTTTTCCTGTCTTAAAAGCAAATGTAGGGCTTCCCTGGTGGCGCAGTGGTTGAGAATCTGCCTGCCAATGCAGGGGACATGGGTTCGAGCCCTGGTCTGGGAGGATCCCAAGTGCCGCGGAGCGACTGGGCCCGTGAGCCACAACTACTGAGCCTGCGCGTCTGGAGCTTGTGCTCCGCAGCAAGAGAGGCCGCGATAGTGAGAGGCCCGCGCACCGCGATGAAGAGTGGCCCCCGCTCGCCGCAACTAGAGAAAGCCCTCGCACAGAAACGAAGACCCAACACAGCCCAAAATGAATAAATAAATAAATAAATATTTTTAAAAAAGAAAAAAAAAGCAAATGTAATGTCTGGAACTAAGGCAGACATCTTGAGACCATGAGGCAACAAGCACAAGCACAAAAAACAACATGCTGAGAACCGTAAGCAGAAAGAGTGAAAGAACCTGAGTCCTGAAACCTTACTGAGCCTCTGCTCCAGCCCTGGAGAGACGTCATCCTGACCTCTTACCTTATGCAAAAAATAAAACCCTGTTTGTTTAAGCTACTCTTCATTGGGTTTTCTGCTACTATCAAAACCATGATTAACTAATACACAGTCCTTCTTTCCTTGTCACTTTGTCCTTTGAGCCTCCATAAGACTAACATATTACAGAGCAATGTAATTACAAAGCTCTTTACTGAAGGGAAGTTCAAAAGAGAAATACCATGCAGGATGGACAAAATTAGCATCCCGGTTAATCTGGACTTTTACATGCACCATATAAGTGAAGCATCTCAAGATGTTGGCCTTCATCCCTCACAAGGAAGGTGACCACCTTGTAGTTCCCTCTGATTCTGATCAGGCCCACTGCCCTGAGGTTCACAGACCTGCTGTGGGTAGGGAGAGGGTTGCAACTGTTAAATTAAGGAACTACATTTCCCAGGATCCCCTTCCCTGTATGGTGCTGAGGTAGGTTGTACAAAAGAAGAACTTGCATGAGATTTGAAAGGCAGGAGTAAAGCAGTGACCACTACTCTCTGAAGGTCATTGTTGATAGATACAGAGATGGGCAGATGTAGAAGGAACCAGCAGATTCTATTTTATCCTCACTCTCCTCTGATCCGTGTCCAACTTTTCTTCCCAAATGCTGACATTGTTGACTGCAGGCCCACCACTGGACATTTGGCTGCAGGCTCACCAGAGGCAGTAGTTACACAGAGGCAAGAGCCCACCATAGACCTTCCATTTCACAGTCCCACTCTGCTTGCTAGACGTGCTTAGCTTCTCAGATGGACCAGTGAGTCATTTCTTTTCCGATCCAGCAACTCCCTTTCCAGATCTTCACTTGCCCAGCTCTTCAACTGTATAGGTCTAATTCCTATAATAATTCCCTTATCCCATATCCTCTGCTCCCCTGACTGATATGTCTGGCCACCAACTCCCGACTTCACACATAAAAAGGCCATTCTCAATTTCTTCCTCACATCAGGTGGTGATATTACCCCCATCCTATTGCAGTTCTTTAACCAAAGCGAACATGTGTCCCCCAATTCTAGCTCCAGTTTTCCTCCTGCGAGAGTGGCAAACCTGCTGATTCTCTTACTAGGGTACCAATTAAATAAGCACTTTTCTCAGTGACAAACATTAGCTTTCCCTGGAGACAAGTAAGTCTCCAATGTAGAAAAAAGAACATTTCTCCGGTAGTAGCACTCTGGCTTGCCACGAAGAAACAACGGGCAACCCATTTTCACTCAGAACACTGGGGTTCTGTTCAGCTGGGCTGCGACAAGGCAGAGAGAGTCACACAGCTGCATCCTGCCTCCCAGGTAATGGCCCCAGCTCAGGTTGTATCCTTTTGAGCTAGAATCTCTCTCTCATGAAAAGGTTGGGGGAGGGAGTTATTTGGCAATCCTCCCACCACAGAGTGGGAAATGAGAAAACTCCAAAGACAGAGTGATAAATGTAGCTGAAGAGGTCTGGAGAAGGTTTCACATGCATAGGAGGTTACGCTTTACCTAGGGCCTAAGGCAGGGAGAACTATTTTCAAGGAGAGTATCCCCCGCTATCTGACTCGAATCATTCCTGAGTCCAGGAAGAGTGAGAATAAGAAGGGGATACAGCATTATCTGAGCCTACCCCAATTCCTGTTTCAGACAAATTGAAATGCCTTTGCATCTCCTTGCAAGGAAAGAAGAGGGAGTAAAGTTTTCACAGCAGTTCAGTAAAATATCAACCTTGTTTTCTTCCATAAAATTTCTAGCCACAGATTTTTAAACACTAGAATCCAATGACTCATAACCCACAATCATTTTGTAAAATAATAAATGTTAGCACGGAAACCTCTTCACAACCATTTTTCTGAGGGGGAGACAAGAATTGTCATTTAGACCTTTCTTTCTCAAATTCCAAAGCTGCCCTAAAATGGGTATACCTTGACCTCCAGAATAAAAAAGTGACATCAAAAGCAAACTATTTCTCCACCGTCTTTTCAAAGGAAACAGCAATTGTTTAAAAATTAAGAGTTAAATTTAGGTTTCCTTAAAGACACATAGCACTTTAACATGTAAAATAGATCATAAAGTTCTGCCGTAAAATTAACTTTTACCCCAGTGAACTTTTCTTAAGCTGCTGAAATATTGCCATAAAAGGTCAAATCGTTAGTAAACTCTAGAGAGCAGGATTGTTCAAATAATGTTCAGTTTGAAATCGGCAAATAATCTGCTTTCCATTTGAGTAGGATGAGACTGGAGTGGGCAGAAGAGGATAAAATGCAGCTTGGGAAAGTCATTTAAATGTAGCCAAAATGGATCTCATTCAACAAACTCACATGTGAAAGAAAAATCACTTCTATTTACTATGGGTCAATATAATTTTTGGCCAGGAGAAAACCTGAGGCACTCTCAGTGCTCCCACACACACTCCCAGGGCTGAGCCAAGGCTCCATGTTCTTACCTAACACCAAGGCAGAAGGAAGGTCACTCTGGACATTGGGCATCTGCCTGAACAGGTCATGCCCATGAGCTGATCTTCACGGTTCCCTTCAAATCCAACAGCCCACTCCAGCTTTCTTGTCACAAATGGGACATGAGAGTCTGCTGAGGCTGGAAACCCAGCCCTGGGTGCTGTCTCCCTGCTCACACAAACTCCCCTCTTTAGTCTGGCTACACCTTTGGAACAGAGCCCAGAGCAGTGCACCCTACAAACCACACTCCACGGATCCCCTTCTCCTTTCAGTCTCAGACGGTATCCCCATGCTCCCTCCAGCTTCTCCAGCACACCCTGCCTCTTCCCTCAAACCCTGTCATCCCTCTTTTTTAACAAAACACTTTGGTGGCTGCTACGGTCTGACTGTTTGTATCTTCCCCACCCCCTTCTCCCCCCACCCCCCAGCGAAAACTCATGTGCTGAAACTTAATACCCAATGTGATGATGTTAGGAAGTGGGGGCCTTTGAGACATGATTAAGTCGTGAGAGTGGAGCCCTCATGAATAGGATTGAGCTCTTAAGAAAGAAGCCCCACAGAGCTCCCTGGCCACTTCTACTGTGTGGGTTACAGCAAAAAGACAGCCATCTAGAAACAGGTTCTCACCAGACACCAAATCTGTCAGTACCATGATCTTGGACTTCCCAGCTTCCAGAACTGTGAAAAATAATAGTTATTATTTATAAGCCACTCAGTTTATGGTATTTTTGTTACAGCAGCCTGAATAAACTAAGACAGTGACTGATTAAACCCAGAATCTAAGTCATTACCTAAACCAATTTCCTCCCCCCAGGAGCCTCAATCCCTCAACTTTCACTACCTTACTTGCTTTGTTTTCTTTATAGCACTTTTTTGAAAATCAGATATTTGTATTTCTAATTGTATAGCTCTTCCTATACATTTCTCCCTAGATATTTTTCTATTCGTTTATATAAAATGTAAACTAATACCTAGAATAATGCCTGATCTGTGATAGACACTTGATAAATAGCCATTGAATAAGTGTTGAACACACAATTTAGCCACTGAACAACTAGTTTTCTTGTCTTCATGAGCAGAGAGTGTTTAATCACCAAACCCTCCCTGGAGGCAAAGGAAGATATTTGTTTCACATCCATCTAGCACACTGAGTTGAAGGGGAAAAAATACTTTTCCATGTTTAAAATAGTCTGAATGTTCTCCTCTTGCCACATATGTTTTCAGGTTAAACGACTATTATGCGGCCTCAGGTCTCCAGGAAGCTCTCATATTGTCCTGCAGCTAATTTGTTGCAGGCCTGAGGACCTCGTTTTCTCCCCATGACGCGCAGTGGGAGAAACATGTGAAACCTGGGAGGAAGGGAAGAGGAGGAGGGCAGAGGGAACTCCTGATCTTGCTGTTTATCGTCTACTTCTGTTATATTTCAATCATTAAAATATATCATGGGGTTCTGGGAAATTATATGAAAACCTTTTTATTCAGAACAGTTAAAACTAATCAGTTAAAGGAAGAAAATACATAGGAATTAAATTAAAAAATTGTAATTGACAGACAGGAAAGAAATCGTCAAGAGGAAAAGGTCTGTTAAAAAATATATTCTCATTAGTTGACTTTTATCTAGTCTATAGAAGAGAAAAGTAGGACTCTATTTCACGAAAAAGTGAGATGTCATGTCTCTTTATCACTGTGTGATTGCACTTATAATGCATTCATCAGGCTTGTTGACTCAAGTCATTACATCGTAATATGGATTAGCTAAATTGTTGGAACATAGATGCATACTCCAAAAGAGCATGAATTTTAAAATCCAATTTTATATTACATTTCTTGAGAAGTTTTTACTGTGATTTGAAATCCACCTTGGAAGAGCATAGTAGAATATTCTGCCCATTTGTATTTTATGTGACAAAACCAACAGGTTCACCATTTATTCCTAACTAAAATTGAATTGTCTGAGAATTGCAATAACTGTCAGCCTCTAAAGATCTTATCTCATGTCTCACAGTTTAATTGGATTGTTTTCTGAAACAGTCTTTCCTCTTCAATTTCATAAAGACCATAAATGCTTATATTATTGTTCTTTTGTTCTCTTTCCTCAGAACTTTGTTCATTTTAATTTTTAGTCATAGTGGCCTAAGATGACCCTGCTTTTCCTTCTAACCCAAAATTCAAGTAAACTGCAACTGTGGAACCATTTGACATCTTTCCATCTATGACTGCATGAATAAGATAAGAAGGACCTTAATAAGGAAAGCAATTAGTGAATCATTTACATTTGCAAGTGATCAAAATCATAAAGTGGCAAAGCAAATTTCATTCGACAAATAAATGATTCTTAAGCTATGAACCTGAAGCTGGACGAGTTATCAAAAAATCAAAGCACAAAATGACAGAAGGCATTATTTAGTCATGCCAAACTCCCAACTGTAAGTGCTCTGACCTGAGATAGCCCTGGGGTAGCAAATGAACTACTCAACAAAATTTATTCTAAAGGAAGTGTATATAGTGATGAATACTTCTTGGGCATTAAAAACTAAAATAAGATTATACTGGAAAAAATGTCATCCATAAATGCATCACAATTTGTTGAAGCCCTAATCGTGCTTAGCACTATATTAGGCACTATGGTAATACAAAAATTTTTAAACTCGGTTTAAAATATAGTTATAGCACAAATGTAAAAAAGAAAGCAGAAAAAAGGTTTTAAATATTCTTCTATCATCAAAAAGTATGTCATAAAGAGTGGAATCCAAGCAGCACATCTAGATACACATACAGTTACAAATATGATTTCAATTATACACACACACACACACACACAAATATTAATTAACAGCGACCATCTCTGGGTGGTGGAATGAGTAATTTTCATTTTATTCTTTATACCTTTACAAGTTTACAAAATACTACAATAACTGCATATTACCTAGGTAATCACAGACATAAAAGCATATGTAAGTCATCTTAACTCTCTAAATGATATCTACCTAATCTAGGATTCTTATATCCCAACTATCAAACAGATGCTTCATATACTATATATTAAATAAATACTAAACCTAGGGTATTAAGACTATAACCTCGTCACAGCCTCCGGGAAAATGTAATTCATCCCCTGCCCTATTTATTATTCTCATGAGAATCTGAAGCTCCCCACCCCTCCCCCACCAACACACACACCAGGACGCAGGCAAGTAAATTCTCCACTTCTTTACACTTGGAAGGCAATGTCTAAATCGCAAAATCTTCATTAGATAATTTTAGGTAAGACACCCTTGAGATACCTCCAAATTTCACTATAGAGGACTACCATCTGCCAATCAAGGGCCAGGTTAGGCTCTTTAGAGGCCTAAATAAACATTGAAGATATTAGATCCTTCATATGTAATTTTTCAAAGTGATACAAAAATCACATATACACTAAAATTAAAATCGCCTCTGTTTAAATGTTCTACTTACAAAGTTCAGGTTCAGAATTCTCTTTTCAGTAGTGGAGGCAGATGGTTTTTTGCTGATGCCCTAAGCAAGTCCATTCTCTATCCTTTGCCTAATCCATCCGTGCACCGAAACACTGATCAGCTCTGCTCCCCTACTCAATTCTGCAGTAAAAGACTGCAGATTAGGGAATTGAATTACCAGCCCATTCTCTATTTGTATAAATATCCCACCTCAAAAGTCAAGGTTTTCAAATCAACAATAAAAACACATTTTGTAAATTCTCTTTCTTCCTGTCTGAAGCACATCACACAAAGCCCTTTCTACAAGGTCAGATGCCAACTCATACATCACTCCCCTTGTTTCCATCCCTTACAAAAGCATTCATTTACTCACAAAACAAACTAAATGAAAGACTGAATTGAATAATTTGGAATAACTTATCCCAATCTAGCTATAGAAACACCTAAGTAATGATAATTAAAATATGTAAGTATGTATGTTTGTTTATTTACGTTTTAGACATTTTAAGACTTGATTTTGAATTAAGAAAGATGCTACCAACAGAGAGCTCGTGTGTTTCAGGAAGCAGAGACTTCAGAACGAAAACCAAGACTGAATCCAGCTGTCTGAAATGATCGATTGTCAGCAGCTTGAGATGGGTTTGTGTTGTGCTCCGTGTTTAAGTGTTAGCAATTATAAATTTTCAAGTGTAGCTAACACCTAAAGAGAAGGAGAGAGCTTTCAGTGCTACTATTTAAGCTTACTTGACAATAAAGAAAAAGGGAAATGCAGCTTTATTTGTAATCTGAGAGACCATACACACAAAATATGTGTATGGTCTCTCAGAATATGTTTCTACCATTATGCTCTCATAGTAGCAGTAACTAAAGAATTCAGAACCAAAGGGTTCAGGAATTCAAGAGTCCATTAGGTAGAGGGAAGTATTACATCTACGGACACTGGCCTCCCTTTCATTTGAGGTGGATGTTTGTTACATGTCCTATTTAATATGGAACAAATAAGACACACTGAGGGCCCCAGGTCATCCAGAGAGGGTCTGCAGCTATCACCTTCATTGCCACCTTAGCCATGAGGCAGAACTGCCAGACAAGTTTTTCTGTGTGGCTCTAAGAGATCTTCAAGTCATACCTTCAAAAAGGAACTGACAGGTAATTGCCTCTAACCCAATTCTCTTTCATCACCAAATGGATTTTGAAATATAATTCAGGCTTTTCTTTTTGTTTTAATCCAACAAAACTGCTTTCAGAAATGCATTAGCACACATAAACGTTGTTTTATTAATGTATACTTATACTAGTTCAGCCTCCATGTATGTGTTTATATTGTTATTATCAGACTGAGTCCATAAAGAGGTCTGACTTTATACTTAGGTAAAATCCAGGTTGCCACCTGGTATAATGTGAGGTGTATGCTAAATGGCTCAATTTTTCAAAATTACTCCTCTTTGCCATGAAGGCTAGAAAGTTCCACCATTTAAAATTTGCTGAACACAGGAGCTTCCTTAGAATACCCTTGGAGACAATTATAATTCCCAAGAACTAGTCATTAAACAATATAAAGCCAGTTATTTATAAAAATAATTTTTCATGTACAATAAAAGTGTCTAAAATTTTCTATTTGATTGGGGACTATAAGTTATTGGACTTCCTTATCAATGAACAGTTTAAAAACCAAAAAAAGAAAAAAAATAACCAATCACTTATATTGAAGTATCAACACCAGAGCTACCAAATTCAATGGGCTTTTCTCTGTTCTTATCTTATTCTACTTTCCAGTACTATTTTCCAACATCAATCCCTCTCTTCTCTTTGTTTCCATGACTCCAATCTCTCCAGGTTTTCTCACTGGTCATTTCTCCTCCAACTACTTCCTGGCTCTTCCTCTAAATTTTGAAGTGCCCAAGGGTTATTCCTGGGCACCCTTCTCTGTCTTCATTTGCTAAGTGATCTCATCAATTTTCATAGATTTATAGACTATTCGAGTGTCAGTGATTCCCAAATGTACATCTCTAGCTCAGACCTTTTTCTCTGAGCTCCAGACTCAGACAAAAACAGGCCATTTGAAAACTTTAGTCTCAGGTCTTACAAACCTCCCAAACTTAACATATTCAAAATGGGAGTTTTCGCCATTTTAGCTATCAGTTGAACAGGGTAGCACCAGCATCCCATCCAGTTACTAAAGCCAGAAACCAAAGAGCCATCCCTGAATTCCCCCCTTTCTCTCATGCCTTTCAACCAAAAATAGATCTTGACTCTACCCACACGTCTTTTGTTGTTCTGTGCGTATAGCATACCAGGTGACCATTACCTCTTAGCTAGATTCCTGCAACTTCCTCCTCCTTGCTCTCCCTTCTACCATTGCCCCACGCGGAAGCAAAAGCAACCTTGACACATATTTTGAACCAGCCATTTCCTTTCTTAAAACCTTTCCATGGCTTCCTGGTTCACATGGAATAAACCTTCCCACAATGTCTTATAAAATCAAACCCTCACCTATGTCTTCATTACTCTCCACCTTTGCTCTGAGACCTCCAGCCACTCCCACTGTAGCTCATCAAGCTCTTTTCCACCTCAGAACCTTTGCATATGCCAGTGGTGTGGGTGGATTCCAGATATATTTTGGAGATGAGTTTAAGGACATGAGAAAAAGGGGAGATTCAGGGACAACTCCTGATTGGTCTTCCACTCTTCACGTGACTCTCCAGGTGGCTAGCTCCTTCTCATCCTGTATAGCTCAGCCAGCCCTGAACACCATTCAGCTCAATCCTATTGACGCTCTGAATCTGTCCCCTGTCACTCCATATCCCTTCCATCAGGATTGGTGGAACTTCCAGCACAGGAGCAGGTACAGACTGAGGAAAGGCTCTGCCAGGTGATGTGGGACAGTGAGCCCCAGGTCACTGTTGTAGCAGGTATGAATTGAAGAATCATCAACAAGATAGTAACCCCAAAAATGAGACTATACTTATTATACAACTGTATATATTTTTTTGGCTCTGAATTCCCAATCTGCCCACAATAGATCATTTAATCTATTCTATTCTGATAAACACAGTCAAACATAAGAACTTTTTTAGTCACTTTTAGTTTAAAACTTGGTCCCCCTCTTTCAATGAAATTCAAGTACTATCTCAGTCACTAATTCACAGCTCAAAGTTTTCTCTTTGAGTTTTCTTCCCCCACTGAACTCCTAGACGAACCAGCCCGTGGTGCACCCTGGCAGCAAGTCAGTAAAGACAGAGAGCCTGCGTGTAAGAGACATGATGCACAGCTTGTTCACAATCCATTTCCTTCTGGTCCCAGCTGCTGGCATCCCCACTGATCTCGCTTCTGGTGCTGGTGGTGTCCGGCCGCTGGCTCTATTTTATGGCTGCTTTGAAGGTTGTTGAGCACCCATCTGGGCAGTCTCTCCATAACCTCTTAGTGTCAGAAGAAAGGTTGTGGTTTGCCAGCTCAGCTCCCAGTTAGTTGTCCTCACAGCCTCTGTACTGGGTCTCTTCATCCTACTGGAAAGCCTTGGAGGTAGTAAGCCAGTCTACAGCCTCAGGTTATTTTCTTTAGCCTGCTCTAGACCTCAAGGAAACCTATTAATATCAACTCTGCCAAGCTCAGCTCCATAGGAATCTAGGGACTATCTTTGCCTCCTCTGACAGGCTGCACCCTACCAATTTTCTGCTATCCCTCTCCCAGTTCCAGGGGTGGGTTATGCCTGTATGTTCTGCCTCTCAGAGAGCTCCAGACAAGAAGATAGCACCAGTGCCTATATTACAATCACTTTTATATCCCAAATATACCTGTAGCCTCCTTTTCCAGTACAAGGACAGTTTCCTTTATTTATATATTGTCTAAGAAGGATGATCTTCATGTGTAGGGTTAATATAACACATCTTTATATCATTCTTTAAATTGGCTGCACTAGCAATAGCTTGGGAGAGCTGAATTATAGAGTTATGGTAATAATCATCCCTAGATTCATGCATGTTACTATTGTAGTAACAGAACAATGATAAGCTAAGCCATAAATGTATAACCTTAAACCAGTAAAGAAGAAAATTATGACAGAACTTGTTATTAGATGAATGTAGCAATAGAGATACAAATGTTCTTTTGTACCAGCCCCAACCTCTGGCAATTTGGGCCCCACCCAGCAAGTAAGGGGGAACAATTTGGAATGTTGAAGTTGATGAGTCCCCAAGGGTAAGGCAGTATGACCGACATCCTGAGACTAGTACCCCCCTGAGCTGTATCCTCAGGAGCCATGAAGTGTATAAACCCAAAGTGCTCACTCTTGCCTCAGAGGTGAGTGGAGGAAAGCACATTGAAAATATTCAGCCCTGTTGCTTGAAAGGCTACAGCTTTCTTCAATGGTATTTGGGTTTGGCTCCAGAAATAGCAAAAATTATCATGAATGAATGGAATGAGCCATTAAATATTTTGAATACATGGAGGCATTTGGTCCTGCCTCAGAAACATCACCCATTTATCCATGATTCCTGTCTCTCCCCTACTCTTCTCTACCCATGACAACATATAACTAGGAATTTTTTTAAAAATCTCTGCAGGTATGCTTCCAAACAATTCCTCCTTAAGCCATCAACTTTTTTTAGCCTAACGATAGAGTGTTTACATCCTGTGTTTCTGGGTGACCCATGTCTATCTGAATGCACCAGGGGATGGGAAAGATCTTTAGGTTATAAGTGAAAGAATCTGATGAGATGACCCGTAGGTGCATAGATTCATACTTTGAAATACTTTCCTATCACACACAAATTGTCACTAAGAATGAAGCCACCAGCTTCGCTTTCCATTTCCTGATATCATACTCAATGACCTCTGTTTTAGGGAAAGTGACAAAGGGCCAGAAGAGTTCAGTCTCACCCAAGCAGCTTATGTGACAGCTGTTGGGATTGCTCAACGTAAATGTGAGGAGAAAATGGCACTTAGGAGCAGGGCCTGGATCCACAGACAAGAGCCTGAATCTTGCCACAGGGTTAGAGAAAATGGTGAGGTTATTGAATGAGGACCTGACATGTGGAGATTCATCAGTTAGAATCCCTTTTTCAGTTTCCAAAGCAGAGCCAAAGATGTGGGCAGCGCTATCAGGGTGATGCTTTCCAATACTCTTCCAACCTTTGTGGAGCTGATGTAAAGGGCTCTATTCCGCAGGACCGGGTTCTTAGTTTACTTAGCAAAGGATACTGAAACTAAGCTAAGGCAAGGTGATAAAGCAGAAACACAACTACAACTTCCCAGGCCTGACCCAGGTTCCAAATTGGGGCACTGGGTTCACTTCCCCACAATACCCAGTATGATACTAATCAGTCAAACTCTTAAGGATGGTTGAAAGAGACACACACACCCACATGAAGGGATGAAAAAATAAGAAGGAAAGGTGTTAATAGAACAGGAGACACTTTGAAAAAGGAGACCATGCCTACATGGCAATTCCACAAGCTTTATACGTGAAGAGCTAGTGGGCATCTTCCAGCAGACCTTAATCCAATGCAGCAGCAGCATTTGCACACTGGACCCAGCTAAGAGTCCAGGGCAAAGATGGATCACTGAGCCTGGGACGGCACTACCAAGAATGAGGACTGCTTTTTAACAATGGGGAAAAAAAGGATCCAGGAGGAGACCTTTCTGCCAAATTTCAGGGCTGGCCCCAGACCCTTGAACAAGTGCATTAAATAGAGAAACTACACAAGAAGCTACTCTCCGCCACACTCTGACCTGTGTATGATGCAGAATATATTGCTTTAGCCTGAACTGAAGGGCTTCATGTGTGATACTAGACATGTTTGACCAGATAACAGCATATCTGCCTTTTGCACAGCACACTACCCCTCCCTTCCTTGACATAGGGGTGGTGCATGGTCTTTATAGACAAGAAGATAATACCCGCAGCAAGCAAACACAAGGGCATGTTTTTACCCCTTATAGACTTGAGTCTTAACAAGCCTTCTTTCTTCTTGGGCATATTACAAGGTACATATTTTTTCATTCCATAAACAACAACCAAAGAGAGATAAAGCAAGCAGTCAGTTTGCTTATAGAACTCAATTTTTTTTTTAAAGTAAACGGTGAGCACCTACATTTTGCGAAGCATTTTAGGAAGCCTTTTTTTAAATAGCACCAATCTGAAAATCAGATGGTACTTCCAACTAAAGCCCTCCAGGATTTTGTCATTTTAGAATTGAAAGTACTAGAGGATGTTAGGGACAGATGGCCTCACAAGGATATCTGAAACTGGTGCTCCCAAGAATGACAATGTGATTGCTCTTACCACCTCTCGCCTAAAACACCACAGTAAATTCCAAATTGGTGTCCCTACCTCCTACCCACTGTCTCCTCTCAGATCCATTTTTCCCAGGCTGTCAGAGTCATCTGTCTAAAAAATCAATCTTAGCATTTCACTTCCTCCTTTTTTCTTCCCTCAATAAACCTCCATAAAGTCCAAACTTGTTATCATGAATTCCCCAAGGCTTTTATCATCTGGTTCTGGCCCCTCTTTCCAATCTCATCCCCTCCCCTGCAAAGGCTAGAATATCTCCCGGAACTACAAATGAGAAGTTTGGAAAATGCTATTAATTTTGTCATAACTTCATATTGTCTGTGGCAGCTAGGACAATAATATGGTAACTCTTTCCCAGAAACAGTCTTGTCAAAACCTCAAAGGAACCAATGGTTAGACTCTGATCCAAAACATAGCCCTTAAATTAAAAAGCATCCTCATTGCTGTGAGCAGTGGGACTTTTTAGGAAAGCTACATAGAATATTATTTGTGCTACAATGAAGGAGATTCAGGCCAGAATTTCAATGAATATCATAAAATGCACTGAGAATAAGCAGTGACCACAAACTCTAACCTAATACTCCTCTGGGTTGTGATAATGTCATGGTTCAAAAATGGACCCTGGGGTCTTATGCTGCCCTTGTTCTCTCTGAACGGTCCCCTCATTTGCTGGGATAGCCATAAATAGATTTTTCAAAGTAGACAATCTGGTTTGGGCTCAGAAAAAGGAGATGAGAGGATGCTACTCTCCTTTGTGGCATGCCCACCACCTAGTCTGGACCCTCTTGCTGCTTGTGCCAGACCTGCTACATTGTGCACCATGCATCATAGTTCCCCTTCTCTCTTTGTCTCCCTCCCTCCCTGCCCAATGTGATTCACATTCTCTCAGTGCCTACTCCCAACTAGAGGTTGATTGGATTATTGGTCCCAAGTGTTCCCCTGTTGTAGGATTATACATCCACACTGTTTGCCATGTCACTTTGTAGTGCCCTCCCATTATGGGTAAAATATACTTTCCTCCCCTTTGATATTGGCTTTGCTCTGGTCATTGAATGTTAGTGGACATGACGTGAGCTGAGACCTTAACTATACTTGCATAGTTTGGCTTGTACTTTTGTGCTCCTGATTTGCCATGACAAAAATAACAGGTAGTGGCTGGTCCAAGGAGAATGAGAAAGTTTGGGTATATGTAAATGCAGCTGATCCCAGCAAAACCCAGCAAAGCCACAGACAACCCACAGCCCTATGAGCAAAAATATATAAATGTTTGTCTTTGCAAAACACTGAGTCTTTGAGATGGTTTGTTACTCAGCATTATTGTGGCAAGAACTAAATAATACCTTAGCCAATAAACCAATTTTCATGAGGGCAATAATGACCAATATTACCTTCCATAGCCAGGCTTTTATCTATGGAATGGAAATAATAAAAAGAACCTAACTCAAACAGTTAGAGCAAGAAATAAATGAGATAAAAATTGTAAAATCCTTAGGTAGGGGATGGTCCACAGAAAAACACAATAGAGTAATTTTGAGGTTATTTGATTAATCTGTTACTTTCCCAAGTTTGTGTTTTCAAATGTTTTCCCCAAACAGGATGGTTGAATTTATAAGTTCAGCTTCTATTTGAGGCCTCTAGATACTCTCTGCCCACTAATAAGCCACAATGCCTATTTGGGAAGGCCCACAGTGAAAAAGTTCAGGGATAGCTGAAAGAGGAGGGAGAAAACACAAAAGCATTTACTTGGAAAATTAGGGAGGCAGAATACACTTTAGAGGACATTCAGGCCAAAGAGTCTCCAATGAGATAAGTAGCTTGACCAAAATCCTAGAACTTAGCCTCCTTTTAGCCCTCTCCTGACTTACACAGCCAAGATAAGCCTTAATAAGCTCTTCCTGGCACTATGCATTTGCCTCCAACAAAGCTTCTGATCTGACTCACAATGGTCTTCAAAGTTGACCTTTGAAGAAAGCATTACTATATCCTAGGAATATAGAAGGACTTGGTCAGAATTATCACTGATTCCTCCAGCTCCCTTTCCAAAGGAATCTATTTCTTTCTAAATTCTGGGTAAATATGACTGTCAAAGCCAAAATGCTTCCCATAAAAACCTTGCCCTTTTCTCTTTCTAAGTACTTTAAGTGATTTGAACAAAACCCCTTTATGCTCAGTTACACAGTAGTTTTACCTACAGCATTTTAAAATAGGACAACACTTTAACCCAGAGAAATGAATATCTAATGGTGAACTGGAAGCACTACAGCAAGTGAATAGTGGAGAGAGATTTGAGGGGGGGGGGGCGGGGAGGAAGACTTATAAGGCCCTGCAAATCACAGCAAATATTCATTTACTTATTTCATCTAGTGACCAAGCCAATCATGGTGGCTGAATCAGGACAAATGTACAGAAGGATTTCAACTGGTTTCTCAAGAACCTGAAAAATCATGTTGTGCTTTTCCTCTTATAAAAAGTAACAGGTGAGTAGATTTCATTACCCCCTGGGCATCAAGGTTCTGAGTCCTGCCAACATGTATGTCTATTCTGAAGGAATCTAATGATTTTCTATAAGAAAATGAAAGGACATTTATTGGGCACCTACTATGTACTCTGCTAGGGGACTTACAATGTTATAAAGTAGGTACAGGGCCAGCTTCATGGGCATGTTGCAAGCGCAATCAGATAGAGCCCTGCTCTTAAAAGCTCTGTTGTTGCCATCTTGAAATTCTTAATGATTTTAATTTTGAGCATGTTTTGTAAGTGAAGTTCAGTGGGACAACGGGGGATGCATATGAGCAGAAACAAATACATGCATGTGTCAGCTATAATTTGCCACTCCACACATAGCCTTCATGGCTTCCATAACATGCTTATTTCACTTTGAGTCTCACTAAAACTCAATGCACAGTGGTTCCACCAGAATTCTGTGCTCATGTTCCTTATGACACATCTGTGACTGTGTAAGCAGGGTCACTGACAGATCAGAGTTCATGCTTTACCCTTTTGAATGGGGCCTTGCTTGGAACACAAACAGAAGGTAATGGTGTTCTAAGAAACATGAACAACCAAGGAACCCAACCATATCCTTTTTTAATCATGTTACTTCCCAGTACCACTAATGCTAAATATGATGACATAGTAAAAATGGGAAAAGTAAGGCCACCAACAGTTGAGTTCATTTCAGACCTTTCTTCCTCATCACTAAGCTAGACATAGAGTGTATTGGTATAATATGCACATATAAAGAAGTGAAATTAAAAGTTAGTTTTGTGCGGCTTTTCTCCCCACTATTCTGGTAAGAATGAACTATATATGCATGAACAACCTATGAAATACCAATGATTCCACATACAAATTAAATGCCTTTAGCTTGCATTTACAATTATATATTGTAAATATATATTGGTATTATACAATATAATGATGAATGGTAAATTCATGCTAATAATTTGAAATTTAATTTTTCTGAACTTACAATGATTATACCATTATGTTTTATAAGTTATAAAATATTTATAACAGAAAAACGGCTTTATATATCACTACTTTATAGCACTTTTTTTTCCTGCTTTTTGGACAAGGAGCCTGGCATTTTCCTTTTGCTATAGCTGGCCCTGAGGTGGTACTATTATCCCTCATTTATATGAAAAAACTGAGGCTCAGTGAGATTAAGTAGCTTTCCCAAGATCACAGAACTAGTAACTGGCAGACACCAAGATTCAAACATAAGTCTGACTCCAAAGATACTGTTCCTCTACCATTTCATACTGCATCAAAACAGCAGCTGCGGAAGGACCCAAGAGAAACTACAGGCTTGGGGCTAAATCTTTGCTTCAACTCCTGCCCAAGTAAACTTGTCTGGAGCAAAGATTTTGGTTAAGAACTATCCCACTATACCACAAAGTAGCTGCAAAGTTAAGAAGGCTGTTTTAGGAAACTTCTAGCATTCTTTTCACTAATCTGTGATCTGGTTTCTCAACTTAGTAGGTCTACAGACTTGAGATCATCAATTCAAATAGAAGTTTATCATGCTCAGTTGTCAAACAAGAACCTGCAGTTTTCTTTCAAACTCTCTTTTTTTCTAAATCCCACACATTTCTAAATTTCACATATTGAATCACATGAAAATACTTTATTTAATTTTTATACTATGTCATAATTACCAACTAAACAGCCCAAGGAATCATGTTAATGTGACTTCAATACAAATTTTTCTAATGACTTTTGCCCAATTCAACTTTTTGCTCAATATTTCAAAAGCATCCTGTTGTCCACAAGATCTTGGGCCGCTAACAATTTATCTTCTGGCTTCAGTTGGCATTTTCTCACATTCACAGCAACGGCTTCTCTCTCAACTTGAGGCCCCTCTCTCAACTTTCCCAGTAGCATTTACAAAGTCATAGTCAGCAAGCATATATACTAATAATAGTTAAGGGATCATAATTCTTTGCTACCTGTACCACATCTGCAAGGGGAAATGTGTTTCTAAAGCTAGAAAATACAAATTAGGATAAAGATTTTTCCTTTTATCTTCTTGAAATAGAAGTCACCATCCATGTATTTGAGTTATTTGTGTATACACACACACACACACACACACACACATTCACTTTTTCCCTCTAGAATTGTGAAGTTGCTGCCACAGCTAGAAATGTGAAAGATTTGTGTCAAAAATTTTATCACAACAACTCTTCCTCTGAGATTTTCAGAGAATTGAATATAGCTTATAGATATTTCCAGACATAGAACACAAATAATGCTGTCAAGAAAATTTCCTCTAAGAATGGTGCAGCAAAGATGTTACTGTCAGAAAAACAATGAATTCTTCAATGGTAATTTCTATAATACATTCCTGAACATGTAGGAATAATACTACATAAATATTCTTATTTGAACAACTTGAGAAGACATGCATAAGCATAAACTGTATTTATAGGTTTAAAAACTGCACTGCATGAAGTCCTGAAAAATATTCCTTTTGATTTTTTAAATCCATGGAGTCTCACTGCTAGCCAAAGAATAAAATGAAAAGTGGAAGATGCAAAGACACACAACTAGGAACTTTTTGAAACAAACCTAAATGTAGTCTATCATCATAAAATGGTTTTAATTTTTTTTTTTTTTTTAATTTTTGGCTGTGTTGGGTCTTCGTTGCTGTGCACGGGCTTTCTCTAGTTGCAGCAAGCGGGGGCTACTCTTTTTTGTGGTGCACAGGCTTCTCATTGCAATGGCTTCTCTTGTTGTGGAGCATGGGCTCTAGGCACGAGGGCTTCAGTACTTGCAGCACACAGGCTCAGTAGTTGTGGCTCACGGGCTCTAGAGTGCAGGCTCAGTAGTTGTGGCACATGGATTTAGTTGCTCCGCAGCACGTGGAACTTCCCAGACCAGGGCTCAAACCCGTGTCCCCTGCATTGGCAGGCGGATTCTTAACCACTGCGCCACCAGGGAAGTCCCTAAAATGGTTTTAAATAAGAGAGAAATTATAATTTTCCTTATACCAAAAACTGTTCATCTGGTCTCCACAGCACAAGAGTCAGAAAAAAATTCCCAAGGGAAAAAAAGAAATAGTGAGCCTACTATATAAGAAGAATCTAAAAGCAGATGGTATTCTTATTTTGAAAATGGAGCCTGAGAAATTCTATGATTCTAATTTAAAGAAGCATATACTACATAAATATAGTGTAATAAATATGGTATTTATGATACTGTGATATCAATATTGTAATAGCCAGCCTTCCAAAACTGCCCCAGTAATCACTGCCTCCTGGTTCTCCTCATACCCACACACTCAAGTAGTCTTCTCCCATGTTGAACTGTGAAATGTGAAACAAAATGGAGTCACTTATGTAAAGGGGTTTTATTTTTTTTATAAATTTATTTATTTTATTTACTTATTTTTGGCTGCATTGGGTCTTCATTGCTGCTCACGGGCTTTCTCTAGTTGTGGCGAGCAGGGGCTACTCTTCATTGCAGTGCGCAGGCTTCTCATTGCGGTGGAGCATGAGCTCTAGGTGCGCGGGCTTCAGTACTTGTAGCACGCAGCCTCAGTAGTTGTGGCTCGCAGGCTCTAGAGTGCAGGTTCACTAGTTGTGGTGCACAGGCTTACTTGCTCCGCGGCATGTGGGATCTTCCCAGACCAGGGCTCGAAGCTGTGTCCCCTGCATTGGCAGGCAGATTCTTAACCACTGCACCACCAGGCAAGCCCTGTAAAGGGGTTTTTACATGGAGCTGGGAGGCCATTAAGGAGGTGGACCTTACATACGCCCTCACCTGGTGGAACCATGAAATTTTGAACTGGGGCAAACCACAAATACTCCAAGCACTCTGCAAGAACACCTGCAACTTGTCACAGGAACAAACTTAACCTCCTTCTAGTGATAGCCTTAGCCCTCAGTCATGTTTAGCCAAGACTAGCTTCTGCCTCCAGCTCCAATTAAAATTCTTTGTAATGCAAACCTTCCTTCTTTGCCTTTAAAAACCCATGACTTTTACTCCCTAGCAGGACACTGTTTGGGTTGCTACCCAAACTTGTGTGCCCTGAATTGCAATTTTTGATCCCAAATAAACACTTTTCACTTGTTTATTGCCTCCTAGGTTTATTTAGGTTGACAGAATCATGGCTAGCCTGTATAACAAATGCTACAGAAATAAAAGACATTACCACTTCTTCCTTGTTCTGTCTTGGATTACTAGCAATTCAGTAGCCATGTCATGAAGACACTCAAGCAGACTGTTGAGAGGCCCACATCAGGAGGAACTAAGGCGTACCACTGTTAGCCAGAACCAACTTGCCAACCACATGAGCAAACCACTTTGGAAGCAAATCCTCCAGCCCCCAGTAAGACTTTATATGACAGCAGCCCTGGCTTACATCTTGATTGCAACCTCATGAAAAGTTCCAAGCGAGAATCATCCAACTAAGCTGTTTCTGAATTTCTGATGTATAGAAACTATAAGATAATAAATGTTTATTGTTTAAAGAGCCATGGTTTTGAAGTCATTTGTTATGCAGCAATAAGTAATACACTGGCTTTCTCAACCTGATAGGTAGATGTCCTACTATTACCAGGCTGTTGCCCCAGAATCATACCCCTGCTCCTCCCTCAAATGGAAACTAACTGCTCTTATCTGAAGGAAGAAGCTGCAAAAAGAAAAACAAGAACAGTTAGAACCAGCTAGGCCCAAGATGGCAGGAGACCTGACCTCCATGGGACCTTGAGCTTCATTATAGGATCATTGTAATACATTAGCATGCTAAGTGACACACCCACCAGCACCATGACAGTTGACAGTTGCCATGACAACAACCAGAAGAGCTCATACAAGGACTGAAAAGGAGTACTGCCTCAGTTCCAGGTCCAAACCACACTCCTGTTCTCAGATAAGTCATGAATATCCCTCCCTCTCTTTACTCAATTCCCTCCCTTTTACCTCAGCCCTCCTATATATATGATGTCTCAGTCAGGTTGAGAAGTTGATTTGCGAACTAAGTTCCCACTTCTCCATTCTTTGGCCATTGAATAAAGCTCGCGCTATTACAGTCTTAGCATCGATTTTATTACCGGTTGTGCAAATCCGAGCAAAAAAAGAACTTCCCCCGCCGAGACAAGGGGTCTTGGCCTGGGCTAGGACCCTGGTGCAGTCCAGGCAACCAAATCAATAACAAATTCTACCTACTTACACAAGGCATCTGTATCTTGGTGAGATTGGAAGAAACTGATCCTTTGCTTTACAAGTTAATAAACTCAACTTCATCAGGTTACCCCGAAATAATGAGTCCCTAGATTCATGCCCACTTGACATCAAACTCACAACAGCATTATTCTTAACCCAAAATATCAATTTAATAATTTATAATGAGAAATGGACCAGCTGTTGCTTAGAATGTTAGGTACATTCAAGAGGCCAAATTAAAATCTGATGGTTGTTTTATGGGGCTAGAATTAGAAAAATGATTGTTGGATATTCTTACAGGATAGGTCTAAAAACTATGGGAGCTGAATTTTTAAATCCTTTCTCCTTTCTAGAATATTTCTTTCAAAAGAAACTGTCACTAGAAACAGAGTACCTTGCAAAACATAATAGGCTCCAGAGGTCTTTAAATAATCAATGTTAGAACTATAACAGTTATTAAGGAACTCTAAAAACACTAAAGTAAGTTTTCCAGGAGAGTATTTATAAATACTCTTAAAACATCTCTTCATTTTATGACAGAAACATCTCTTCATTTTATGATAGAAACACCCTGCTGACTGGCTACAGCCACACCAGCATGCTTCTGGGTTGAAGGTACCACTGGAGCCCATCGTGAAAGCCCCCAAGTGTCCTATCCCTCAGAATGTTTCTCCCCCATACAAAGGTAAAACCAGACTCAGGTAAACCCAACCAGGAAAGTTTCTTTGCCTTTGCTTTTCATTTACTTCCTCCTTCCCCTTCCTCAACCAAATTCTTTTTTTTTTTTTTTTTTTTTTTTTTTTATGTAATGTCTGAAACATTTATATTAACATATTTCCATACATATTTCCATACAAATACAAATATGATTTTTAGAAATTTCATGTAATGTCTGAAACATTTATATTAACATATTTCCATACATATTTCCATACAAATACAAATATAAGATTTTTAGAAATTTCATGTAATGTCTGAAACATTTATATTAACATGTTTCCATACAAATAACCCAATGAAAGTTTAGTATTAGTTGTTTTGTTTGTTTTTTTATACTGCAGGTTCTTATTAGGCATCAGTTTTATACACATCAGTGTATACATGTCAATCCCAATCGCCCAATTCAGCACACCACCATCCCCACCCCACCGCAGTTTTCCCCCCTTGGTGTCCATATGTCCATTCTCTACATCTGTGTCTCAACTTCTGCCCTGCAAACTGGCTCATCTGTACCATTTTTCTAGGTTCCGCATACATGCATTAATATACGATATTTGTTTTTCTCTTTCTGACTTACTTCACTCTGTATGACAGTCTCTAGATCCATCCACGTCTCAACAAATGACTCAATTTCGTTCCTTTTTATGGCTGAGTAATATTCCATTGTATATATGTACCACATCTTCTTTATCCATTCGTCTGTTGATGGGCATTTAGGTTGCTTCCATGACCTGGCTATTGTAAATAGTGCTGCAATGAACATTCGGGTGCATGTGTCTTTTTGAATTACGGTTTTCTCTGGGTATATGCCCAGTAGTGGGATTGCTGGGTCATATGGTAATTCTATTTTTAGTTTTTTAAGGAACCTCCATATTGTTCTCCATAGTGGCTGTATCAATTTACATTCCCACCAACAGTGCAAGAGGGTTCCCTTTTCACCACACCCTCTCCAGCATTTGTTGTTTGTAGATTTTCTGATGATGCCCATTCTAACAGGAGTGAGGTGATACCTCATTGTAGTTTTGATTTGCATTTCTCTAATAATTAGTGATGTTGAGCATCTTTTCATGTGCTTCGTGGCCATCTGTATGTCTTCTTTGGAGAAATGTCTATTTAGGTCTTCTGCCCATTTTTGGATTGGGGTGTTTGTTTCTTTGATATTGAGCTGAATGAGCTGTTTATATATTTTGGAGATTAATCCTTTGTCCGTTGATTCATTTGCAAATATTTTCTCCCATTCTGAGGGTTGTCTTTTCGTCTTGTTTATGGTTTCCTTTGCTGTGCAAAAGCTTTGAAGTTTCATTAGGTCCCATTTGTTTATTTTTGTTTTTATTTCCATTACTCTAGGAGGTGGATCAAAAAAGATCTTGCTGTGATTTATGTCAAAGAGTGTTCTTCCTATGTTTTCCTCTAAGAGTTTTATAGTGTCCACTCTTATATTTAGGTCTCTAATCCATTTTGAGTTTATTTTTGTGTATGGTGTTAGGGAGTATTCTAATTTCATTCTTTTACATGTAGCTGTCCAGTTTTCCCAGCACCACTTATTGAAGAGACTGTCTTTTCTCCATTGTATATCTTTGCCTCCTTTGTCATAGATTAGTTGACCATAGGTGCGTGGGTTAATCTCTGGGCTTTCTATCTTGTTCCATTGATCTATGTTTCTGTTTTTGTGCCAGTACCATATTGTCTTGATTACTGTAGCTTTGTAGTATAGTCTGAAGTCAGGGAGTCTGATTCCTCCAGCTCCATTTTTTTGCCTCAAGACTGCTTTGCCTATTCGGGGTCTTTTGTGTCTCCATACAAATTTTAAGATGATTTGTTCTAGCTCCGTAAAAAATGCCATTGGTAATTTGATAGGGATTGCATTGAATCTGTAGATTGCTTTGGGTAGTATACTCATTTTCACAATGTTGATTCTTCCAATCCAAGAACATGGTATATCTCTCCATCTGTTGGTATCATCTTTAATTTCTTTCATCAGTGTCTTATAGTTTTCTGCATACAGGTCTTTTGTCTCCCTAGGTAGGTTTATTCCTAGGTATTTTATTCTTTTTGTTGCAATGGTAAATGGGAGTGTTTCCATAATTTCTCTTTCAGATTTTTCATCATTAGTGTATAGGAATGCAAGAGATTTCTGTGCATTAATTTTGTATCCTGCAACTTTACCATATTCATTAATTAGCTCTAGCAGTTTTCTGGTGGCAGTTTTAGGATTCTCTATGTATAGTATCATGTCATCCGCAAACAGTGACAGTTTTACTTCTTCTTTTCCAATTTGTATTCCTTTTATTTCTTTTTCTTCTCTGATTGCCGTGGCTAGGACTTCCAAAACTATGTTGAATAATAGTGGTGAGAGTGGACATCCTTGTCTCGTTCCTGATCTTAGAGGAAATGCTTTCAGTTTTTCACCATTGAGAATGATGTTTGCTGTGGGTTTGTCATATATGGCCTTTATTATGTTGAGGTAGGTTCCCTCTATGCCCACTTTCTGGAGAGTTTTTATCAGAAATGGGTGTTGAATTTTGTCAAAAGCTTTTTCTGCATCTATTGAGATGATCATATGGTTTTTATTCTTCAGTTTGTTAATATGGTGTATCACATTGATTGATTTGCGTATATTGAAGAATCCTTGCATCCCTGGGATAAATCCCACTTGATCGTGGTGTATGATCCTTTTAATGTGTTGTTGGATTCTGTTTGCTAGTATTTTGTTGAGGATTTTTGCATCTATATTCATCAGTGATATTGGTCTGTAATTTTCTTTTTTTGTAGTGTCTTTGTCTGGTTTTGGTATCAGGGTGATGGTGGCCTCATAGAATGAGTTTGGGAGTGTTCCTTCCTCTGCAATTTTTTGGAAGAGTTTGAGAAGGATGGGTGTTAGCTCTTCTCTAAATGTTTGATAGAATTCACCTGCGAAGCCATCTGGTCCTGGACTTTTGTTTGTTGGAAGATTTTTAATCACAGTTTCAATTTCATTACTTGTGATTGGTCTGTTCCTATTTTCTATTTCTTCCTGGTTCAGTCTTGGAAGGTTATACCTTTCTAAGAATTTGTCCATTTCTTCCAGGTTGTCCATTTTATTGGCATAAAGTTGCTTGTAGTAGTCTCTTAGGATGCTTTGTATTTCTGCAGTGTCTGTTGTAACTTCTCCTTTTTCATTTCTGATTTTATTGATTTGAGTCCTCTCCCTCTTTTTCTTGATGAGTCTGGCTAATGGTTTATCAATTTTGTTTATCTTCTCAAAGAACCAACTTTTAGTTTTATTGATCTTTGCTATTGTTTTCTTTGTTTCTATTTCATTTATTTCTGCTCTGATCTTTATGATTTCTTTCCTTCTGCTAACTTTGGGTTTTGTTTGTTCTTCTTTCTCTAGTTTCTTTAAGTGTAAGGTTAGATTGTTTACTTGAGCTTTTTCTTGTTTCTTTAGGTAGGCTTGTATAGCTATAAACTTCCCTCTTAGAACTGCTTTTGCTGCATCCCATAAGTTTTGGGTCGTCGTGTTTTCATTGTCATTTGTCTCTAGGTATTTTTTGATTTCCTCTTTGATTTCTTCAGTGATCTCTTGGTTATTTAGTAACGTATTGTTTAGCCTCCATGTGTTTGTCCTTTTTACGTTTTTTTCCCTGTAATTCATTTCTAATCTCATAGCGTTGTGGTCAGAAAAGATGCTTGATATGATTTCAATTTTCTTAAATTTACTGAGGCTTGATTTGTGACCCAAGATGTGATCTATCTTGGAGAATGTTCCGTGCGCACTTGAGAAGAACGTGTAATCTGCTGTTTTTGGATGGAATGTCCGATATATATCAATTAAATCTATCTGGTCTATTGTGTCATTTAAAGCTTCTGTTTCCTTATTTATTTTCATTTTGGATGATCTGTCCATTGGTGTAAGTGAGGTGTTAAAGTCCCCCACTATTATTGTGTTACTGTCGATTTCCTCTTTTATAGCTGTTAGCAGTTGCCTTATGTATTGAGGTGCTCCTATGTTGGGTGCATATATATTTATAATTGTTATATCTTCTTCTTGGATTGATCCCTGGATCATTATGTAGTGTCCTTCCTTGTCTCTTGTAACATTCTTTAATTTAAAGTCTGTTTTATCTGATATGAGTATAGCTACTCCAGCTTTCTTTTGATTTCCATTTGCATGGAATATCTTTTTCCATCCCATCACTTTCAGTCTGTATGTGTCCCTAGGTCTAAAGTGGGTCTCTTGTAGACAGCATATATATGGGTCTTGTTTTTGTATCCATTCAGCCAGTCTATGTCTTTTGGTTGGGGCATTTAATCCATTCACGTTTAAGGTAATTATCGATATGTATGTTCCTATGACCATTTTCTTAATTGTTTTGTGTTTGTTTTTGTAGGTCCTTTTCTTCTCTTGTGTTTCCCACTTAGAGAAGTTCCTTTAGCATTTGTTGTAGAGCTGGTTTGGTGGTGCTGAATTCTCTTAGCTTTTGCTTGTCTGTAAAGCTTTTGATTTCTCCATCAAATCTAAATGAGATCCTTGCCGGGTAGAGTAATCTTGGTTGTAGGTTCTTCCCTTTCATCACTTTAAGTATATCATGCCACTCCCTTCTGGCTTGCAGAGTTTCTGCTGAGAAATCAGCTGTTAACCTTATGGGAGTTCCCTTGTATGTTATTTGTCGTTTTTCCCTTGCTGCTTTCAATAACTTTTCTTTGTCTTTAATTTTTGCCACTTTGATTACTATGTGTCTCGGCGTGTTTCTCCTTGGGTTTATCCTGTATGGGACTCTCTGCGCTTCCTGGACTTGGGTGGCTATTTCCTTTCCCATGTTAGGGAAGTTTTCGACTATAATCTCTTCAAATATTTTCTCTGGTCCTTTCTCTCTCTCTTCTCCTTCTGGGACCCCTATAATGCGAATGTTGTTGCGTTTAATGTTATCCCAGAGGTCTCTTAGGCTGTCTTCATTTCTTTTCATTCTTTTTTCTTTAGTCTGTTCCACAGCAGTGAATTCCATCATTCTGTCTTCCAGGTCACTTATCCGTTCTTCTGCCTCAGTTATTCTGCTATTGATTCCTTCTAGTGTAGTTTTCATTTCAGTTATTGTATTGTTCATCTCTGTTTGTTTGTTCTTTAATTCTTCTAGGTCTTTGTTAATCATTTCTTGCATCTTCTCAATCTTTGCCTCCATTCTTATTCCAAGGTCCTGGATCATCTTCACTATCATTATTCTGAATTCTTTTTCTGGAAGGTTGCCTATCTCCACTTCATTTAGTTGTTTTTCTGGGGTTTTTTCTTGTTCCTTCATCTGGTACATAGCCCTCTGCCTTTTCATCTTCTCTATCTTTCTGTAACTGTGGTTTTTGGTCCACAGGCTGCAGGATTATAGTTTTTCTTGCTTCTGTTGTCTGCCCTCTGGTGGTTGAGGCTATCTAAGAGGCTTGATGGGAGGCTCTGGTGGTGGGTAGAGCTGACTGTTGCTGTGGCGGTCAGAGCTCCCTCAACCAAATTCTTATCTCAGCTCCTTTTTTCCTCCAGAGAGCTAATTCATTTAATGTCTGATAATCTATATAATGTATTATCCTTCCCAGCGGGTTTGCATTTTACCAGGTAAAATGCCTGTCTAGATATATTTCAGGCTTCAGGGACTCTGATAAGGTCATGATTTTTTAAACTTCAGTATGTATATGAATCATTAAGAGCTTATTTAAAATGGTATTCCCCAGTCTCACTCCTACAGATTTTTAAGCCATAAATTTAAGGTAGGACCCAGAAACCTGCACTTAGAGCAAATAACCTCCCTCCACCCTCTGTGATGCTTACGTAAGCAATCTGAAGACCACTCTTTGAGGAAGTGTTACAAAGGAAGATATTTTGGGACTAAGGAACTCTAGATTATCAGAAACCACTGGCAACTATAGCTCCCTCCCTCTTTCTTCAATCAGTGTCAGCACCTCCTTATAATTATAGTTATTTCATTTCCTAACCAGTTACAATTATCCTGCTGCTCACCCTGCAACTCCAGACCTAGAAGTGTCCACATTGTATGCCAACAGGCATACAAATTGCACCTTGATTCATATGGACTTCATATTAAAGTCAGGCTAGTGTTCTCAAGCTCTGAGAGTTGTTCTAGTGATATAATTGATAAATGCCATGATTCCTGGCTTGAGGCTCTTTCCTATTATGTCCTTTCAGCACTTGCCTGCCCTCTGGGATTTCCAAGCTCCACCAACTGTCAGTCTCTGATGACCACAGACCTCATTCTGATGATCCGGAGCCTTGACGCTGACCCTCCTGAGCCCCTACTTTCCCAGGGGTGGTTAATGGACCACTCACACCTTTTAAAATCTGGGCACGTGGGGATGGAATCCAGAAACACACGTTTAATAAGTTCCCTAGGTGTACTCAGTGTTAATATCATTGATATTAAGCAATTTCTCAAAATTGCCTGATGATAAAAAGCACCAGGACACTGAAAAATAGTTTGCTAGACCTCCCTCACCATCTGGTGATTCTGACTGGGGAGGGGGTGAGCTTTATTCTTAACAAGTATTCCAGGCTAATTCTAATAACTGGGCAATTTGAGAAACCTTGGCCTAAAATAACAATGTAAGATTTTAACGTCAGGATACCTTTACAAGTTCAGTTATATTATGCTGAACATTAAACCTAGGAGCAAGAAGCTAGCTGGTATTAGAAAGGTAATCCTCAGAAGATAACAAATAGCTTAACAAGAAGACTTGCTCTTATATTTCATTTCTCACATGCAAATATGTTAAGTGGTAATGAAGGAATTTTCAAGTAATACTTGAATCCTTAAAAACTCATGCTGCAAGAGTGAGATTTTTCAGTTCCCTTTTAAAAGATGAATTACTTTAGGGGAGTTTCCCCCATGAACACATCAAAAATACACCTGGAGCAAAAATACATGTGGAGCAATCCTCACTGAAAACAAACTGGAGACTGGCAGAAAGACTCATACGACCAATGTCGTAAGAAAAATCCACACAAAGTCTGATAGGAAGGGAAGAGAAGCGATAAGTTTGGGACCCGAGCCACTGGGAGGGGACAGAGAAGAAGAGGGGATTACACAGTCTTAGAGATCCTCCCTGGAGAGTGAGTGGAGTGAACCACATATTGTGCACCCCAGCCCTAGGGTCCAACAATGGGAGGCCAAGTCCCCTCAGCTGGTTTGAAAACCAGTGGGACTGACAACAGAGCTGTAAGAAACCTAGATTCCACTCATGAAAAGTATGCACACACTTGATTACTCCTGAAACAAGTCAGAGGAAGCAGACTGAAACTGCCCGGGACTCTGGCTCAGCTTCCTGTGACCATCCCAGCACATGCCCCAGACTGAGCCGAGCACCTGCCCTGGCTCCTCTTGCTCCATGGTGTAGCTCCCCACTAGGGCAAAGACTGCTGCAGCCAAGGTGAGTGTGCGGTTATGGGGGATGGAGCTGGCTCCCACCTGGAATGACATCTGAACAGTATAAGGGCAGCTATTATTAGCACTTGCAGAGACAGCAAACCAGGAATGGTCCAGAAAGGTGACTGATGACAGGACCACCCCAGCATGCACCCCAGTCCACACCAAGCAGCTGCTCTAAAAACCTCTTGCTCAGTACTGTTCCCCACTGGGATGAAGCTGCCAACGCTGGGAAAGGGAAGAACACACACTTAGAGAAGAGAACCAGCTCAGACCCAAACATCAGGGCTTCTGCTCCAGCAGTTGGGGACCCAGCCCTGCCCCTGATAGAGTGATGTTGGCCACTAAGCAGAGGAGAAGCCCCAGCTTACACCCGGCTCTGGCTCTAACCCCTTCATTTCCAGCCCCACCTCCTACCAAGGATATAGGTGCAAGCACACCCTGCGGGAAGGTGCAACTCATGCTTACTTCAGATCCAGCTCTCCCACCAAAGCCACTGGGCACATGTAGACTGTATAGGAATGCTACTACAAAAGGACACCCCTTCAAAACCAGGATAGATAGCTGTTTCACATAATTTCATAAAGACAGAGAAAGTTAAGCAAAATGAGAAGACAGAAATTTGCTTCAAATGAAAGAATAAGAAAAAAACCTGAAAAACAACTAATAAAAGAGAGATAAATAATTTACTACATAAAGAGTACAAAGCATTAGTAATAAGAATGCTAACTGATCTTGGGAAAGGAATAGATGAGCACAGTGAGAATTTTAACAAGGAACTAGAAAATATAAAAAGAACCAGGCAGAACTGAAGAATACAGTAACTGAAATGAAAAACACACTAGGAGGAATTAACAGCAGACTAGGTGATACTAAAGAATGCATAAGTGACCTGGAAGATAGAACAAGGGAAATCACCAATCAGAAGAGCAAAAAGAAAAACAAATTTAAAAAAATAAGAACAGTTTAATGGGCCTCTGGGACAACATCAAGCATACCAGCATTCACATCACCTCTTCTCCAAGAGGAGAAGACAAAGAGAAAGGAGTTGAAAATGTATTTGATGAAATTATGGCTGAAACTTCTTGAAACAGAAGAAGGAAACAGATATTCAGGTACAGGAAGCACAGACAGTCCCAAACAAGATGAACCCATACAGACTCACACCAAGACATATCAAGCAAAGAAAATAAAAGCAAAAATAAACAAATGGGACCTGATTACACTTAAAAGCTTTTGCATAGCAAAAGAAACCATCAATAAAATGAAAAGACAACATACTGAATGGGAGAAAATATTTACAAATGATATGACTGATAAGGGTTTAATATTCAAAATATAAAACAGTTCATACAACTCAACATCAAAAAAACAAACAACCCAATTTAAAAATGGGCTGAAGGAGAGACCATCAAGATGGTGGAAGAGTAAGACGTGGAGATCACCTTCCTCCCCACAAATACATCAGAAATACATCTACATGTGGAACAGCTCCTACAGAACACCTACTGAACGCTGACAGAAGACCTCAGACTTCCCAAAAGGCAAGAAACTCCCCATGTACCTGCATAGGGCAAAAGAAAAAAGAAACAGAGACAAAAGAATAGGGATGGGACCTGCACCACTGGGAGGGAGCTGTGAAGGAGGAAAAGTTTCCACACACTAGGAAGCCCCTTCACTGGCAGAGACAGGGGGGTGACGGCGGGGGAAGCTTCGGAGCCATGGAGGAGAGCGCAGCAACAGGGGTGCAGAGGGCAAAGCGGAGAGATTCCCGCATAAAGGATCAGTGCCAACCAGCACTCACCAGGCTGAGAGGCTTGTCTACTCACCCCCCGGGACGGGTGGGGGCTGGGAGCTGAGGCTCGGGCTTCAGAGGTCAGATCCCAGGGAGAGGACTGGGGTTGGCGGCATGAACACAGCCTGAAGGGGGCTAGTGTGCCACAGCTAGCCGGGAGGGAGTCCGGGAAAAAGTCTGGAGCTGCCTAAGAGGCAAGAGACCATTGTTTCAGGGTGCGCGAGGAGAGGGGATTCAGAGAACCACCTAAATGAGCTCCAGAGACGGGCGCGAGCCGCGGCTATCAGTGCGGACACCAGAGACGGGCATGAAATGCTAAGGCTGCTGCTGCAGCCAGCAAGAAGCCTGTGTGCGAGCACAGGTCACTATCCACACCTCCCCTCCTGGGAGCCTGTGCAGCCCGCCACTGCCAGGGTCCCGTGATCCCAGGACAACTTCCCCAGGAGAACACACAGCGCCTCAGGCTGGTGCAACGTCACGCCAGCCTCTGCCGCCTCAGGCTCGCCCCGCATCCATACCCCTCCCTCCCCCACAGCCTAAGTGAGCCAGAGCCCTTGAATCAGCTGCTCCTTTAACCCCGTCCTGTGTGAGCGAACAACAGACGCCTTCAGGTGACCTACACGCAGAGGCGGGGCCAAATCCAAATCTGAACCCCAGGAGCTGTGCGAACAGAGAAAGGGAAATCTCTCCTAGCAGCCTCAGGAGCAGCGGATTAAATCTCCACAGTCAACTTGATGTACCCTGCATCTGTGGAATAACTGAATAGACAAGGAATCATCCCAAAATTGAGGCAGTGGACTCTGGGAGCAACGATATTTTTTTTTTTTTCCTTTTTCTCTTTTTGTGGGTGTGTATGTGTATGCTTCTGTGTGTGATTTTGTCTGTATAGCTTTGCTTTTACCATTTGTCCTAGGGTTCTCTCTGTCTTTTTTTTTTTTTTAGTATAGTTTTAGTGCTTGTTATCATTGGTGGATTTGTTTTTTGGTTTGGTTGCTCTCTTCTTTCTTTCTTTCTTTTTTCTTTCTTTATTACTTTCTAATTTTTTTATTTTTAATAATTATTTTTTATTTTAATAACTTTATTTTATTTTTTTCTTTCTTTCTTTTTTTCTCCCTTTTTTTCTGAGCCGTGTGGCTGACAGGGTCTTGGTGCTCTGGCCAGGTGTCAGGCCTGTGCCTCTGAGGTGGGAGAGCTGAGTTCAGGACATTGGTCCACCAGAGACCTCCCAGCTCCACATGATATTAAATGGAGGAAGCTCTCCCAGAGATCTCCATCTCCACACTAAGACCCAGATCCACTCAAAAACCAGCAAGCTACTGTGCTGGACACCCTATGCCAAACAACTAGCAAGACAGGAACACAACCCCACCTATTAGCAGAGAGGCTGCCTAAAATCATAATAAGGTCACAGACACCCCAAAACACACCACCAGACGCGGTCCTGCCCACCAGAAAGACAAGATCCAGCCTCATCCACCAGAACACAGACCATATCCAGCCTCATCCACCAGAACACAGGCACTAGTTCCCTCCACCAGGAGGCCTACACAACACACTGAACCAACCTTAGCCACTGGGGGCAGACACCAAAAACAATGGGAACTACTAACCTGCAGCCTGAAAAAAGGATACCCCAAACACAGTTAGGTCAGCAAAAAGAAAAGACAGAGAAACACACAGCAGATGAAGGAGCAAGGTAAAAACCCAACAGACCAAAGAAATGAAGAGGAAATAGGCAGTCTACCTGAAAAAGAATTCAGAGTAATGATAGTAAAGGTGATCCAAAATCTTGGAAATAGAATGGAGAAAATACAAGAAACGTTTAACAAGGACCTAGAACTAAAGAGCAAACAAACAATGATGAACAACACAATAAATGAAATTTAAAATTCTGTAGAAGGAATCAATAGCAGAATAACTGAGGCAGAAGAACGGATAAGTGACCTGGAAGATAAAATAGTGGAAATAACTACCACAGAGCAGAATAAAGAAAAAAGAATGAAAAGAATTGAGAACAGTCTCAGAGACCTCTGGGACAACATTGAATGCACCAACATTCGAATTATAGTTTAATTAAGTTTTATTAAGTTTAATGGATAATAAGACTTTGCAGCACCCTAAAACCTGATCCAGCACCCTTGCAGCTACCTTGGTGTTTTACAAATTTCACTTTGATGCTAGATATAATTAGTGATCATATATTTGAAGGCTGGGTAAAAAGGGGAAACAATGAAAGGAGAAGCAGGTATCATTTGCAAATGAAGTTCATCTTTCTAGAAGCAGGACCACCAATAGTCTATGACTAGCAGAAAAATCTGAGCTTCTTTAATGGTACTGTATTGCCATCTAGAGGCATAGCAACATGCCTATGACATGCAAGATGGTTAAAATTGTTAAAACTGAAAATCTAAGACAAATGCAAGTACAATTAAGGTAAAATAGAAAACGTGAAATTCTAGAGTAGTTATCTTTTCAAAGAACTCCTGCCTCAATAGGAAATATGCTTCTGAATCAAAAATAAGGCAAGGGTGTTTCAAAGTAAAAGATATGTATTTTCCCAGAATCTGAAATGTAAAAGTAAGTGAATTTACTATGGAACTTACAGCAGTGCAAAGATCAAGATATAAATGGGTAAATTGGGAGACTGGGATTGCATATATACACTAATATGTATAAAATAGATAACTAATAAGAACCTGCTGTATAAAAAATAAATTAATTTTTTAAAAAATATATAAATGGGTAAAAATAATTGGGGGAGGGGACAATAAAAGGAAAAGTTTGCTGAGAATTATTAATCACTAATCATTAATCACTTGAATAGCAAAAGATAGTCCAGAATTTTGCAGAGGCAATGAAGGTTACTCAGTTTTCAATAACAAGTAGCTAATTTGGTAAAATTATGAATCATTTTCATTTTAAAACACTATTTGTAAAAATGATCTTCAACAAAATTTCATTTAACATAAAACAATATTATAAACTATAACCAGGGGCTTCCCTGGTGGCGCAGTGATTGAGAGCCCCCCTGCCAATGCAGGGGACATGGGTTTGAGCCCTGGTCTGGGAAAATCCCACATGCCGTGGAGCAGCTGGGCCTGTGCGCCACAGCTGCTGAGGCTGCACTCTGGAGCCTGCAAGCCACAACTACTGAGCCCACGTGCCACAACTATGGAAGTCCGCATGCCTAGAGCCCGTGCTCCACAACAAGAGAAGCCACTGCAATGAGAAGCCCACGCACCACAACGAAGTGTAACCCCCACTTGCTGTAACTAGAGAAAGCCCGCGAGCAGCGATGAAGACCCAGTGCAGCCAAAAATAAATAAATAAAATAAATAAATTTATTTAAAAAAAAACAAACTATAACCAGGACTTCTGATCATCCCAAAGAAAGAATGTATTCAAATATTGATATTTATTGCCCAAAGTTGAAAGCCTCTGATCCTCCTTTTGACCAGAGTTCTGAGTTTGGGTTCCACTCAACTGTAATAGCTCCTGTGTCAGAATTAGGAGGTTTAGGAACACAGAAGGTAAGTGTCACCTGGATGTCATTTGAGATCTCTGATCTCTGAAATGTATAAGAACTATTTCACACTTCTATTCCAGGTCTAAAGGGAAGGCTACTGCCTCCTCAGGATTTCTTAGAATTTCCAGGGGCTCAAAATCTCAAATTACCTTCCACACAGTTTCCTACTGAACTCTCTAAGGCATTCAAATCTCACCTCCCCAATCATTCCCTGATTTGGAATAAGCTCTTTCCTTAATTTCATCAAAATACCACTACCACCAGGGAGAGTCATAATTAATCAAAGGTTTGGAGGACAAAACCACAAAGCTAATAAACTGGGACTTCCCTGGTGGTCCAATGGTTACGACTCCCCGCTTCTACTGCAGGCGGCACAGGTTCGACCCCTGCTCAGGGAACTAAGATCCCACATCCAGGGCAGCAAGGCCAAATATTTAAAAAGAATAAATAAACAGAAGAAGAAATACAATCCTGCAGACTGTGGAACAAAAACCACATTCACAGAGATCGAGAAGATGCAAGAAATGTTTAACAAAGATATAGAAGAATTAAATAACAAACAAACAGAGATGAACAACACAATAACTGAAATGAAAAATACATTAGAAGGAATCAATACCAGAATAACTGAGGCAGAAGAACGGATAAGTGACCTGGAAGACAGAAAGGTGGAATTCACTGCTGCAGAACAGAATAAAGAAAAAAGAATGAAAAGAAATGAAGACAGCCTGGGGGCTTCCCTGGTGGCGCAGTGGTTGAGAGTCTGCCTGCCAGTGCAGGGGACGCGGGTTTGAGCCCTGGTCTGGGAAGATCCCACATGCCGCGGAGTGGCTGGGCCCGTGAGCCACAATTACTGAGCCTGCACGTCTGGAGCCTGTGCTCCGCAACAAGAGAGACCGTGATGGTGAGAGGCCCGTGCCCCGCGATGGAGAGTGGCCCCCGCTTGCCACGACTAGGGAGGGCCCTCGCACAGAGGCGAAGACCCAACACAGCCATAAATAAATAAATTAATGAATAAATTTTTTTAAAAAAGACTAACATTATTATTTAAAAAAAAAAAAAGAAATGAAGACAGCCTAAGAGACCTCTGGGACAACATTAAACACAACAACATTGGCATTATAGGGGTCCCAGAAGGAGAAGAGAGAGAGAGAGGACGCAAGAAAATATTTGAAGAGATTATAGCCGAAAACTTCCCTAATATGGGAAAGGAAATAGCCACCCAAGTCCAGGAAGTGGAGAGAGTCCCATACAGGATAAACCCAAGGAGAAACACACTGAGACACACAGTAATCAAACTGGCAAAAATTTAAGACAAAGAAAAATTACTGAAAGCAGCAAGGGAAAAATGACAAATAACATACAAGGGAACTCCCATAAGGTTAACAGCTGATTTCTCAGCAGAAACTCTACAAGCCAGAAGGGAGTGGCATATACTTAAAGTGATGAAAGGGAAGAACCTACAACCAAGATTACTCTACCCGGCAAGGATCTCATTCAGATTCGATGGAGAAATCAAAAGTTTCACAGACAAGCAAAAGCTAAGAGAATTCAGCACCACCAAACCAGCTCTACAACAAATGCTAAAGAAACATCTCTAAGTGGGAAACACAAGAGAAGAAAAGGACCTACAAAAACAAACCCAAAACAATTTAAAAAATGGTCATAGGAACATACATATCAATAATTACCTTAAATGTAAATGGATTAAAAGCTCCAACCAAAAGACACAGGCTTGTTGAATGGATAAAAAAACAAGACGCATATATATGCTGCCTACAAGAGACCCACTTCAGACCTAGGGACACATTCAGACTGAAAGTGAGAGGATGGCAAAAGATATTCCATGCAAACGGAAATCAAAAGAAAGCAGGAGTAGCAATACTCATATCAGATAAAATAGACTTTAAAATAAAGAATGTTACAAGAGACAGGGAAGGACACTACATAATGATCAAGGGACCAATCCAAGAAGATATAACAATTATATATGCACCCAACATAGGAGCACCTCAATACATAAGGCAACTGCTAACAGCTATAAAAGAGGAAATTGACAGTAACACAATAATAGTGGGGGACTTTAACACCTCGCTTACATGAATGTACAGATCATCCAAACAGAAAATTAATAAGAAAACACAAGTTTTAAATGACACAATAGACCAGATAGATTTAATTGATATTTATAGGACATTCCATCCAAAAACAGAAGATTACACTTTCTTCTCAAGTGTGCACGGAACATTCTCCAGGATAGATCACATTTTGGGTCACAAATCAAGCCTCAGTAAATTTAAGAAAACTGAAATCATATCAGCTATCTTTTCTGACCACAATACTATGAGATTAGAAATCAATTACAGGGAAAAAAACATAAAAACACAAACACATGGAGGTTAAAAAATACGTTACTAAATAACCAAGAGATCACTGAAGAAATCAAAGAGGAAATAATAAAAAACCTAGAGACAAATGACAATGAAAACACGATGATCCAAAACCTATGGGATGCGGCAAAAGCAGTTCTAAGAGGGAAGTTTATGACTATACAAGCCTACCTCAAGAAACAAGAAAAATCGCAAATAATCTAAACTTACACCTAAAGGAACTAGAGAAAGAAGAACAAACAAAACCCAAAGTTAGCAGAAGGAAAGAAATCATAAAGATCAGAGCAGAAATAAATGAAATAGATACAAAGAAAACAATAGCAAAGATCAATAAAACTAAAAGCTGGTTCTTTGAGAAGAGAAACAAAATTGATAAACCATTAGCCAGACTCACCAGGAGAAAGAGGGAGAGGACTCAACTCAATAAAATTAGAAATGAAAAAGGAGAAGTTACAACAGACACTGCAGAAATACAAAGCACCCTATGAGACTACTACAAGCAACTCTATGCCAATAAAATGGACAACCTGGAAGAAATGGACAAATTCTTAGAAAGGTATAACCTCCCAAGACTGAACCAGGAAGAAATAGAAAATATGAACAGGCCAATCACAAGTAATGAAATTGAAACTGTGATTAAAAATCTTCCAACAAACAAAAGTCCAGAACCAGATGGCTTCGCAGGTGAATTCTATCAAACATTTAGAGAAGAGCTAACACCCATCCTTCTCAAACTCTTCCAAAAAATTGCAGAGGAAGGAACACTCCCAAACTCATTCTATGAGGCCACCATCACCCTGATACCAAAACCAGACAAAGATACTACAAAAAAAGAATATTACAGACCAATATCACTGATGAATATACATGTAAAAATCCTCAAACAAAATACTAGCAAACAGAATCCAACAACACATTAAAAGGATCATATACCATGATCAAGTGGGCTTTATCCCAGGGATGCAAGGATTCTTCTTCAGTATACGCAAATCAACATGATACACCATATTAACAAAGTGAAGAATAAAAACCATAGGATCATCTCAATAGATGCAGAAAAAGCTTTTGACAAAATTCAACACCCATTTATGATAAAAACTCTCCAGAAAGTGGGCATAGAGGGAACCTACCTCAACATAATAAAGGCCATATACGACAAACCCACAGCAAACATCATTCTCAATGGTGAAAAACTGAAAGCATTTCCTCTAAGATCAGGAACAAGACAAGGATGTCCACTCTTGCCACTATTATTCAACATAGTTTTGGAAGTCCTAGCCACAGCAACCAGAGAAGAAAAAGAAATAAAAGGAATACAAGTTGGAAAAGAAGAAGTAAAACTGTCACTGTTTGCACATGACATGATACTATACATAGAGAATCCTAAAGATGCCACCAGAAAACTACTAGAGCTAATCAATGAATTTGGTAAAGTTGCAGGATACAAAATTAATGCACAGAAATCTCTTGCATTCCCATACACTAATGATGAACAATCTGAAAGAGAAATGAAGGAAACACTCCCATTTACCACTGCAACAAAAAGAATAAAATACCTAGGAATAAACCTACCTAGGGAGACAAAAGACCTGTATGCAGAAAACTATAAGACACTCATGAAAGAAATTAAAGATGATACCAACCGATGGAGAGATATACCATGTTCTTGGATTGGAAGAATCAATATTGTAAAAATGACTATACTACCCAAAGCAATCTACAGATTCAATGCAATCCCTATCAAATTACTAATGGCATTTTTTACAGAACAAGAACAAAAAATCTTAAAATTTGTATGGAGACACAAAAGACCCCGAATAGCCAAAGCAGTCTTGAGGGAAAAAAACGGAGCTGGAGGAATCAAACTCCCTGACTTCAGACTATACTACAAAGCTACAGTAATCAAGACAAAAATGGTACTGGCACAAAAACAGAAATATAGATCAATGGAACAGGATAGAAAGCACAGAGACAAACCCACGCACCTATGGTCAACTAATCTATGACAAAGGAGGCAAGGGTATACAATGGAGAAAAGACAGTCTCTTCAATAAGTGGTGCCGGGAAAACTGGACGGCTACATGTAAAAGAATGAAATTAGAACACTCCCTAACACCATACACAAAAATAAACTCAAAATGGATTAGAGACCTAAATGTAAGACCAGACACTATAAAACTCTCAGAGGAAAACATAGGAAGAACACTCTTTGACATAAATCACAGCAAGATCTTTTTTGATCCACCTCCTAGAGTAATGGAAATAAAAACAAAAATAAACAAATGGGACCTAATGAAACTCAAAAGCTTTTGCAAAGCAAAGGAAACTACAAACAAGAGGAAAAGACAACCCTCAGAATGGGAGAAAATATTTGCAAATGAATCAACGGACAAAGGATTAATCTCCAAAATATATAAACAGCTCATGCAGCTCAATATTAAAAGAACAAACAACCCAATCCAAAAATGGGCAGAAGACCTAAATAGACATTTCTCCAAAGAGGACATACAGATGGCCAAGAAGCACATGAAAAGCTGCTCAACATCACTAATCATTAGAGAAATGCAAATCAAAACTACAATGAGGTACCACCTCACACCAGTTAGAATGGGCATCATCAGAAAATCTACAAACAACAAATGCCGGAGAGGGTGTGGAGAAAAGGGAACCCTCTTGTACTGTTGGTGGGACTGTAAATTGATACAGCCACTATAGAGAACAGTATGGAGGGTCCTTAAAAAACAAAAATAGAATTACCATATGACTCAGCAATCCCACTACTGGGCATATACCCAGAGAAAACCATAATTCAAAAAGACACATGCACCCCAATGTTCATTGCAGCACTATTTACAATAGCCAGGTCATGGAAGCAACCTAAATGCCCATCAACAGACGAATGGATAAAGAAGATGTGGTACATATATACAATGGAATATTACTCAGCTATGAAAAGGAATGAAATTGGGTCATTTGTAGAGACATGGATGAATCTAGAGACTGTCATACAGAGTGAAGTAAGTCAGAAAGAGAAAAACAAATATCGCATATTAACGCATATATATGTGGAACCTAGAAAAATGGTACAGATGAACTGGTTTGCAGGGCAGAAATTGAGACACAGATGTAGAGAACAAACGTATGGACACTAAGGGGGGAAAGCGGCGGGGGGTGGAGGTGGTGGTGTGATGAATTGGGAGATTGGGATTGACATGTATACACTGATGTGTATAAAATGGATGACTAATAAGAACCTGCTGTATAAAAAAATAAATTAAATAAAATTCAAAAAAAAGAATAAACAGAATAAAAGCCAACATTAAAAAAAAAAAGCTACTAAACTAACACTGATAGTAGATAACCCTGTTCTTTAAAAGTCTAATATGGGGAAAATTTATGACACCCCCTTGAGGCAAAAGCAGGTGCTATCAGTTAGTTGTAGTTATAAATAACTTTTTTTCTTCTGATGAATAAGAGTCAATTAACTCAACTTTCTTCTTGGCCCAAGAGCATGTTAGCAACCACCTTCTCCCATGTCTTCCAATTCCTTCATATGGTACTTTGGCAAAATATTATCTTACACTTGTATAGTGCTGTAGATTTTTCTAAGTGCTATTACAGCCCAATAAAGTGATCAAAAAAAGAGTTAATCAAAAGCTCTCAAACTGTTAAGAGGCATGGGAAGGTGAAGTGGTTGTTGAAATGTATCATGGAGTCAATTTTTTCTGGACATTTTATACCTTCCTACACTCTACTCAACCTTGATGTTGCTGTGTTTCAGCTTGTTTAACCTCTCAGACACCACCACACTGCAGAGCAGGGAGCACAAGGAATTTTAAAGTCTTTCCACCGTAACAGATGCCATGTTAAGCATGAATTAGTTATTCTAAGATTGAGAAAGTAAAGTTGATTATTTTAATGTAACTGATATATTAGTGAATTTTTAAAACCTGTAAGTCCCTTTAGATATTACACATATGTTCAGATTTTCCATTCAGGGCCTGTGTATCTGGGACAAACCCCAAGCATAAAGAGTTTTTTTTAAGCTGGGAAGAAGGTGGGGAGGTTAGCAGGATTCTGCTGTTTCTTATACCTTCAACTTCAAAATCAGTCACTCTCTTCTTGTTCTTCCTCCATTTTCCTCCTCCTTTGGTGGGGAGGGGGTAACTACAACTTATTTAGCATTTGTATTACCTAGTTTTAGTTGAATGTATTGTAATGGACGAAATGTTTTGTGTCCTCCAAAATTCATGTGTTGAACCCTAATCCCCAATGTGATGGTATTAGGAGGTGGTACCTTTGAGGGTGATTAGGTTATAAGGATGGAGGCCTCAAATTGGATTAGTGCCTTTATAAAAGAAATCCCAGAAAGCTCTCTCACCCCTTCTAATGTGAGAACACAGCAAAAAGACAGCCATCTATGAGCCAGGAAGTGGGCCCTCACCAGAAATGAACCACACTGGCAGCCTGACTTCTGACTTGCAGCCTCTAGAACTGTGAGAAATAAATTGCTGTTGTTTATAAGCCACCCAGTCTATGGTACATTGTTATAGCAGCCTGAACTCACAAAGACAGGTTTTATCTCATGATGTCTGTTCTTACCAAACAAAAATAATCTTTAGATGGGAGGCAGGACAAGGTGTAAGCAAGTTGGCATTCACCTTTAGATCACCAGACAAAGAATGACTCCAAAGAGATTCTAGCTTTGCTGGTATTCATGTCCTGGCCAGCATCACCTTTGCTCACCTCAGGCCACTCGTATATCTCACATTCTCACAATCATGCTAACACTGAGACAAAGGTTTTGTGAACTGTGAATAATGGTTTTGATTGCATAACTGTCACACTAAACAAGAAGGAGTCTTGGGGTATAATCAGAAAGCAATTTTACTTTTGTCACTCACTAGTCCTTAAAATATGATCTGTGGGATTCACTGCAACCCCTATCAAAATTCTAATGACATTTTTCATAGAAATAGAAAAATCAGTCATAAAATTTGCATGGAAACGAAAGATCCTGAATAGTAAAGTAATCTTGAGCAAGAAGAACAAAGCTGGAAGCCTCACACTTCCTGATCTCAATTTATATAACAAAGCTATAGTAATCAAAACAGTATGGTACTGGCATAAAATAGACATATAGAACAATGAAACAGAAGAGGGAGCCCAGAAATAAATCCACACACATAGTGTTCAACAAAGGCATCAAGAATATACAATGGGGAAATGATAGTTTCTTCAATAAATGATGCTAGGAAAACTGGATATCCACATGCAAAAGAATGAAATAGGATCTTTATCTTACACAAAACACAAAAATCAACTCAAAATGGATTAAAGACTTAAACGTAAGACCTGAAACTTTAAAACTCCTAGAAGAAAACATAGGGAAAAGCTCTTTGACATTGGTCTTGGCAATGATTTTTCACATATAACACTGAAAGCACAGCAACAAAAGCCAAAATAAATAATTGAGACTACGTCAAACTAAAAAGGTTCTGCACAGGAAAGGAAACAATAAAATGAAAAGGCAGTGTATGGAATGGGAGGAAATACTTGCAAACCATATTACTGGTAAGGGATTAATATCCAAAATATATAAGGAACTGGTACAACTCAACAGCAAACACAAAACAAAAAACACAAATAATCCCATTTAAAAATAGGCAAAAGACCTGAAGAGATATTTTCCCAAAAAGACTGTTGACCATACAAAATGGCCAACAGGCATATGAAAAGATGGTCAATAACATTAATCATCAGGGAAATGCAAATCAAAACCACAATGAGCTATCACCACATACCTATTAGGATGGCTATTATCAAAAAACCAAAAAGATAACAAATGTTAGCAAGGATGTGGAGAAAAGGGACTCCTTATACACTGTTGGTGGGAATGTAAATTGATACAGCCATTATGAAAAACAGTATGAAGTTTCCTCAAAAAATTAAAAATAGAACCTACTATATGATCCAGCAATCCCTTTGGGGTATATATTCAAAGGAAATGATTTCAGTATCTCAAAGGTACTAAGATACCCGCACACCCATGTTCATTGCAGCATTATTCACAATAGCCAAGATGTGGAAACAACCTAAATGTCTGCCATTGAATGAATGGATAAAGAAAATGTGGTATATAATGGGTAATGATATGTGAACTACCACTCTCACTTTATCCATTCACCATACACACACAGTGGAGTATTATTCAGCCTTAAAAAAAAAAGAAGGAAATCCTGTCATATGTGACAACATGGATGAACCTGGAGACATATGCTAAGAGAAATAAGCCAGGTACAGAAAAACAAATACTGTGTGATCTCACCTATGTGTAGAATCTTAAAAAGTCTCATAGAAACAGAAAGTAAAATGGTGGTTACCAGCAACTGGGGGCTGAGGGAAATGAGGTGCTGTTGGTCAAGGTTATAAACTTTCAGTTATAAAATCAGTAGGTTCTGAGACCTAATGTACAGCATGGTGACTATAGTTAATAATAAATATTGTATGCTTGAAATTTGCTAAGAGAGTAGACCTTAAGTGTTCTCACCACACACACACACACACACACACACACAAATGGTAACTATGTGAGGTAATAGATATGTTAATTATCTTGATTATGGTAATCATTTCACAAAATATACATATATCAAAACACCATGTTGTATACCTTAAATATGTACAATTTTTGTCAATCATTACTCAATAAAGCTAGGGAAAATCATCATCTGTGAGGCTAGATCAACACCCTTCCCCAGGCAAAAATTAAGGCAGCCTTCAAAACTTTTCTGGTCATTTTAAATACCAACAGTTCTCCCCTATAGCAGATGTCTTTAAAGCCTGAGTCACATTCCCTCAGCCTACCCTTAATTTCAGCAGCAACTTTGGGGGAAAGTTCTGGGTGAGCATAGACTCACCCAGAAGCAACTTAGACTAAAAGAATTATAGAGCATCCTATTAAAGTTCAGCTGAGACACAAATTCAGGGCTGATACTCTGCAATACAGGGGTACTGTCCTCCAGGATGCAGTATGTGCAATTCAACCAGTGACTGATACAGAGATCTGCACCGCTATAGCTGAATACATGGGTACAGGACCAAGGAGTGGATGTGGTATTGGCCCATCCATCCATCACTTCTAGCAACTCCATGTACAGAATGTGTTTTTCCCTTCCCACCATCTTGGGCTCTCTGATTAGAGGCCTTTGGTTCTCAGAGGATTTTATTTCCACCAGGGGTCATGGCAAGGACTGCACTGAACCTGAAACTACAATTAGCAACCTGATCACTTTGGGAGCCTTACCCGTCAGTGGGCCAGCAGACAATGAAAGATGTTACTATGTAGCAGGGGCCATGGACTCTGATTTTCATGAGAACCAGGATTGCTGCTATGTAATGCAGGCATGGAGATGTATATTGGTACCTGGGATATGAACTTGCGTCTTCTGGTGCTCTCATGTCCAGTGATAACAGCAAGCAGGCAAGTACAGCAACCATACCTGATGAAAGCAAGACAACCAAGGAGCAGAATATGTGTGGATTACCCTCCAAGTAAGCAAGTGACACCCACCAAAATGCTGACTAAGAGAAATCAAGAATGGGTGGTAGGGGCTTCCCTGGTGGCGCAGTGGTTGGGAATCTGCCTGCTGGTGCAGGGGACACGGGTTTGAGCCCTGGTCTGGGAAGATCCCACATGCCACGGAGCAACTGGGCCCGTGAGCCACAGCTGCTGAGCCTGCGCGTCTGGAGCCTGTGCTCCGCAACGGGAGAGGCCGCGACGGTGAGAGCCCCGCGCACCGCGATGAAGAGTGGCCCCCGCTTGCCACAACTAGAGAAAGCCCTAGCGCAGAAATGAAGACCCAACATAGCAATCAATCAATCAATCAAATAAATAAATCTTTAAAAAAAAAAAAAAAAGAATGGGTGGTAGAGAAGAAAAAATATCAGTCATGACCTTTTGACCCACTGCAACAGCAGAGACTAAAGCTTGTTCTTCTAGCCCACTATATTGTCTGACATAGATATTGAGGGGAGCCATCTCCTTGAAGACTCAGTGAAACCATGGACTTAATGTGGGATACATGTGAATATGAGCTGTGTAAGGGCACAGCACTGTGTGGACAACAGTAAATGCCTCCAGGGTCCAGGTTTCATCTTCAAGGCCCACCTCTGATTTCAGTTATAACAATGATGGACAGTTCCTTGTGACCTCAGACTCAACTTCAGCCCCACTGCTTGCCATTTCAAGCAAACACCACCCTTCTTTCTCCTGCTTCCAAGAATCACTTCCCGAATAAATTACCTGCATCCAAGTTCTATCCTCTGGCTCTGCTTTCTGAGGAAAGCAGACTATAACAAACATTTCTCTTCTACCATCCACACTGCCTGTGCACCACCACCACCGATGCTGCTGATTTCACTTCCTCCACCCCCCATCCTGTTGCCAACAATGTCCTCTACCACTTCCCCCACTTCCCATCTCTCCTGTTCCAAAAGCAAGCCTCAGAAGATCAGCAGTCCTTCTGTCCCTCAAAGTCCTGTGTTTAAGCTACAAGACCACCACAAATTAATCACTTATTTGAGGTTCTTTTTAAATAGAGACTTTATACAAAGGAGCTCTAATCTGCCTACATTTTCAAGTGTAGAATGTTTAACACAGTGACTGTCAGGATCTCAAAAACTGTTAGTTCCTTTTTTCCATCGATCCCAGACAATTCATTAATCAAGGGCTATAGGAAGAATTAGACTACTACAATCAAACCTAGGCTACCAGGCTGGGTGTTCTCCTATCATAAGTGAACACGTAAGGAGGTTTATAGTCCCAGCATTTCCCTTCTTTTTTCTCAATATCCTCTCCTCCCCAGGTGATTCTGTCCACTCCCAGGGTAAAAGTGGAGAAAGATAGGAAAAACAGAACTTCATAGTCTGGACAAGACATATCAAGGAAAAGAGTAGGTTGTAATGCTTTCCTAATTCTCTGACCCACCCTAAATAGAATGTTTAATCTTAAATATATTCTGATTACTCTGGAATTAAGCTTAGAATCTTAGGAAATGTGGCTTAGGAAAACTGACAAATTTATAACCAATTATTGCTGGCACCTGATGGACTCGGAAAACCATGGACGTACAGGAACACTTTGTGTTATTTTTGCAACTTTTCTGAAAGTGTGAAATTATTTCAAAATAAAAAGTTTTAGAAAAAAGTCATAGTGCTGAAGATGCCAAAGTTTTTCTAAGGAGAATGTCTAGTGTTTAATTAGAACTCTTGCATTGCTAACATATAAACCCTTCCTCATCCTTCCCAATTCTTGAGTGAAGTCAACTGTACACCAAAATGCCTTTGAGAGTGCAGAGGGTTTTTTTTAAGTTAGTTTATTTTTTAAATTTATTTATTTATTTATTCATTTTTGGCTGCGCTGGGTCTTCGTTGCCGCATGCAGGCTCTTCGTTGGGGCGCGCAGGCTCTCTAGTTGCAGGCTCTCTAGCTGAGGCGCGTGGGCTCAGGAGTTGTGGCGCGCAGGCTCAGGAGTTGTGGCTCGCGAGCTTAGTTGCGGTATGTGGGATCTTAGTTCCCTGAACAGGGATCGAACCTGGGCCCCCTGCATTGGGAGCGTGGAGTCTTAAAACCATTGGACCACAGGGAAGTCCCAAGAGTGCAGTTAATTCTTACATCTGGGTCACGGCATGGAGCAAGAACATACACATGTGCTAGCAAGATAATCCATAAATTGAACTAAGCACACAATTTTGAGGAATATCAAGAACCACAAGAATTTGTACTATCATGGGAAGAGCTTTGGGCTTCCATAGGACGTAAAATGGAGATGTGAGATAATATTATCTAGATATCCAAGAATCAAGACTACCACCCCGGTTGACATTTGGATTACATATTAGAAGCTCTTAGTGTAGTGTGATACATATTAAATGTTGGCTATTAACATTATAGTTTAAAATTGGAGCACAAGCAGGAAGGTACATTTGTGGCAACATGAGAAGGAGAAAGAGCCAAGACCTGGAGAGTGATCTGCCGAGTAGGTTCTGCGGGGAATAACCAGGTTAAAAGGAGAAACTTTGTAAAAGTCAAGAGATTATCCAAGACACACAGCAGCCTCAGGCATAATTCTAGAATCAGTTATTACCAAGATGAGCTTGAGGTGAGATTGTAGGATCTCAAAAATAGACAAAATTCAGCAACTTAAAATCCATGTTTGAAAGTTCAGATAAGCAGTAAGTAATGTCACCAGGATACTTGTCCTAGGTTTTCAAAGGTATGGGGGTAATGTTACCATTCTATTTCAAAGGGATTCAGTAATGCCTGAATCTTACCACTCACCTCTCTGCCATTTTCGTTTCTCAACTGAGGAACCAATACAAATAGTACCCACAGCCAAACGAGATATAAAATACCACATTATTAATGGATGGGCAAGAAAAGGATACTTCTCATTGTTGGGCTTTTCAGTTAAACTGAAAAAAAATAGTCTCATCGATAAGTGGCCCTGGGACAAATAGATATCCACACCCAAAAGAATGAAGTTGGACCCCTACCTTACACCATATACAAAAATTAACTCAAATGGATCAAAGACCTAAATGTAAGAGCTAAAAGGTAATAGTCTGACTTCCTTTTTGATGTTTCACTGCTGACAGCTTTTAAGCCTCTTCCCTCTCTCTTCCCTTCTGTCTCACATCTGGGTAAGCTGATAGGAAAGCCCATGTGCTCCCTCCTTTGGTGCCATCAGGAGATTCAAACATAAGCCCCTGCTTCAATGCAGGAAGTCTCACCCTGGCCCCATTCCCTGACCTCAATAAAAATCCCTAGCCAGTCTCCTTTCCTTGTTCTCTCAAGTCATTTTCAGACAAGCTTGAGAAGGCTATCCTGTTCTCACACACACAAAAAAAACAAACAAAAAAACCTCATTATGTAAGTAATAATACTCTGTTGTTTTCATACGCTGTTGATGTGTGTGTGGCATCATATGCCTTGACATCCAAACCAGATTTTGGGTGGGCATCCAGCTGTATATGTGGAGTGGTCACAAAAATTGGCACTGTGAGCAGGATTACTGAGGCATTCACCACCACCACTGGGGGTCTTTCTTCTTTTGCTCTTGGCCTACTTGGTACAAACAACTGCACAGAGTGTGTAGAATGTCTTCATTGCTTGCTGGCAAGATTACACTTTGAATTATACGGCGCTGTGCTGCATGAGTAAAGTCCTACCAAGCCTCTGTTATAGATTTAGCCAATCTAAGTCAGAAGTTTGGATATTTGGCATTTGGGGAAAGGAGTATAGCACTGGGTCCCTCCATAAAGTGGCCCTCGTTCGAGTGTCTCAGCCCAGATCTACCTGTGTGTCTTAGAATGAAGCTGTGACTGATCCTAAGCTCTGGGGAAAGATTCTTACCCTGTTACCAACTGGTGGTATCTCAGCCAGGCACTGTGTCCAATATATAACATGCTCAGGGGAAAGACTGATATGGTGCATGCAAGATATGGTGGTCACACATGAAAGAACAGTCATTATGCAGTCAGATAGGGTGAGAAGGAGGGAGAAAGAGAGGGAGAGAAGAGAGAAAAAACAGCCATTATATGATGTGCTGAAGTCCTCACTCCTAAGAGCAAATTGCACACCAGGACCTTTAAATACTTCTGTTGCTGTGCTGCATGTGCCGGTGTCGTAACTAAGATGCTAATTCTCAGGGTTATATGGAAAAAAACACCCATGGCATCCTTGAGACACAGCAAAGGGGCTAATTCAAACCTGACTTAAGACTGGAGACCTTAAACCCTATAAAACAACCATTGCCACAGGGGAAACCCCTAACCCTGATTATACTGATTTGAGGCTCTCTGGAAAAAGAAATTCATAAATACAAGCAGGTTGGAGGAATCTCCCCTGCCCTTGAAGAATACACACACACACACACACACACACACACACACACACACACACACACCAAAAATAAATAAATAAATAAAATAAAAAGAAAGAAGCCTGGATATGGGGGAAGGAAACAAACAAAAAACTGAAACAAAGGTCTACAATTTGACCAAAATGAAAATCCAAAATTTACCAAAAGAATTTATACAACAAAAGATAAAAGGGCACTGATTGGCTTTTGTGCTTATATAACACAGGTTCTGAATTAACTCAGTACCTGATAAAGTGCACCAACTGGCAAACTTTCATGAACTTGATCAATACTAGGGATCCCACTGCATTTTAACAAGATATCCCTTATCCTCTTAGGGGAGTTACCAAGTATAAAATAGGGGACAAATAAGTACGCCTCACCTTAACCATTGGAACTATTGCCTTGCCTAAAATCCCCACAGCCTCAGCATTGCCCTAAAATATAATATAATGGGCATGAATGCCCTGACCCAATGAGTAATTAGTTAAAATTAAATTAAGTTGTTGGCATTTGACAAAAGTAGGATACCATGGATCTTCTCCCCCTCTGTTAAAATAGTTAACATGGCCTACTGAAAATTAAAATACTCAATGATCAAAATCCATCATACAAGGCCTATTTAGAGAAGGGGGTGATTATCCTCACTGCTTCTCCATTTAACAGTAAAATTTTGCCCATATTTGAACTTGGAAAGAATGAACAGTGCCTCATGGTGAATTACCACAACCTTAAATGCTGTGGTCCTACTCATCAAGGCTCCTATACACAATATTAGTGAAATTACTGACTCTATCCAATCAACAACTGGTAAATATTTTGCTATTATAAATTTAGCTAATATATGCTGTTCAGTGTCTATTTCAACATCCTCTCAGATGCCTTACCTCCAAAGGGAAACAATATGCCTTTACCCAGCGGTTCATGGGATACCTCAACAACCTTAATATCACACACTATCTTTGCCAGCAAAATCTTAACTGCATCCAATTTTCTTGAGGACCACAGGTATGACATTACATTGATGACATCCTCCTCCAAGGAGATTCTTTGGAAGCACTCATTTAGGACATACAAATGCTCACAAAGGGGCTCAGAAAAGGGGATTCCTTCATCAAAGTAAAGAAAGCAAAAAAGGCAAGAAAGTGCCAAAAAGTTGGAAGTCACAGTCTTTTATAACCCAATCTTGGAAGTGACATCCTACCACTTTTGCATATTCTCTTCATTAGAAGGAAGTCATTAGGTGCAGCCCGCACACAGGAGGAGGAGATGACACAAGGGTGTGAATACCAAGAAGAGGGGATCATTAGAAGCAAGTCATTAGGTGCAGCCCACACACAGGAGGAGGAAATGACACAAGGGTGTGAATACCAAGAGGAGGGGATCATTAGAAGCCATTCTAGGAGGCTGCCTACCACACATGAAAATCAGGGTTAAGAGAAGATACACTTTTCAAATTGTAACAGGTATATCCTACACTTAACTTGTACAAGAACTCAAACAAATTTCCTGCTTGAAATTCAGTGACCCCAACAGTTTTGCATCATACAATTAAATGCTTAAAGCTAAAGAAGGCCCCATGTACCCAGAAAGATTATCATTTAAAATCGAAGGAGAGATAAAAAACTTCTCAGACAAGCAAAAAAACCAAGAGTTCATCAGTACTAAACCAACCCTTAAAGAAGTGTTAAAGGGTCTTCTCTAAGTGGAAAAGAAGAAGCTATAGGAGAGGGGAAATCTTACTAGGAAAGGCAAGTATAAAGTAAAGACTGAGGATCAACCACTTAAATAAGCCACTACAAAGACAAAAGACGAAGATTGTAAAAGCAACTGTAACTACAATAAACAGTTAAGGGATAAACATGAAGATTTCAAATAGGACATCAAAAACACAAAATGTGGAGGAGGAAAGTAAAAAATGTAGATCTTTTAGAATGTATGTGAACTTAAATGACTACCAGTTTAAAACAAGTAGATATAGTTATAGGTCAACATATATAAACGCCATGGTAACCATAAATCAAAAACCTACAATAGATATACAAAAACTAAAAAGAAAGGAATACAAGCATACTATTAAAGAAAGTCATCAAACCACAAGGAGAGAAACAAAAATAAGAAAAATGAACAGATAAGAATTACAAAAACAACCAGAAAGCAAGTAATAAAATGGCAATAAGTACATACCTATCAATACTTTACTTTAAATGTCAATGGACTAAATGTTCCAATCAAAAGACATAGGGTGGCTGATTGGATAAAAAACAAAAGAACCATCTATATGCTGCATACAAGAGATTCACTTCAGAGCTAAAGACACACAGACTGAAAGTGAGGGGATGGGAAAAGATACTTCATGCAAATGGAAATGACAAGAAGCTGGGATAGAAATACTCATATCAGACAAAATACAAGAAGTGGATATTACAATTGTTAACATATGTGCACCCAGTAAGGAGCACCTAAATATATGAAACAAATACTTACAGACATAAAGGGAGAAATTGACAATAATACAACAATTGTAGGGGACTTTAACACCCCACTTGCATCAATGGACAGACAGATCACAGAGACAGAAATCAGTAAGGCAACAGTGGTCTTAAATAATACAATAGACCAGTTGGACTTAATAGATATCTATAGGACATTACATCCAAAACCAGCAGAATACATGTTCTTTTCAAGTGCACATGGAACACTCTCTAGGATAGATCACATGTGAGGCCATAAAACAAGTCTCAACACATTTAAGAGGATAGAAATTAAATCAAGCATATTTTCTGACCACAATGTTAAGAAACTAGAAATCAATTACAGGAATAAAAATGGGAAAAACACAAACACATAGAGACTAAATAACATGGTTCTAAAAAAAAAAAAATGGGTCAAAGAGGAAATCAGAAAATTCCTTGAGGCAAATGAAATTGAAACACAACTTTCCAAAATCTATGGGATGCAGCAAAAGCAATTCTAAGAGGGTCGTTTACAGCAATACAAGAAAAACTCAAATTAACAACTTAACCTACCACCTAAAAGAATTAGAAAAATAAGAACAAACAAAGCCTAAAGTCAAAAGAAGGAAGGAAATAATAAAGATCAGAGAGGAAATAAATAAAATAGAGACCAAAAATAGAAAAGATCAATGAAACCAAGATAAATTGATAAACCTTTAGTCAGGCTCACCAAGAAGAAAAGAGAGAGGACCCAAATAAATAAAATAAGAAATGAAAGAGAAGAAATAAAAACTGATACTACAGAGGTATAAAAAATATCATAAGAGAATAATACTATGAACAGTTATATGCCAACAATTTGATGACCTAGAAGAAGAAATAGACAAATTTCTAGAAATATACAACCTGCCAAGACTGAAACAGGAAGAAACAAAGAACTTGAACAAATCGATCACTAGCAGTGAAATTGAATTTGTAATAAAAAATCTCCCAGCAAACAAAAAAGTCCAGGACTGGATGGCTTCACAGGGGAATTCTACCAAACATACAAAGAACAACTAATACCTATCCTCCTCAAAATATTTCCCAAAACTGAAGAGAATGGAATACTCCCAAATTCATTCTACAAGGCCAACATTACCCTGACACCAAAACCAGACAAAGACATTACAAAAAAAGGAAATTACAGGCCAATATCTTTGATGAACATAGACGCAAAAGTCCTCAACAAAATATTAGCAAACCGTATCCAACAATATATAAAAAGGATCATACACCATGATCAAGTAGGATTTATTCCAGAGACACAAGAATGGTATAATATTCTCAAATCAATCAATGTTAATCACCACATTAATGAAAGGAAGGATAAAAACCATATGATCATCTCAATAGATGCAGAAAAAGCATTTGACAAAATTCAACATTCATTCATCATAAATCAGAGTGGGTATAGGGGGAACATATCTCAAGATATTAAGGCCATTTAAGCCAAACCCACAGCTAACATCATACTCAATGATGAAAAGTTGAAAGCCTTTCCTCTAAAATCAGGAACAAGACAAGGACGCCTGCTCTCATCACTTCTATTTAACATAGCATTGGAAGTCCTAGCCACAGCAGACAGGAAAAAGAAATAAAAGGCATTCAAATTGGAAGAGAAGAACTAAAAATGTCACTATCTGCAGATGACATGATACTTTATATAGAAAACCCTAAAGTCTCCACCAAAAAACTATTAGAACTAATAAATGAATTCTGTAAAGTTGCAGGATATGAGATTAACATACAGAAATCTGTTGCTTTTCTGTACACTGAGAATTAAATATCAAAAAGAGAAAGTAAAAAAAACTCATTGAAATTGTATCAAAAAGAATAAAATATTCAATACCTAGGAATAAACTTAACCAAGAAGGTGAATGAGCTATACCCAGAAAACTATAAAACACTGAAGATGGAAATTGAAGATGATACAAAGAAATGGAAAGATATCCCATGCTCTTGGATTAGAAGAGTAAATGTTTTTAAAATGTCCATACCACCCAAAGCAATCTACAGATTTAAGGCAATCCCTATCAAAATACCCAAGACATTTTTCAGAGAACTAGAACAAATAATCCTAAAATTCATATGGAATCACAAAAGACCCTGAATTGCCAAAGCAATCTTGAGAAAAAAGAACAAACGTGGAGGTATCACCCTCCCTGACTTCAGATTATACTACAAAGCTACAGTAATCAAAACAGCATGATACTGGCACAATAACAGACATATAGACCAATGGAATGGAATATACCCACTCACTTCTGATCAGCTGATCTACAACAAAGGAGGCAAAAATATACAATGGAGAATAGACAGTCTCTTTAATAAGTGGTGCTGGGAAAACTGGACAGCTACATGTAAAAGAATGAAATTAGAACACTCCATAAAACCATACACAAAAATAAACTCAAAATGGATTAAAGACCTAAATGTAAGATCTGAAACTATATAACTCCTAGAAAAGAACATAGGAAGACCATTCTTTGACATAAATCCTAGCAATATTTTTTTTGGATCTGTCTCCTAAGGCCAAAGAAATAAAAGCAAAAATAAACAAGTGGGAGCTAATTAAACTTAAAAGCTTTTTCACAGCAAAGGAAACCCTCAACAAAAGAAAAAGACAACCTACTGAATGGGAGAAAATATTTGCAAATGATATGACTGACAAGCAGTTAATCTTCAAAATATATAAACAGCTCACACAACTCAATATCAAAATAACAAACAACTCAATCCAAAAATGGGCAGAAGACCTGAATAGACATTTTCCCAAAGAAGACATACAGAAGTCTAACAGGCACATGAAAAAATACCCAACATTGCCAATTATTAGAGAAATGCAAACTAAAACTACAATGAAATATCACCTCACACCTATCAGAATAACCATCATCAAAAAGTCTACAAATAACAAATGTGGCAAGGATGTGAAGAAAAGGGAACCCTTGTACACTGTTGGTGGGAATGTAAATTGGTGCAGCCACCATGGGAAACAGTATGGATGTTTCTCAAAAAATAAAAATAGAACTACCATATGATCCAGCAATTCCACTCCTGGGTATATATCTGGAAAAAAATAAAACACTAGTTTGAGAATATACAGGCATTCCCAAGTTCATAGCAGCACTATGTACAATAGCAACATATGGAAGCAATCCAAGTGTCCATCAGCAGACAAATGGATAAAGAAGATGTGGTATATTTATAAAATGGAATATTAGCCATAGAAAAGAGTGAAATTCTGCCATTTGCAGCAACATGGATGGACCTAGAGAATATTATGCTTAGTAAAAAATCAGACAAAGACAAATATTGTTTGATATCACTTATATGTGTAATCTAAAAAATAAAACAAATGAATGAATATAGCAAATCAGAAATGGACTCACATATATAGCAAACAAACTAGTAATTACCAGTGGGGAGAGAGAAGGGGAGTGTAAGATAGGGTGATGGGATTAGGAGATACAAACTACTATGTATAAAATAGATAAGCAACAAGGATATATTGTACAGCACTATTATAGTCACTATTTTGTTTTGTAATAACTTTTTTTTAAATTTTATTTATTTTTGGCTGCATTGGGTCTTCATTGCTGCACGTGGGCTTTCTCTAGTTGTGGTGAGCGGTGGCTTCTCTTGTTGCAGAGCATGGGCTCTAGGTGCACGGGCTTCAGTAGTTGTGGCACGTGGGCTCAGTAGTTGTGACTCATGGGCTCTAAAGCGCAGGCTCAGTAGTTTTGGCGCGCAGGCTTAGTTGCTCCATGGCATGTGGGATCTACCCGGACCAGGGCTCCAACCCGTGTCCCCTGCATTGGCAGGCGGATTCTTAACCACTGTGCCACCAGGGAAGTCCTCCCCAGCATACTTTCTTCCAATGAAAAACTGCCCCTTCTCCTTCCTATGTGGTTCTGATGAAACTGGTCATCACAGGGCCCTGTCTGACCCCCAGCTAATCACATGACCATCCTCCTTTTCACAGTGACTGGTCAAAGTTACATGAGCCAAGCAGGGCCAGAGTCCATCCATGCAATTTAATGTAAGGATACTGGGAGAGGGAATGTCTCTTCCTTTTGAGTCATGAACAATAAAAATGAAAGCTTACAGCTGTCAGAAGCCACCTTTCCCATCACATGAAAGGACCTGTTGGTAGAGAGGAAGAAAGGAGAGAGAAAGCTAATGATATCATTTGAGTCCCTGTAGAGTGTCTTGGAGCACTCCTGCCAGCTCCACCCTGAACTTCCCAGTTACCAGAGCCAGTGAATCCCACTTTGCTCAAGCTTGTTTGGTTTTCTGACATTTGTTTATAACCAAAGTGTCCTGACTAATACAGGCTTGTTTCAAGCTAACTCTTCTTACTAATTAATATGTATATTCCATCTGTGTCGTTCTCAAACCAGGAAACACAGCTGTTACCTAAAAAGCTTTTATAAAATACAGATTTTTAGGCCCCAACCAAAACTACTATTTCAGCATCTTTAGGGGTGTAATCCTCACATCTGTATTTTTGTTTTTAACTCCACAAATAATTCTGAAGCCTAGCCAGTATGGACAACCACTAATCTATTCTATTACAAAAAAAAACAAACTTCAAATTCTAAATTGGCTTTCTCCTATTTGAATTGCATGGGTCTTTCAGTCTAGAATGTTATAAAGGAAACAGGTAGGTTTCCCCACACTGACCACAATTAAACTCTGTCTCTCCCAATAGAAAAATCAGTAGAATATTTTAAAAACACTTTTATAGCATTTATTGATTTTACTTAATTCTACTGATAGAAATCATTACTGGGAGGAGTATTACAATCACAAATGTGGGGGGGTATATATATACAGGTTTAATGCTCCTTTAGTTCTCTATCATGAAACCAGCATAAGAACCAGACTGGGTAGTCATGGACATCTAATGCAAATTTCTGTATTAAATGGCACACAGCAAGGCCAAGCCATGTTCCTACATCTCTTTACATCTCCATTCTTTTACATCTGTACCAGTACAAATTGGTAAACTAATATATTTTACCAAGTGCAAAGAAAAAGCATCTTTTTAAAACAATGACATCAAGGCTCAGTTTCAAGTTGGTGATATAGGAAACCTCCGGCCAGGAGCCCCTTGGACAATCCTGTGAGGCAGTGTGGTGGGACAGGCAGGGCACTTTTTGGCCATTTGCAATGTCATAATGATTCTTTTACATCTGAATATACTCATTTAAAACTGGCACTATGACAGCATGGTTCAGCAAAGTTTAGGCCAATCATTTCCACAGGATAATTTATATGTTATGTCAAGGGACAGATGTTCTACAGTCTTTATATCCTGAGCAGTTGTGGGAATCTTTGCCTTTTTGCTGTTTCATATTATCATGTCCTAAAGGAAGACCCCTCTAAGGACTTCAGATAGAAAGGAAAACTAGTGATCATATAACATCACTGGGATCACCTTGGGTATAAAATCAGGAGACACATCACCACAGAGGAACCAAGCAGTAATCAGGTAATTTCTATAGCTTGACCATGATTATACTCCTTCAGTCAATCTCTTCTAGGATTGAAGACTGACGAGAAGGTATTTCCAGTTCTGCTTACACTCTTGAAAAATTAAGTAGAGGGGGAAAAAATCTTTAACTGTGTATAGTGATGGATGTTAACTAGACTATTGTGGTGATCATTTTGCAATATATATAAATACCGAATCATTATGTTGTATACCTGAAAATAATATGACGTTGTATGTCAATTATACCTCAATAAAACAAATTAAGTACAGGGATCTCAACAGCAGGGTAGGGAGGAGGGTATCAAAAATCAATGGAGGACTTCCCTGGTGGCGCAGTGGTTAAGAATCTGCCTGCCAAAGCAGGGGACACGGGTTCGAGCCCTGGTCTGGGAAGATCCCACATGCCGCAGAGCGACTAAGCCCGTGCACCACAACTACTGAGCCTGCGCTCTAGAGCCCGCGAGCCACAACTACTGAAGCCCGTGTACCTAGAACCCGTGCTCCTCAACAAGAGAAGCCACCGCAATGAGAAGCCCGCGCACCACAACGAAGAGTAGCCCCGGCTCGCCGCATCTACAGTCCGTGCGCAACAACAAAGACCCAACGCAGCCATAAATAAATAAATAAATAAATAAGAAATCAATGGAGATAATATCTGACTATTAATGTTATCTTTTTTCCAGTTTTACTAGGTATAATTGACAACGTTGCTGGAAGTTGTAAGGCAAAGTACCAGAAAGAAGGGAGCTGGCCAGAGAAAGAGATCCAGAAATCTGCACTGGGTCCCCTTGAGATTTTGCCAAGTATTAAGGTATACTCACACACACAGAGAGAATCTACAAAGCTGCACAAAGAACCACTACTGGAAAAAGTATAACAACCAGGCGGCTGTGAACTGAACAACTACTAGAGTTCACGTAAGTCTGGGAGCCATTCGAGTCTGATCTCCAGAGTGGAGAGACCTTACTAAAAATCCTGCAGCATTCATTAGAGACCTCATAAAAATACACTTTTAGAGTAGGGCTAATCTAGTCCTAAAAGGCCACTTTATACCACCTTAATAATACTTAAAAACAAGCTTCATACTAACCACAAATATGTAGAAACTGAAATTTAAATACTACCATTTACAATTGCTTCAAAGAAAACCAATTACTTAAGTGTAAATCTAACAAAATGTGTACTGAATCAGTATCCTGAAAATTACAAAATGCTGATAAAAGAAACTAAAGAAGACCTAAATAAATAGGAACCACACTGTGTTCATGGACTGGAAGATTAAATATAGTAAAGATGTCAATTCTCCCCAACTGATTGATAGGTTTGATGCAATTCCTATCAAAATCCATGAAGTTTTTTGGTAGACATAGACAAGCTTATTCTAAAATGTATACAGAAAAGCATAGTACTTAAAATAGCTTAAAAATTTTTTGGGAAAAAGAAGAATAAAGTGGGAGGAATCACTCTATTCAGTTTTAAGGCTTACTGTGTTGACTCCCCAAGACCACCTCCAGGTTCGATGATTTGCCAGGAGGACTCACAGGATTCAGCATAATCATACTCGTGGCTATGATTTATTACAGCATAAAGATATAAAGCAAAATTAGCAAAGGAAAAAGGTGCATGGGGCAAAGTTTGGAGGAAACCAGGCACAAGTTTCCAAGAGTCCTCTCCCACTAGAGTCACAGGACTTGCTTAATTTTTCCAATAACAAGTTATGATAACACATGTGAAATATTGTCTACCAGAGAATCTCATTAGAGACTCAGTGCCAAGGTTTTTAATGGGGACTAGTCACATAGCACACTCTGCCTAGCACAATCCAAAATTCCAGATTTGCAGAAGGAAAGCAGGTGTTCAGCATAAACCATCATTGTTTACACAGTTTAGGCACAATGAGCTACTCTTACCAGTCAGGGTGGTCATTATCAGTTAGGAAAGTCCTCCTGAAATCCTAATTTCCAGATGCTAGCCAAGGGCCAACCTTGGAAGCAGATCTTTCTAAGGACAGCAGTGACAGGTCTATTAACTTTTTTTGCATGCCATACAGCTGTATGCCTACATAGCTATACTAATCAAGACAGTGTGGTATTGGCAGAGGGACAGACATATAAATCAATAGAACATAATAGAGAACCCAGAAATGGACCCACACAGTTATCCCCAACTGATTTTTGACAAAGTTACAAAAGCATTTCAGTGGAGAAAGAATAGCCCTTTTTCAATAAATGGTGCCAGAACAATTGGACATGTAGACACAAAAAGATGAACCTTGACTTAAAACTCACATGTAATACAAAAATTAATTTAAAATGGATTTTGGACTTAAATATAAAACACAGAATTATTTAAAAGTTTGGAAAAAACATAGGAAAAATCTTTGGGAGGTAAGGCTAGGCAAAGAGTTCTTAGACTTGATAACAAAAGCATAATTTATAACATAAAAAATTGATAAATTGGGCCACATCAAAATTTAAAACTTTTGCCCTGTGAAAAACCCTGTTAAAAGGATGAAATGACAAGATAAAGACTGGCAGAAAATATTTTTAAACCACAAATCCTACAAAGGTTTGAATCTAGAATATACAAAGAGCTCTCAAAAACAGTAAAAAAAAAAAAAAAAAAAAAAAGACAACAAACAATCCAATTAGAAAATGGGGAACAGACACGAACAGACATTTTACTGAAGAGGATATACAGATGGCAAATAAGCACATGAAAATATGTTCAATATCACTGGCCATTAGGGAAACACAAATGAAAACCACATTGAGATAGTACTATACATCTATGAGAATGGCTAAAATAAAATGTTTAGTTATAACACCAAATGCTGGTGAGAATTTGGAGAAACTGGATCGCTCATACATTGCTTGTGGGATTGTGAAATGGTACAACCACTCTAGAAAAAAAAGTATGACAGTTTCTTACAAAACTATATAAGAAGTTACCAATGACCCAGCAGTTGCACTCTTAATTATTTAGCTCAGAGAAATGAAAACTATGTACACACAAAAACCCATACACAAATGTTCATAGCAGCTTTATTCATAATTACCAAAACATGTAAAAAAACTCAAATGTCCTTCAACACATGTATGGTTAACCTGTAGTATAACCATAACATGGAATACTATTTAGTAATAAAAAGGAATGAACTATTGATACACACAACAACTTGGATAAATCTCAAGAGAAATATGCTGAGTGAAAAACCCACTGTGGTGGTTAAAGAATATCACAAGAGATTCTTGTGATGGAACTGTTGTGTATCTTGATTGTGCTGGTAGTCACACAAATCTACACATGTGATAAAATTGCATGGAACCAAATGTAAACACACACACACACATATAAGTGCATGTAAAACTGATGAAATCTGAATAAGGTCACTGGGTTATTATCGATATAAATTTCCAGGTTGTAATATTATACTATAGTTGTGCAAGATGTTACCATTAGGGTAAACTAGCTGAAGGGTACATGAGAGCTCTCTGTGCTATTTCTTACAAGTGCATATAAATGTAGAATTATCTCAAAATTGAACTTAAAAAAAAAAAAGCTTCCAAAGAATCAAACTGATATGTAAGTTAACTGTCTGCCAGAAGAAAACACTCCATTAAGAACAACAAAATCTAGACTCACAACAAGATAGCATTCATTTTGAAGAGCATACTTTAAAAATTACTAGGCATGTAGAGAAGCAGGAAAATATATCTATAACTAAGAAAAAAAAAATCCCTCAATAGAAACCAACCTAGAAGTGACTGAAATGATGAATTTACAGACAAGAATTTTATAATAGCTGTTAAAAATATAGTCAATGATTTAAAGGAAAACATTAATATAATCAAGGAAAAATAGGACATCTCAAAAATTTTTTTAATTGTTAAATACAAAAAGAAAGAAAAAAGATCCCACAACTGGAAAGATATAATAACTGAAATGAAAATCTTACTAAATGGATTTCACACCTGATTAGACTCTGCTGAAGACAAGTAAACTTGACGAGAGGGAACTGAAAAGATCCTAAGCAAACACAGAGAAGAAAAACAGCTAGAAAAAAAAATGAACAGAGCCTTCGTGGATTATGAGATAATATTAAGTGGCTACCATATGTGTAACTGAGGAAGAGAAAGACATTGGCACAGAAAAATACATTTTTTCAAGATAATGGGAATTTTCTTCTTCAAAATTTCATGAAAAACATAAAACCAGAGAACCAAGAAGCTCAATGAAGCAAAGCAGGATAAGGGGGGAAAAAGCACATCATAATCAAATTTCTGAAAACCAAAGATAAAGAGAAAATCTTCAGCACATTCAGAAAAAAAAAAAAAGAGACATATTATACTCAGGGTCAGTAAGAATTACCACTGGCTTCTCAAGAGAAAGAATGCAAGTCAGAAAACAATAAAATGAATATTATCTTGGTGCTGAAAGAAAAAGGCTATCTAAATTCTACATCTAGAATTTCAATAATAATGAATAATGATTAAAAATTAAGGCAAAAATAAAGATACTTTCAAAAATACAAAAGCAAAGAGAATTCATCATCAACATATGTTCCAGTTGTGTATTACTTGGTAATAAACTACTCGAAACTCTGTGGCTTGAAACATCACACATTTAATTGTATTTTACAATATTATGAGTCATTTATGCAAGATGTGGTTAGGTGAGCCTTTTTTCTCCATTAACATCAATTGAGTTTACTTGGAGGTGTTCACTCATCTGATTTCATATACGTGGCTTCTCTTACATATCTAGCACAGTGGCAGAGATGGCTAGAAGGCCAGGCTAGGAAGAGACTATGGACCGAATGTTAGCGCAAGTTCCTGTGCCAGATGCACAGTGAGGCCAAACAAACCGAAACATCAGAGTTTGGAGCAGAAAAAGGGCTATTGCAGGACCATACAAGGAAACAGGTGACTCGTGGCCCCAAAAAACTCAAACTCCCCGAAGGCTTTCAGCAAAGCATTTTTAAAGGCCAGGTAAAGGAAGGGGATCACAGGGTATGTGATCAGCTCGTGCACAATTCTGATTGGCTGATGGTGAGGTAACAGGGCAATGTCACATTATCTATCCTTAGGCGCCAGCAAGTCTGGTGCTCATGGTCATCAAGTAACATCTTCCATTTGGTGGGGGATTTTCACATCTGTAAAACAACTCAGGAAATGTGCATCAGACACTTATTATCTAGGTACTTCAGAGAGGAACTAAAGCAGAGGATTTGGGGGAAGGGCCTGCCCCAGGAAGGCCCTGTAGGGTCCTGCTCAGTTACACAAAGAGACTACATGCAGCCTCACCAACATGGGACCTCAGTGTGGTCAGACTTCTTACCTAGTGGCTTCAAGAGCAAGAGTTTTAGCAAATAAGATAGAATCTACATCGTCTTTTATGACCTAGACCCAGAATTCACAAAGCATTACTTCTGCTGTAATCCTATTAGTTGAAGCAATCACAAGCTCATGCATTTTAAGGAGAAAGAACATAGACCTCTAGATGGGAGGAATGCCAAAGAATTTGTGGAAATGATTTTAAAATTGCCACTGTCTTCTCTCCGGCCCAAAATTATTTACATTCCTTCCTCATGCAATATATATTCACCTCTTCCCAAGACTCTCCAAAAGTCTCATCCCATTATGGCATCAAGCTGAGGTTCAAAGTCCAGAATCTAGGACTTCCCTAGCGGTCCAGGGGATAAGACTCCGTGCTTCCACTGCAGGGGGCCCAGGTTCAATCCCTGGTCGGGGAACTAAGATCTCCAGGATCTTATCATCTTAATAAGCCCAGGTATGGATGAAGCTCCATAAAGTTTCTTAGGTTCATATCTTGATCTGAAAACCTGCAAACTAAAGAAACAAGTTGTCTGCCCCACACGTATCCAAAATACAGTGGTAGGATAGGCATAGAGTAATTGCAATAAATAAATATCCATTTAAAGGAAGAAAACAGGAAGTCACCAATCCACTGAAATTTTAAAATCCAGCTGAGTATATGTTACCTGTTTGTGACTGGGGCCCAACCCTGCTCCCTGGGAATGACTTTCCATGATTTTTGGCTCTTTCCTCTGAGATCTTGGTTTTGCCCTCTAAGTCATTCTTCTGTCCCCATAGAGCTATCCCATTTCTGCAGCTTAGTAGCCTACTCAGCCTGCTTCCTGCCCACAGAAGTTTGAGGGTCCAAAAGATTTTTTTCATTTTGTACAGTCTGGTTTTCTCAGTAAAAGCTAAACTAACTACTATAAAAATTTGTGGATTTTTTGTGAGTCAATTTATAATTTATTCCATTAGATAAAAGCCATATACACAAATACCTTCTAGATAAGTTCTTTTCTACCTTGGGCTCCCTTTTGGGCTGCTGTGGGACAGTGTCCTTAATATTCTTAGTAGACTTGTTGTTTAAGATTCTTAGAAACCTTATTGTCTAACAATTGTTTGCTTAAACAATTGTTTATTGTTTAGAACCACTTAAGAACTTTACAAGGCCTTTTATCTGTTTCTGAACTCTTAACAAAAGATTTTACAATCACACCCTTGGCTTCATCTCTACCTTGAGTCCATGCTTTTCTAACAGGGCCTTGGATTTGATCTTTGTCCTGTGGCTCTATCTTACTTTGAGTATCTTCTACTGGGAGAAACTAAGGATAAGAAATCATTTAATTTTCAGATCTTGTTCTACACAGTTCCTCTAAATTCTGTTTGAAAATTGAATAATTCCTTCTTTAGTACAGCTTTGTCCACCCATACATTATGATGCATAGTTTAAACACAGATAAACAAAAAACAGTTGACACCTTGAACATTCTGCCTGGATATCTCCTAAGCCAGATCCATCAGTTCATTAAATATATTTTCTAATTCTCCACGTTATCACATTTGCTAAACCATCTGCCATGACATAACAAGAGCCTTCTTTCCTCGAGCTTCCAATGACATTTTTCTTATTTTCCTTTAAGTCCTTATTGACACCCTCCTCGATGCCTATCAGGATTCCACTAACAGTCTTCTTGAAGCCCTTTCAACTTCTGCCTGACATACTGTCCCAAAGTCAATGCCACATGTTTTAGGTTTTTGTTACAACAGCAGCCCCAATCTTGTTCCACTTATGTAATGCTGCATAACTATTCCAAAAATACATGAAAAAACAATGATTTTATTACATCTCACAATCAAGAAAATCAGGAATTTACGCAGGTTTTAGCTAGGTACTCATTCTATTCTTTGTGCCATCAACGTGTTATTGAATGCAAGTCTATGTGCCCAGTGACGCACAATGAGGCCGAACAATACCAAAACGTCAGAGTTTGGAGCAGAGAAAGGTTTATTGCAGGGTCATGCAATGAGACAGCTGGCTCATGTCTTAAAAACCCCAAATTCCCCGAAAGCTTTCAGCAAAGCTCTTTTATAGGAAAGGGAAGGGAGGGGTGTGGTTAGTTGTTGCAAACTTCTTGGTGTCAGATCCTTTGTTTTTGAGGTCAGGTTATGGTCAGGTCACAATGTTCCTGTAAACCTCTACCAAAAGAAATGTTTTTCTCTGTTCTGACAAGAAAGAGCAAGATCCCAAGGCTCAACTTTCTCCCTCCAAGGTCCAGGCTCTGGCTAAGAGAGGGACCCTGTGCAGGCTGGTTACCCTGCCCGGGAGCATTCGTCCAGCACCCAGTCAGGGTCCTCCTGCCAGGGCCCAGGCCAGGCTGAAGAGGCAGATCTCAGCTGGTGGTGCCCTCAGGGCCAGGTCCCCAGACCCCACCCAGCCGTCATCACTGAGGAAGCCAGGTGCCCAGGACTCAGCCGGCCCTCAGGCTTTTCATTTAAACTGGAGAGAAGCAATTATTTAGGATCAATAGGAATACAAATACCAATCAGGTGAATTCCCAGCTCACAACAATTGCCCCTATTGGAGAATAGCTCCAACCACAGAGGTGGACCTGAAGTAATGATGTGCAATGTGCTTGCAACTTAACCCTGACATTTGGCCACCTTCTAGGGGTAGATAACTGATCTAAGCTGGACCAATTTTTGAAATTTGCATGGAGAGACTGAAGCTGGGTAAAGCTGTTACCTTAAATAGCAGGGTCCATATACACCCATGGAGACCGCTGCCGCCGTTAGGTCACAGAAGCGGGGATAGGGGAGAGGTTCACTGCTGCTTCAAGGTCTGGACCCGGCCAGTGGGTGACCAGTGGTGAGGGCTCTGGAGCTCTGCGGGATACAGCCTTCAGCCTGTCCCTGGGTCCCCAGCTCACCCGCCGGCCTGGAGGGCCCCAGGGAGAAGGCTGCCATCTCCCTCTCACTGCACTCTCCGCTGCGCAGACCACTGAGAGCTGATTGTTGGCGGAGCGGGACCTCTAACTGCCACGCTCAGGGTCTCGTGCTTATGGTCAAGCGCTAGTGGTTTCGTGCCCGCCCCACCCCTATTACCAAAGGAAGTTACTCAGTGGTATTCACCTGGCGAATGGGAGGCTTGGAGAGATCAAGACAGCTTCACTCACATATCTGGCACCATGGCAGGTTTAACTAGACTGCTAGGCTTAGCTGGCTCTGTTGACCAGAACGTGGTCTCTCCAGCATGGTGGTCTTCTTATATGGTGGTTCAAGTCTCTGAGCGCAAGTATCCAAGTAAATAAGACAGAAACCTCATGGTCTTTTATGACCTAGCCTCCGAAGTCCTAGCGTTTCATTTCTGCTGTGCTGTATAGGTCAAAGAAACCCCTAGCCTACCCAGATTCAAGAGGAGGAGACAGAGACCCAATGTCTCAGTGGAAAAAGTGTCCAAGAATGTACAGCCATTTTTAAAAACCAACATAACAAATCTGTACTACAGGAAACGTTAAAGGAAGTTCTTCAGGCTGAAGTGAAATGATACCAGATGGAAACTTAGGTCTATACAAAAGAATGAAAGGCATCAGAAATGGTAAATATGTAGGTAAATTAAAAGGACATTTTTAAATTGGACAAAAAATTATGTGCTATTTACAAAATAGAATACTTAACAGTAATAAGAATAATCTACATGGAACAACATGAATGAATCTCACAATGTTGAGAGAAAAAAGCTAAACATGAAAAGTACATATTGTATTATTCCATTTATATAATGTACAAAAACAGGCAACAACCAATCTATGCTCTTAAAAATCAAAAGAGTGGTAACTCGTGGGACAGCAGGTAATGACAGGAATGCGAGTTTGGGTCACCGGTAATGTTCTGTTTCTTGATCAGGGAGCTGTTTAGATATGTATGGTGGTTTAAAACATCTCCACAGATCCTTTGACACTCCTCCCATCAGAAAATGAAGATCAATTCCCTCTCTTTTAATATGGCTGGTCTTAGTGACTCACCTCTAGCAAACAGAATGCACTGAAACTGACAACATATGATTTCCAATGCTAGGTTAGAAAAGGCACTAGAATTTCCACCTGCCTCTCTTTCTTGGGACATTCACCCTTGGTACCCAGTCACCATGCTTTGCGAAAGTCAAGGAGTCACATGTAAAGGCCTTGTGGAGGTATTCTAGTCACAGACATAACTAAGTTTCCAGTCAACAGGTAGCATCAACAGCCAAACATGTAAGTGAAGGAAACTTCTGATGATTCCAGCCCCCAGCCTTCAAATTATCCCAGCCAAGCCCTGACCGAATTGCAAATTCATAAGCAAAATAAATGTTATTTTAAGCCACTAAATTTAGGGGTGATTAGTTCTGCAAGTATATGTAACTAGAACATACAACCAGTGTGCTTACTTTGTGAAAATTCATTAAGCTGCATAATTATGATGTAGTCGGTCCTCCATATGCATGGGTTCCACATTTGCAGATTCAGTCAACTGCAGATGAAAAATATTTTTTTTAAGTTCCAGAAAGTTCCAAGAAGAAAACATGAATTTGTTGCACATTGGCAACTATTTACACAGCATTTAAATTGTATTAGGTATTATATGTAACCTAGATATGATTTAAAGTATGTAGGAGGATGTGCATAGGTTATATGCAAAGACTACTCCATTTTATTTAAGAAACTTGAGCATGCAAGGATCTTGGTGTCCCCAGGGATGGAGAAGGGCCTGGAACCAATCCCCCATGGATACCAAGGGACAACTGTATACACTTTTCCATACATATATTATACTTAGGTTTGAAATAAAAATCATATCCTGGAAACAAGCTCAAGTTTCTCATCAAATTTTTAGATTTTATTGAGATGTTTTATATAAATTCAATATTTCATATCTCCCTAACACTTTGCCTTTTACTTACAATTACATAATATAAAGAAAAATAATGGATTTTTTTCACTGCATCCCATATAGACACCTCCTAATCTCCATCAGTTTATCCTTGCACACTGCCCAATTCTGATCATTTATCATGTGTGGATGTAAAAAAAGTTGGGAAGCACTGCTACAGGAGACATCTGCCCAGGACCTCTTCTTCTATAATATAGAGTCTCATTGTCCTTTGGGGAACTACCTCCCTTTGGGTGAATCAAGGTAGCTGAGACCTGATAATTGCTCAGCTTTTTAAAAAATCCTATTATACCTCACATTCTTCCAATAAATTTCTCATTTTATTTAAGTTAGCAATATTTAGTCTCTATTCTCTGGACAGTACCTACTGATACATAACTCCAGTGCTAGCACACTGTGATCTACACATAGTTGATGATGAACAAATAAAACACAAAATGTTTATAAAATGATATCGGACAACTGATTTTTGTCAAAGCACAAAGGCAACACAGTGGAAAAAGAATAGCCTTTTCAACAAATACTGCTGGAACAATTGGTTATCCATAGGTAACAAATACGAACCAAAATGCCTCATACCATAAATAAAAGTTAACTCAAAATGCATCATAGACCTAAACATACAGCCTAAACTGTAAAACTTCTAGAAGAAAACATAGGACATGGCCTTTTTGAGTTAGGTTAGGCAAAGATTTCTTAGAAATGACACTAAAGGCATAATTCATAAAAGAATAAATTGGATTTTACTAAAATTTAAAACTTCTGCTCTTAAAAATACACTGTTAAGAGAATGAAAAGACAAGCCACATACTGGGAGAAGATCTTTGCGAAGCATATATCTGACAAAGAACTTGTATCCAGAATATATAAAGAACTCTGAAAATTTAAGAAAACAAACAACCCAACTTTTAAAAAATGTAACAAAGATCTGAGCAGACACTTCACCAAAAAAGACATGCAGATGGCAAATAAGCACATAAAAGATGCTCAACATCATTAGCCATTAGGAAAATATAAATTGAAACCACAACAAGATAACACTATACACCTATTAGAATGGCTCAAATTACAAACGACTGACTACACCAAGTGTCCATGAGGACATTTTATTTTATGGAGGAAATGGAACTCAAATACACTCCTGATGGGAATGTATTGTAAAATGGTACAACCACTCTGGGAAAAAACTTAGCAGTTTCTTAAAAAGTTTAACATACATCTACCTATGATTCAACCATTCCACTTCTAGATTTTTATCCAAGAGAAAAAGGAAATATATGTCCATACAAAGACTTGTACACAAATGTTCATAGCAACATTAATGGTAATAGCCCCAAACTAGACACAACCCAAATGTCCATCAACAGATGACCAACTACAGTGCATCCGTATAAGGGAATATACTCATCAATAAAAAGTAATGAACTACTGGTACACAAAACAACATGGATGAACGTCAAGATAATGACACTAAGTAAAAGAAACCAGACCAGAAAAAATATAATACATACTGTCTGATTCTACTTATGTAAAACTTTAGAAAAGAAAAATGAATCTATAATGACAAAAAGTAAAATAGTGGCTGCTTAGGTGTGGGAGGCATGGAGGGATAAGAGAAAGAAATTACAAAGGCGCGTGAGGAAATTTGAGGATGATGGATTTATTCACTTGATTATAGTGATGTTTTCAAGGGGGTATACATATATAAAAACTTATCAAGTTATACTCTTTAAATATGCTGCATATATTATGTCAATTATATCTCAATTAAGCTGTCTAAAAAAACCTTCAGCTCAGCCGTCAGATTTTGAAAGGAGCAGAAAGGATGCAGAATGGAAATCTTGGTTAAAGGTCTCAGTGAATTTTGTGAATTATCCAAGTATGCCAGGAATTCATGCTTCCTCTGCCTAGCCGAGCTTCAGCACAGTTTAAGGAGCCATCTCCCTGCTATTCTCCAGAAATGGTGACAACCGCCATTATTGGGTCTGTTTTCTGTTCGAAAATGACCCAATCAGTAAAAAACGAATTCTGTGTCTTGTGAGAGATTGTCAATTAAACATATAATCCACACCTATGAACATTTGTAAAGGGCTTTCTCCTTGCAGGATAATTTTAATATTGAGAGTGAACGTTTTGTATGTGAATTCCAATACAGACACACTCGTTATTTAATGCATCAGCACCTCAGTTTTCTCACCTGTGAAATGTCATAAGAAATAAGAAAAACCAGGAAGCTAAAAAGAGCAGATTTTGCCAGATTTATTAATTCTTCCTTTTTTGGGCAGAGCCTCTTTCTTCCCTCTCTGCTCTGAGAGGTGTCCATTTCTTCCCAACTCCACCAGCAGTAATTATCTTGAGTGAGTCAAGCTTCTCTCCCAGAAGTTTCATCCCTCTATCACTAGACTCCCCAAGAGAGGTCCAAGAGGAAGGTCCCTGCCATTGCCCTGGCTGGCCATTAAATTAGTCAAGAAGGTGTCCAAGACTCTACTGTGACTGGGTACCACACTGATGTCTTGGGCTGGCCTTGAGCTCTGTGCATTGTGTATTCTGGAGGTTGAGCTTCACTTTCCAGACAATCATTTTTTGTTGCACGGCAGGATGGGGAGTATCTCAACAGCATCCCCATTTCTAATTGCAAGTGGAGATAGTTTTCCAGGATGGCCTGTGTTCTCCGGAAGCAGAGCCATGTGGGCTTTGACTCTTTAAGGGAGGATACAAGAACTAGGACCCACAGAACAGGAAAAGTGGTTGTGTCCACAGACTGTAGCATTAAGAGGCTCTAGCTTCAATTTCCAGCTGTCAAAATGTGTGGGACTTTATCACCTCCAAAACTCAATTTTTTCATCTCTATAATGGGGCCAAAGCCATCTAATTTATTTAATTGTTATTAACTTCCATTATAAATTACAGCAGACTGGCCAATTATTAACTTGAACACTAAAAATAGCATTTAACACACTAACTCAATTTTTTATTAAATATATACTTAAATCAAATGCTTGAATAATTATAACTTACGGAGAAAACAAAGCTTTCCTCTTCTGAGTTAAGAATTTTAAAAGACGAGACGTAGAAGCAAACCAAAATCAAATCAAGTCCTAAAACGATATAAGCCTCAAGAAGCCAAGCAGGTTTGCCAACAAAGCTCCGCCTCCGTGCAAACTCTGCCCACTTCCGGCTGCCCCACCCACTTTCGAACACTGGAACACCGCCCCTCTCTGCGAGGTCCCGCCCCATGCACCTGATCCTGGTTCCCATTGGGCGAATACGAAAGCTCTATATACACCCAACACACGCACTTTTGGCAGGGGCGTCTTCGCGCCTGCGCAGCAGCATCGTCAGGCTGCTGGGCACTGGGACTGGGCACTGGGGACTGGGGACTGGGGACTGGGGGCTGGGGGGAGGGGGGCGGAGGTCAGGCCGAATCTTCCTCCGTAATAAGAAGCTACGCGTCCCGCGGTCCTGGCTCCGTGGGTCCGGTCGGATCGGGCCTGGGCGCTGGAGCTGCTGTGGCTGCCGCCGCGGCGAGTGCGATGGAGGCTGTGCCGGGGCCCAGCGGTCACACCGGGGGAGGCCGAGACTGCCGGAGGTTCTAGTAGATGAGGCGGCGGTGGCGGCACGGGCTCTCCATGAGCAAGCGGCGGCGGCGACGGGTGCGGGAGCACCGGCGGTTTTCGGTCCCCGGGGAGGTACGAAAAGTCGGCTTCCTGGTGGACGGAGACTGGCCGGTGTGAGAACGCCTTCCGCGGCCCGGCCCTCCCGCCCATTACCCGCAGTCCCAGGCGCTCATCGGGCCACTGCCTGGAGGCGGGCAGGGAACGCCCAGCTCTTTCACCGGCTCCAGATTCGGGGACCCGCCCGCCGTGCGCGGCCAGCCCTCAGTGCCAGGCCTTCCCCGGCTGCGGACCCGGGGCGGGGTGGGCGTGGCCGGAGTGCGGGGGGCGGAGGTGAGCGCCCACCGCGCGCCCAGCCAGTCCTTGCGCCCAGCCCGGAGCTGCTTCGAGCGGGAGCGCAGTGCCGTTTTCCAGATTATTTTGGGGCGCTGACTCGGTAGGGTACCCTTGGGACCCCCGAGCTGTTAGGGCGTCCGGCAGTCAATGCCTTGGGCAAATGGTCTGGTCCTCCCGACCTGCGTGGAGTACAGATTGTCACCCTTGGAAACGACCGTAGAAGAAATGTGTCATTTTGCCAAGGAAATAGAAGTCCAGGGAGTTTTCCAGATTTATTCAAACTGGAGGGCCTGTTGAGGCAGGGGGAAAAAGCCAGCAGAATACCTTCTCCAGGGCTTCTAAACAATGTTTTTGACCGTGTGGCCAAACTTAAGACAATTTTAAGTAAAGCTCTTTGCAGCCATTTTTTCATTTCTTTTAGCCGCTTTTTTTTGGTAATTTACTTTGTAACAAATCACCACGGTACTGCAGAAGCTACACTGTCTTCTAATTCTTTCCATCCTCTCTTACCTCCTTTTTTTTTCCCCCAGGAAAAGGCTAAAGAAATTAGTTTCATTTTATGTATGTGTATATATTTTTTAATATATATATATAATTGTAGTTTAATTCTTTTAGAGTGTAACTTGCTTTACAGAGCTATAGTTACTCATTTGGTCATGTCTAAAAGATAATTTGGCAAAAAATACTACAGAAATTTACAGTTCCTTTCCAGTGCAACATTTAGGAATCTGAACTCGGGGTCTTAATCATATGACCTTGCTACAGAGTTCTTTAAAATGCAACAGAAATCAGTCAAACCATGAAGAAAGTTATTTTCATTTTTAAAGTATTTAAATGCCTTGTGATTTTTAAAAAATATGCTCTGAAGCATTTCTTCTTCATTTAGCAGAAACTGAGTTTGTGTTTCCTAGGCTCTAAATTTTCCACTCCCTCTTATTCCTAAGTGGTTAACTAGAGCCCACATGTTACCAACTATATATAAACATCTACACTTCAGGCTAAATATAGTGTTGAATATTTTAGAGTCCATAGTATCTTGCCGAAGTCAAAAATACTCTGTGTGTGTGGTAAAACTGAATTTTTAGTCTGCTAGTGTTACAAAATCGGTTTGAACTTAATTTTTCACACAAAACACATAGGTCTGCAACACTGAGTGTTGGATTCCTATTGTGCTTGGGAGGATGTGGCACTTGAAAAGATAATCAAAGTAAGACACTGACCTCAGTCAATAATTTCTCTGTTCCTATTCCTCGGATGCTTCCCATTTTCATGAAAACGGAAGGATGAAACATATTGGAAAACCCTGTGATGTTTTTAGTTTAGACATGTGTTTGTCCCAAATAAAGTAAAGCAATTTTTTCAATTCAGTTTCATTAGGACCTCATTCTTTAATTTTTTTCAATTTTGCTTTATATAACATACATATGACACCAACATGTTTATTAGAATACTGTCAATGATGTTAAAACCAAGTGCTTAGCTATCCTCAAGGTTGGGGGAAAGATAGGTACCAGTTTAAATAGGGAGGACACCTCAGTTCATTCCCAAAACATGCAGAGAGGAATCAAGATAATTATCAAGTTCTGAATCAGCTCTTCCCAGCATGGCCTCTGTAGTTAAAATGATAGGATATCTAGCATGGTCCTAAATTTCAAGTAAAAATCCCAAAGTGCATAGAAATGATTTTTGTTTTAGCTGTGCTACTATTCAATTAAGTTCTCACAATTACTCTTCATATGTTGTCTTTCAAAGCCAGTTGGTCATTATTCTGTAGCCCAACAAAGCATTCCATTATCAATTTCATAAGTGAAACCACACATATTATCAAGAAAATGAAGTACAGCTTATATTTTGAGGGGAGGAAGAGGTTTACATTAGGAATACACCCAACCAAATTTAGACTGTATCTTTAAATAGTTTTATTTTTATTTAGGATTTTTTTATTACAGGGTTTTCCTCTATGACTGATAAAATCTGCAATATAATTAATATAAAGGCCTATCAAATGACCATTCCGTACCTCAGGAAAAGGTTGCAGCTTCTTAAATGGTCTTTCCAGAGACCATGCAGGTTGCCAAAAAATGGCTCATAGCTTAAGTTGTTTTAAATTTTTTTGTTACATTGGGGGGTCCATCTAACCAAATTTAATTTGAATCTTTAGATACCTTTATTTTCATTTAAACATATCTCATGCATTTAAAATATAAAGTCAAATTTACGAGTACTATCTTAAACTTTTAAAATGCAGGATGAAGACACTGTTTGAAGAGATCAAAGCATCAATTAAAAATAACTATAACCAAGATCGCTCATTTTGGAGGCCTGTTCTTCCTTGGGGAGGTGTTTTTACTATCAAAGCTGGCCGCAAAGCAGTATCCTGTACACCACTCTATGTTGAAATAAGACTGAAAAATACCTGCACCATAGATGGATTCTTGATGTTATTGTATGTTATTCTCAATGAAAATGAAAATTTCCCCAGGGAACTCTCTCTTCATTTAGGTAGAGAGTTTATAGACTGTTTTCTTTATTTAATGGACACCTACAGTTTTACAACCGTGAAGCTACTTTGGATTTGGGACAAAATGGAAAAACAGCAATACAAATCTGAAGTTCATAAAGCTTCATTAATAATTGATTTGTTTGGGAATGAGCATGATAATTTTACAAAAAATCTTGAAAATCTCATGTCGACCATACAAGAGAGTTACTGTTCCAACTGGCGATGCCCAACTCGAGTGCAGGAAGATCAGCAGCGCACAATTAATATAAAGTAAGTTGCTCTAAAGTCTGTTTTGTCACTTTTAGCAAAAATAGTATACTTTTTTATAATGAATGATATATAGAGAGATAGGGAGGTAGGTAGATAGATATAGTCAAAGTACTTCTTAAAGTACAGACCTGTGTAACAACTTACACATAAAGCAACCACGCAAATGCAAGACTCTTTATTAGGTCCCATGACAAAAATGTAACTCTTCTATTACATCCAAACATCTCAGAATTTACTTTACAAAACCAATTGATAACTATTTCACTTGCAAAGTAATGAACTATTCAGTATGCAAAATGTTTTCCTCTTGCTCAGAATTTACTAATATGACTGTGAAGATAACTAATTCCTTGTGTCACAAATTTAACCTCTTGAACAACACTTAATACTATATTGGGATGTTTCACTCTGAATGGATCTCTGTCAGGTAGGCTAGTTCTGCATGAACAGGAAGATTGAAAGTACTCCATGTCATGGCCAGGGCATAATTAGAGACAGGAACCCCAAACTTGGAATGTTAATACCTGAAGAGGACCTGGATGTGAGGAATTTTTCATTGGCTAGGAAAGGTTCTGATAGCTTGCTGAGTAGTTTTGGCTTTCGGAGAGAAGAAAGACCTCCAAGCTAGTAAATGACAGGTAAGAAGGCCAAACTGGCAAGCCCTAGTAGAGTATTGGGAAACATTAATGCCCCCAGGGAACATGAGCAAGAAAAGGGATAATTGCCAGTGGAGAAAAAAAACAGGACAGAAAAACAGACCCAAACACATTGCTGTCAGAAAGCCTACTTGGCCCTGTGGTCCAGGAAAACAGACCCAAACACATTGTTGTCAGAAAGGCTACTTGGCCCTGTGGTCCAGAAAAACAGCCTAATAGATTTGCTCCCTTTTGGGAATGTATGTCACATACCTGAACTTATTAAATTCACATTTTCTGTATAGCATATTTAGTTTAATACTATATTATAACATCATGCTACTTAGGGAAAGCTGAAGCTATGTTATTTTTTTTAGGGTCTACCAATTAATGTCTCTCTTGTTCTGAAGTACACTTTGTCCATTTTCCTGTATTGCTGATATGATGATGTTGGTTTTGAAATCTCCATCAGGGGAAAAAATTGTTACTCTAAATCATAATGGACTAAAAAAAGTGTTTCAGAAATTTGCCTTGTTTTTAAAAAAACTAGTATCTTTTTATATGTATATCTTTTGAAACTATAATGAAATATTTACAATCCTATATTAATACTAGTATTCTTTGCTTCTCAATAAAATATTTTTCATTATACTCTATATAACTTTTTAAGACTTTTGCCTTTTTTTTAATCCTATGTTTAAAACAACCTCTGAAGTATATAGGAAAAATTTTTTTTTTAACAAATCAGGAAGCTGAGACCAACAATGTCTGTAACTTGCATTGAGTCAGGTAACTAAGCAGCTTCTCTCCTAATTCTGGGTCCTGCTTTCTTCTGTCAAGACCAGAATCCACTCTATTGAATCCTTTCGGAAATTTTTAAAGTAACAACTGCATGTTTCAGGATCAGTTTACAGAAAGATTTAATGTTTCTTGAAAGCTTCATGCATTAATGTTTATTAAGTTCAACTGGTTTCTATACTGTCTATAAGAAATACAAAGATGAGTAACAGAGGTTATACTTTGATATGTGGTTTGCTAATAATGAATGACCTGTAAAATTTGTTATCCTAATAATGTATTTACATGTAAAATATTGAAGCAGTTCTTACATGCATTTTGCAATTGTTATAGTCCTCCCCAAGAAATTCCACATGGAAACTTGATACGACTGGCTGTCGATGAGTTATTCTGTTCCAGGATTGAACTGTGTGAAGAGTGTGGGTGAGTGTATGATAGACATTTAAGATGAAAGTATTTGTATGTTTTTTATAAAGAAACCTGGACTGGTATGTTCTTTGATGTTAATATTTTATGAAATAGCAGCTCATAAGTATTTAGAAAGCCTAATATTTTTGGAATCTTAACACCTTCTAGTTTACTATGCTATTTTATGCTGTGTTGTCATTGTCAATATCACTTTATAGAATATAATACTACAGTTACTTGATGAATACAAAGCAAATGCCTTTTCTTTTTTTCCCCACTGCTGAGTAGGTACAATAAAACCTTGGTTAACCGGAACCCAGCTAATCGGGACCCTCAATTAAGTGGATTTTTTTCTGCACTCCTCATTTAGGAGAAAGAGGTAAATGACAACCAAAAAGTTCAACGTGGTTAAAAGTAAAAGAAAAGAAAAGAAAAAGGAAATCCAAAGGGGCAGAACATATTCATCCCAGTCTCAACAATTTTTATATCTACAGTATTGTACAATGAGAATTAATATTTAGAAGGATGATCCTACACCTAATTAATCACAAAAGAAGGAAAGAATAAAATACCTTCAGTTAATTGTACTTAAGTCCAGAAAGTGAACTAGTGTATTTTTGCAACAAATACTGAAACAAAATGGTTTTCTGGTAACTTAGTTTAGTCAGTGTTTTTTAACCAAAATACTGTGCCCTGAGCATTCCGGTTAATCGAGATTTTACTGTAAAATTGTGTTTGTTTTATTCTGATTCATATGCTTAATACCTGATACTACTAAGAAAACAGAATTTGCTTCATCCTAATAGCAAAAGGAAGCAATTAGGGAATTTCATCCAGTCTAAAGACGACTGTAACAGTCATCTTATTCCCTCTCTGCCATTATTCCCGTTTGAAACCAGCCTAGAGAAAGAAAAATGTATTTACAAATAAAAACTTTTCTATCAGTCTAAAAGATACATGTTTTTATAAGCTTAGATACACATAGCTAGCCTTTCCTGGAGTTTTAAAAGTATCATTTCCTATATAGAGAATCTCAAAGTTTATTAACTCTGGGAATTAGGCATATAAGGTATTAATATAGCCATACTGTTGATATATATCCATACCTGAAATAGATAATTATGCTTATTATGAAATTATGTAATAAAGGCAACACGGAGTGGTAAAAGGCAGCTTTGTCCCAAGTATAGTAAAGTTCATGCCTATTTTCAATTTTAGGTGTGGTGGCTTAAGGGAATTTTCCCAACGAGTGTTCTGCCACGGGGCACCCCCTTTTGTTGTCTTAAATATGCAGCATTGGAAATCTGAAGATCTGGCATATGTACCCTATTACTTGGATTTATCTGATCACAAGTAGGTGTTTTTTTGTTTGTTTTATAAAACTAGTAAAAAATAAATTTATTTCTATATTTTTCTGCTATTCTATCGTGATTTTGAGCAGCCCTTAAGGGAAATACGCATTGTTGGAAAAGTCATAGCTGTCTCTAAATTTATGTATCCTGGATAAGGTCAGAATCTACTGCAGGGAGTCATTGCTGGCAGTGTGCGTAGTGGTTAGGTGCTTAGACTATGGAATAAACTATGGAATAGCCCTACCTTACAAGCTATGTGACCTTGAGCCAGTAACAACCAGTTTATACATCAGTAAATAACACCTGGGTATAAGTCAATTTTCTTGTCTATTGAACAGAGATAACAGTATCTATCTGGTGCCATTATTGTGAGGATTTAATAAGATAGCACATGTGAAGTGTTTAGTACCTGAGACATAGTAAATAGTAAATTCTGGTTGGCTATTACTTGTATTTCAAGTCAAAGTAGTGTATAGTATGAGGTCATCATTTAAACATAAAATGTTACTGTCATCATTAGATTAAGATATCTGCATACAAATTAGGACATACAGGGTTCTTTTAACTTTTTGCCTTAAAAATTTTCTTGTGTGTGTTTTCTCTTATATAACAGAACCATGCAGATTATGGGTTAATCTGTTAAAATATGCTTTTAAAACTTCTTAAATTATAACAATTTTTAAAATTCTTAAACATCTTTCTCCAAATTACCAATTATAATACATGATTTTTACAGATGGATATCTTTTACAGAGAATAGAATGCAAATAATCTCAGTTTTTTATTAGTTAAGAATTTAGGGAATGTTTTTCTCAAGAACAAAGTATTGTGATTTTTCTTCTACACTTTGTCATTTAATTTGCAGGTATTTGTTGGAAGGTGCCACATTGTTTAACAAAGAGGAACATCATTATTCTGCAGCTTTTCAAATTGATGGACATTGGATGCACTATGATGGCCTCAGAAATGTGAATTTAATTTTGTTAAATAAACCCCCAGAGTTTCTCCTCTTGTCATCATTAGTTTATATTCGAGCAACAGAGAAATAAATATAGACTGATGCTAAATTAAATTGTTTTCCCTCCTGCCCATGCTCCCCCAGATGAAGGGCTTTTATTTTGTATATACTTGGTATCCAAGGAAATAGTTCAGCTATATTAGTTTCAGAGGTGTATTATCTAGTGTTTAGCCCCAGGTATATAGAGAATCTATGCAAAAATGTTTGTATTTCTTTTTTCTATATCCCAGGTTATTTTTATACAAGCATATTTTATGTTGAAATAAAATATATCTTGTAGCCTTTGTATATGTACCTCAAAGGTTTTTTACAGTTCTGTCTTTGAATCCGAGAAAATACTTCATCATTTGAATTCTCAGTTTTTCTTTTTGGATATCCAAATAAAACCTGGGTATAAGTCAATTTTCAGTTTATATAAATTTAACAGTTCAAAATGTATCTGACTGTGTTTATTTGCCCTACCTCACTATAATCCAAAGTGCACTACTGGATCTAGTATGGATTTGAATGTACAACTTATAGATGGCTTAGTCTATTTTACCTGTTGATTTGCCTAATGTTCCTGCAACAGTTTTTTAAAATACTTTGGTGAGAATGTTTTTCTGGACTTCAGTTATTTCTTTGTAATGGTAAATTACTTTAACCACTTGTTAAAGTATTAAAAACCTACCAGTGTATTTTAACTGTTAACTAAGCTCCCAAACTTATTGTTACAGATAAATTATATAACTAATCTAAATGTTTAAATTAAATGTAATAGGAGTTCTCTAGTAAAAATTTATTTTGCAGATAAGACAATTATAAAAAAAAAATGTTAGGCAAACTGTATGTTTACTAATGTTGGATGAATAATGGAAATGTAATTTAAATATGGATTTAAGAGAAAATGGGTGCCTGGGAATACAGTTGACCCTTGAACAACTCGGGGGCTGGGACCCTGACCCCCCACGCAGTCAAAAATCCCCATGTAACTTTACAGTCATCCCTCCATATCTGTGGTTCCACATCCTCGGATTCAAACAGCCTCGGATCATGTAGTACTGTAGTACATATTTATTGAAAAAAATACACGTATAACTGGACCCACACAGTTCAAACCCATGTTGTTCAAAGGTCAACTGTATTTCTCTTCCTAGTAAGTCATATTGGCACAGAGGAAAAAATACGTAAATTTTGGGGATAACATCTGTGTGCTCCCTTATAAGTAGTAAATTGATAGCATGAGGCTTTCTTTGATTTGTAATATAAATCACCAGAAATTTATAGTTATCAGAATATTATGTTTCTTTTCAAAGACCCTAAGTTCTCTTTTCCTTTTGCAATTTAAAGGAAAAAAATAAGTAATGTTCTCAAGGGAAAATACTTTTTGAAATCTATCATCATTTATTTTAGTGTTTTAAATAAATAGTCCATCCTAGGTTTTGGGTTGAGACTGAGCGCAATATATTTGGAGATTTCTACACAGCAACACAGTTCACTGCCATATACCAAATTGCTAAGGTTTAATTCAATAAATTAAGTCTTACATTGCACTGGTGCCATGTTGAGATAACTTACTGAAGAATGAATAAATGTGAGTGCAACGTTGATGAGGATGCCTTTTTATTTTGTGTAAAAAAGGAATATTCATAGTATTTGCTCAAAATAGTGATCTATTTTATTAAAAAAATTCACCCCAGAGTTTATTTAAATTGTTCCCACATGTATTTAAATAGGATTTGATTTATAGTAAACTTTTCTGGGGACACCTTACTGCATGAATCAACTGCATGAATCAAAGTATACAAAAACACAAATATTTGCATATACATAAATGGTATCATTAACAGAATTATTCCTGATGCAGATTTATTCTTTTATGAATTGCACTTTATTTGGAATAATACTAGTTTGTCACGAAACAATGACTTACCTACCTCACAGGGTTGTTGTGAGGCTTAAAATGTTTGTTAATATCTTGACTACCTTGAACATGCTAATAAAAAGAAATATTTTTTCTACCTCTTTCATGTACAGGCAAGTCTCCTAGATTCTCTATCACTAATGACCTTTTCAGATCTTTTTAAAAATTACTTAAGCAGTAGCTCATATCAGTAACGGAATTAATGTGTAATGAAATTTAAGTATGCCTTCTGGGCCCCAGATGGTTAGGATTTAAGGATAATAGGAATTTTGCTGTTATGGTGGTAATTGAAGAAATTATTCCCTGCTGACCAAATAGTGGGTAGAAAAGGGATGAAAAAATATGAAGTAAACAAGATTATCACAAAATGTGAAGCTGAGGGTATGGAAAATTTTGTATAACCTTAAACAGAGAAATCGGAATGCTGGGGGTGGGGATGGGCAAAAGATACGAGGGAATAATCAGAATACGTTTTTAATCAAAGTGCCACAAATCACAACTATACCTATGGGGAGAGCAGAAATGATTTTAAAACCCTCACCTCAAGCAAAGGGAGATAAAGAACAAATAAAGCAAATTTAAGGGGAAATCTCCAACATTTAAGAAGTCTCCAACTTCTCTTCAGCCAAAGAAGCTTTACCCGCCCCCCACCCAAAACTTAACAAATAATCTTAGATTTATCCTTCAAAGTAGCTTTTCATTATTTGGGTTGACTTAACATCTGAGGCATTGTCACTGGATCGGATCCAATCAAAGAGAAAGAGGAACAAAAATCACCACCACGGGCATGCTTACTAGGGTGAATCCTAGGTTCTATTTCATTCTTAAGAGTATGAGCAAACAACTAAGCTATATAAGCAGATGACTACTGTGGCACATAAAAAGCTGTACGTATTGAGCATATATCAACAGTTTAGTTTTATACTTAAATGAGTTAATAACATTTAATTATTTGACAATAATTGTAATGCACTATACCTAAGCAGGAAAGGTAAACAGTTCATGTAAAAATGACTGCAATTACTACTGCTAAACTCCAGCCTAAGCGAACATTTATATTCTTCTCACCTTCCTTTGTTAAAATCAAAAGTTAAGATCACATAGCCTTTGAAGTTCATTTTAACTACTTGATGCCTTACTAACAAACAGGGTTCCTACCCACCCAACTGGCCCAGGGTTCACTGTCTGGTCAACTGGACAGCCTTTAACTTCAAATTTAATTTGATCTCAGGGAAAACAACCTTTTACTTTATTTCTGGGAAGTTGAGGAAGTTGGTGGGGAGGCCTCTGTAGCTAGAAGATTTCTTTATATGCTGATATCTACCTGAGGATATAAAATTATTTACCCTCAAAGAGCAATCAGTTCCACAGTCCACCCATTGTTTTCTCAATGAGGTCTATAAGGTAGCAAAAGGAGTACCACTGAAAATGAAAAAGTGAGCTACTCTGGTAAGGCCCTCAAAAATGATGTGGTATGGAACAAGAGCTTGAGGAGCCAATGAGCTGTGCAGACAACAGTGTGGTAAAATTAGAAACCTGCTGTTTGTACGCTTAGCTATATTTTTATTACTTGCTTGTTTTCCCTTTGAATTTTGTAAAGTCTAATTTTTCAGATGATTATACAAATAATACATAAATCAGTAAGAAATCAATAAACCCAAAAAAACTGTAAAGAAGAAAATGATCATCCATGATTTCTCCACCCAGTGATAATCATTGGTTCATACTGGTAAAGACTTTTTGAAAAGTCCAGCATGGCTCCACAGTACTGAAGAAAACTAAGAACCAAGGAGTTCGGGCTTTGAAGAAAGAAGTGTATACCCTTGGGGGCCAGCATAGCGGTGATAGAAGTAATCAGTTTGACAAAATGTGTACAGGAAAGTGAAACTCTGAAGGAAACTGCAGTGGCCACCTGTTCAGACATTTCTTTCTACCTGGACACTTGCCTTCAGATGCTTTTATTTTCTCAAATCTTCAAGAACTCATTATTCTACTTTATGAAAGATGTCATTCCTTTACGTTCCCCTACCTACATTTCAAAACTAGTATCCCAGGTGCCAGAGTTGGGAAGCAAGAAGACCCTGATGGTATAGACTGTCCCCAAACAGATACAACCAAATAGATTTTCTATATTTCCCTGTTAATCTAACAGAGAGTGTAACAAAGAAAAATCAAAGTACACTGAGCATAATTAGCTTGCTTTAAGAGTAGAGTAGGAAAAAGTTGGCTGAGAGAGTTTGTGAAGAGGGGGGAAACCAGCACGATAAATAGTTCTGCATACCCAACATATGGGAAGGAAGGAAAGGAGAAGAGGAGTGAAGGCAGGAAACACAGGAGAGTTGATTTGTGCTCAGGTCAAGAAGACACCAGGTTAAAGCTTAAATGAAATGGTTAGATGGTTAGGGAAATCTTTGCCCAAGCAGGCTAAGCTTGATTTGAGGGCTACAAGCTGGAACAAGTCAATAGCAGACGTACTTTCTCTACAGCATCCATTTAATACATACTTAATATCCACTACTTGCTAATAGAATTAGAAATGATTTCTGCCCTGGAGGTATGCACACGTCTAAAAAGGGGGAACAGTGAGTCAATCAATGATGACTGTACAGAGGGAAGTACTATGGCAGGGTGAGCACCTCAGGCTCTGAGTACAGAGGAGGGACAGTTCTACAGACAACTGCTGTGAGGTCTTTGAAACAGTCCTTTCCCAGTTGCTACCTAGCATCCCTGGAGGAGGTTTTGGAGGAAAGAGACTACAGATTGTTCAACTTGTGATTTCAAAGGCAATTGTAAGGTCCTATTGAAACCGCACAACTCAGAGTGGGACTTGAACCACTGCATTTTAATTGAGATCACACACCAGGTCTCAGGACTTAATGAAGCTCAAGTTCTTTATGTTTTGTCACAAAAAGAATTCAGTGAGAGACAAAGTGATAGGTAAGAAGTGGATTTATTTAGAGAGATACACATTCCATAGAATGTGGTCCGTCTCAAAAGGCAAGAACAGCCTTGGGAGAAACACAGTCCACAGACAGAGTGTGGGCCATCTCAGAAGGCAAGAGACCCCAAAATACGGGGTGGTTAGTTTTTATCAGCTGGATAATTTCACAGGCTAATGAGTGGGAGGATTAGTCCAACTATTTTGGAGAAAGGGTGGAGATTTCCAGGAATTGGGCCACCACCCACTTTTTGGCCTTTTATGGCTGCTCTCAGAACCGTCATGGCGCCTGTGGGTGTGTCACTTAGCATGCTAATACATTACAATGAATGTATAATGAGGCTCAAGTTCTACTGGAAGCTGAATCTTCTGCCATCTTGGACCTAGTTGGTTCCAACCAGTTTTAGTTGTGTCCTCAATGGCTATGTCATTCTTTTAAAGGTTGTGCCCTGTCCCCTTTCCTTCTGTTTCATTATTGCCTCTACATCTAACTTCAAAGCCTAACCATTTTTAATTTCCATTAGAAAGCTATAAATCCTAAAATTAAAGATAAAACAAATTTCAAACCCCATCAAATTTTTTTTTTTGATTGATTGATTGATTGCTATGTTGGGTCTTCGTTACTGTGCGAGGGCTTTCTCTAGTTGCGGCAAGCGGGGGCCACTCTTCATCACGGTGCGTGGGCCTCTCACTATCGTGGCTTCTCTTGTTGCGGAAAACAGGCTCCAGACGCGCAGGCTCAGTAGTTGTGGCTCACGGGCCTAGTTGCTCCGCGGCATGTGGGATCCTCCCAGACCAGGGCTCGAACCCGTGTCCCCTGCATTAGCAGGCAGATTCTCAACCACTGCACCACCAGGGAAGCCCCAAACCCCATCAAATTTTAAAAGAAATTTATTGTAGCTGAAGTTTTCCACAAAGAATTAATAATATCAAATATTTTCTAATTCTCATTGGAGGGAAGATAACTTGAGGAAAAACTGAGACAGCCATTGGGACCAGTCCTCTTTAAATACTCCTGGACTTGTGGAGGGACAGGATTGGTGATTCCAAACTCTTGCCATTTTCTTCATGAACACTAGGTGGCAGAAGCTCCCCAGTATAGAACGTAAAGGCCGGAGCAAGACCCATTCCTGAACTTTCTGGCCTTTAAAATTTGGGCAAGGCAAGTACAATTTTCCATCAGTTCTATGACACTATAAGCACTCATAGCTTGGGGATAACATACAATGGTGTTGTCTTTGATGAGGCTGACTATGCTTTCTGCCAACAACAACCCAGCTCAAATTATACCTGTAAATTGACTTCTGGGATTTCTTCATCACTTCCACAAACCTCATGTTTCTGGCCTCCTCTCTGCTTTCTTCAGCTCTTCTTTGAAAAGGGTTAGGAATTCCTGTCCCTAGAGAGTTTATGGAAATGACAGAAGACTTAATTCAGGATTGACATTTTTCACCTAGGAAAAAAATAATGGAATTTCAGACTTTTGAGGTGAATCGTGTTACATGATCACATTACCACTGGATTCTCTTTATTACCATCAGTTCTCGACTACTGATTTTCTTGATGTCAATTAGGGGAAAGAGTATAGCAGTTAAATGCCTAGACTCTGAAACCAAATTGCCTGGGTCCAAATTTGGACTCTGTCATTAGTTGTGTGGCTTTGGTCCTATTACTTAACTCTTCTGTTCCCAGTTTGCTAACTGTAAAATGGAGATAATAATAGAATATATCTCATAAGGTTGTGGTGAAGATTTGATGAATTATTATTATAGCACTTAGTGCCCAGCACACAGTAAGCACCATGAAAGTGTTTGCTACAGTTGTTTTTGTTTTTTGTTTTGGCTGTGTTGGGTCTTGGTTGCTGCGCGCGGGCTTTCTCTAGTTGCTGCGAGCAGGGGCTACTCTTCCTTGCGGTGTATGGGCTTCTCATTGCGGTGGCTTCTCTTGTTGAGGAGCATGGTCTCTAGGCACGTGGGCTTCAGTAGTTCTGGCTCGGGGGTTCTAGAGCGTAGGCTCAGTAGTTGTGGCGCACGGGCTTAGTTGCTACGTGGCATGTGGGATCTTTCCGGACTAGGGCTGGAACCCGTGTCCCCTGAATTGGCAGGCGGGTTCTTAACCACTGCGCCACCAGGGAAGTTCCACTACAGTTACTGTTGACTCCTCTTTCAATATTCTATTTTTTTAAATATTTATTTATTTATTTGTTTAGCTGCGCCGGTTCTTAGTTGCAGCATAAGGGATCTTTTAGTTGAGGCATGCGAACTCTTAGTTGCGGCATGCATGTGGGATCTAGTTCCCTGACCAGGGATCAGACCTGGGCCCCCTGCATTGGGAGTGTGGAGTCTTAGCCACTGGACCACCAGGGAGGTCCTCAATATTCTATTAAGAAATTAGTAGATAAGTAGTGCTGCTGCAGAAGATGAATAAATTCTGTGTGAAGATTTCAAGTTTGTTGGCTGAAAACCATTGCTGCTATTTCTGTGGCAAATAAGCTCACAGAACAAACTATAATATCAGAACAGTAAAAAAAAAAAAAAAGTTAAATTCATGAATTAGTTTGAAAAGCAAAAACAAATAAAGCAGAAGTAAAAATGTTGGAGGAAAGTGAATAGCTTAAATTTTCCTAGATACTAAATAATAATGAAATATCATATCTTGTTCCTGCTCAAAATCGTTTATCTACCAGATACAGTCCAAAATAGTTTATCTGCCATCCGGCTCTAAAACTTTTTGAGACATAGTCCTCTAATCATTGGAAACACCTACTTTATTAGATTCTAGGACCCCTGCTTACTTAAACTCTAACTGTCCTCAGGGCACACACAAGAATATCCTTTCCAATACTTTCTTTCTAATCAGGACAGCAAAAGTGATTGGCTCAGCCTTATTTAGATCCTGCCTTACTCAATAAGGTTTAAGGCACTTTTCATGTACTCTAAAAATAAGACGCTTTCCATGTCTTTAATTATATTTTAATATTAGACATAATTTGAACCAAAAAGAACATGAGACCAAGTATTACCTTTTTTTATGTATAAATTTATTTATTTATTTTTGGCTGCGTTGTGTCTTCATTGCTGCGTGCAGGCTTTCTCTAGTTGCGTCCAGCGGGGGCTACTCTTCGTTGCGGTGCGCGGGCTTCTCATTGTGGTGTCTTCTCTTGTTGAGGAGCATGGTCTCTAGGCACATGGGCTTCAGTAGTTGTGGCTCACGGGCTATAGAGCGCAGGCTCAGTAGTTGTGCATGGGCTTAGTTGGTCTGTGGCATGTGGGATCTTCCCAGACCAGGGCTCGAACCCGTGTCCCCTGCATTGGCAGGCAGATTCTTAACCACTGCACCACCGGGGAAGCCCCGGGGAAGCCCCCAAGTATTACCTGTTAATAGGACCCTGCGTAGGTGAACTAATAAAAACAGCCTATAATGTACTCTTTTCTATTGTTGATGGGAACGGAAAATGGTACATCTTGGGAGAACTGGGCAATGTTATGGACAGGAGGTTTGTGTTTCTTCGACATTTAAATACTGAAACCCTACCCCCCGCCCCCCCACCGCTGCCATGTTGGTATTAGGTGAGATCTTTGGGAGGTAATCATGATTAGATGAGGTCATGAAGATGGAGCCCTCATTAATGGGATTAGTGTCCTTATAAAAGTCATGAGAGAGCTTACTCCCCCTCTCTACTCTCTTTCATGTGAGGATATGAGAAGTTGTCAGGTTGCAACCCTGAAAAAGCTCTCATCAGAACCTGACCATGCTGGCACCCTGGTCTTGGACTTCCATCCTCCAGAACTGTGAGAAATAAATTTCTGCTCAGTCTGTGGTATTTAGCCTATGGCAGCCTGAACTAAAACAGGCATGATCTAGGAAAATTGCATATCACCTACACTTTAGCCCAGAAATTCCACTTCTAAAAATCTGTGCTCAAAACACAAAATGACAAACGCACAAGGCTATTCATTGTGGCATTATTTGTAAATGCGAAAGTCTAAAAACAACCCAAATGTCCATCAGCACAAGACTAGATAAAAGTCCTATGGTATATCTACACAGCAAGGTACTATGTAATTGTAAAAAAGATTAAGAATTATCTTAATATATTAACATGACATAATCTCCAGAATATTTTAAGTGGAAAAAAGTGTTTTTATTGTATGCTATTTTTTTGGTAAGGAAATGGGGAAGGATTTTTTCAAAATGAAATAATGGAACAAGCATCTAATAAAAATGATTACCTATAAAGTAATAAAAATGAACAGAGTGAAAGAGATGGAAATGCAGACAAAACTTCCGTGAATGCATCTTCTCGTATAGTTTCAACTTTGTAGTCAAGTAAATATTCCATATAATTTTAAAATAAAATTAGATTAGAAAGTATAGTTCTAAAAATTAAAACCTCAATTAAAATAGCCTCACTGTACATGAGTCAATTATGCTTTAACCAAATAAAAATATTACTTCATTTGACACTAAAACCAGTGTTTTTATTTTTGATCCTTCTGAAATATATTCTAAGGACAAAAAATGTCACAAAGGACTCAACTACATTCATTGGTCTTATTATTTATATCAGTATTGTTATTTTGAAAACATTATAAGTATGTTGTAAAACAAATTAAATAGGTAATTAAATTATGTTAATGTTGATAGAAACCAAGATTTTCAAGCTAAGAAAAAAAACATTAAAATCCAAGAATTTAAGTAAAATAAAGTAAAATTTAAAAGGAGGCATTTCCTGACTCTGCCTATTGAATAGCCTATAAGCAAGGACAACTCAGTAGCAGAAAACACAAGCAAAACATTGGGACCTCTAAATACCATTTAGAGATTCTAGATCTGAGGAAGAAAATGAAAAGGAAAAGCCAAAACACAACAATGCTTGAATTTGATACCTGAACTGTGGTTAATAAGAGAATGAATATCCTTATTCTTAGGACATATGTGCTTAAAGTATTAAGGGATAAAAAGACAATGTATGCATCCTACTTTCAGATGGCTTGAAAAAGATGAAAGGATGATAAAACAAGCGTGGCAAAATGTCAAAAACTGGTGTACCTTGAAAAAGGTATATAGTAATTTTTTGTATTACTCTTACAACTTCTCTGTAAGTTTGTCTTTATTTTAAATTATGTGAAAATAATTCTTTAAAAGAAAGGAGGCTTTCAATGGAACTTAATCTTATACACAGGCTTAAGATGTGTTGATTGAAACACATATATTCAAACAAAGATCTTTAAAAAAATCATGAGCTCATGATACTTGATCACCTTTGGAGTTTTTTAGGGCACTAATTCATTAAAGATTGAGAAAGGAATGAATCGCACAATTTCCCCAGCCTTTCCTTAATAGACCTTATCTCAAGTTACCCAAATAAGTGATGAGGAAATGCTTTCCTTTATAGAATTCCAGCTAATAAAAGCAGAAGGAATGGCAGAGTTAGAAAACTACTATTTTACAACTCAATATGATAATGGATCCAGCAGTAGTCACTAATAGCTGCTAAAACCATCTGGTGAGAGTTTGATGGGGAAATTGATAATGAAGGCATCAGGTTGACAACTGAACTCAAACTATGATTAATGTTAGCATCACTAAAAGTGGGATAACCAGACATAATATGCCTCAGATGCAATACAATAGGAGGTATATGCAGCATCAACTATGTTTGCAAAAAAAAAAAAAAAAACCTGAATCTAATGAAGACTCTGCAGCCATCAGTTTTAGTTTATAGAACATTTGCAGAATAGGACAGTAAGTCAAACAAAACACACAAAAAGCAATCTGCCAGATCTAGAATGTGGGACAATCTACTAGACGAACAATCACATATACTAACAAGTAAATGGCATGAAAAGGGGGAGGAGGGCAGTGACTGGTAGAGATTAAAATTGACTTAGGGATGTAACAGTAAAATGCAATGTATAAACCTTATTTAGATCCTGACTCAACCAACTAACAGAAAAAAATTTTGAGACAATAAGGGAAATTTGAATACAGACTATACTAAATAATACAAAAGTATTCAATTTTTAAGTGTGATTATATCGGTGTAGCTTACAGAATGAAAATTTTGTGTCCTTATCACTTACAGATGCAGCCTCAATTATTTACAGTCATATTATATTGCATGTTTGGGATTCTCTCTAAAATATTTCAGCCAAAAAAAAAAAAAAAAGGGTGGATAAGGAAAAGTAGGATTAACAAAATGTGATTAATTGTTGAAGCTGGGTGATGGGTACATGCAGATTCCATTTCTATTAAAAAGAGGGGAAAAAAAAGCCTGGAAGACATATCAAAACCCATGCGTACTGTTTTAATACTACCTTGACACAGAACTCAATTTTACTCCTAGCCTTAAGAGTTTGGACTCCTGGAACAGCTTTTTGTATCCCATTATGAGTCTATTGTTGATTCCTACAATCCACTCATCACAGTCTTCCAAACTGAGTTGAAACTTCTACTTCCATTACTGCACTGGCCCCAAACAAGAGAAGCATCTAGTAATTTTAGAAAGAACATGAGAGGCACCAGTAGAGCTCTGCTAGAGTAGCATTATCTCTTCAATTCTCCCTCCCTGAAAAAACAAACAAACAAAAAAAACCCCAGAAAGCAACCGAGGTGTCTTTTTCATTCCTCAAGCAGATTGTAAGATAAGGCTTGTTACTCCTCTATACCTTCCATCATGTCTTTAACATATTAAGCTCTTAACTGTCTGCTGACAGATTTTCTGGGTAATGTAAGAGCTATCTGTGCATGTCTTAGAATTAAAAAGCAGAACTTCAAAAGCATCAAGAAATCTAAATCCAATATTTTAATACGTACTCTCAAAACATGTATTAACATACGTCATCTATAATACTTTAAATACTTCAGCATATATGTTAAGTTTCTACTTCAACTGCAGGAGTTGCCCTCACTAAGAACGCAGCTGAGGGATGGTTAGCTGGCATGCTAACCAGGAAACCCATTCTCCCGGCAGCTACAAATACATCTCTTATCCATAATTTGATCGGTATCCGATGTTTTGCTAATTAGTATACTAAATGTCAGGGGTATTTATTAGGGAATAGTGGCTTGTAGCCTAACGTGATACCAAAAAGTTGCTCTTACTGGTGAAATTAAAGTTTCAAGATATGTGGACGGTCTACAAATACATTTCCAACCCTTGTATGGACAGGTTATCAGAATCCTTTCAGGCCTGTAGTTCACAACTTCCTTAAAGATAGTACCTAGGTTTACAGCTCTTCCTTTAGGAGGCCTATTGGTTACCTGATGCTGGCCATAAAAATAACAGAAACCTCTAGAATGCTGCCATGTCTGCCTCAAGTAAACCCCTCTTATAAGGCTGGTTCAAGAATCTAAAAAGATAAAAAGCTGGGACTGCAATGAACTTATCAACTGAACTCTTTTGTGCTTGCTTTGTTAATGAATGTTTCTTTAATAAGTGTCTAAATGTGCAGCAGTATTTAGCCTAAGACATGTTTTCATTATAACCTGGTAATCAGGATGTAAAGGAGTGGCTATCCCACATCGAACTCAACTTCTGTGGCCACTATCTACCTAAAAGAACCTAAGAGTTAAGCATGACAAAGTTAGCTTGGGTCAATTCACAACAATGGACACACACAAAGTCTTGTTTTTCAAGTTTATTTTTAATATTTCACATTAAATGAAATTTAACCATACTCAGTACAGAGCATTACCACAATAGTACACACAAAGAACTTTAAAAATAAAAGACAAAAGAATACAACCTTCAACAAGTTAAATGCCACTTTACTATGTAAACAAAAATAAAACCCTGATGCTAAAAAGATACATATTCAGAGGTAAAATACATATACAAAAACACTTAAACATTAACATAATCCACAACTAGATCACATTCTTTGCAAGAGAGTACAGATATTAGTACTCTACATCTACAAAATTTCAAAATCCTGTTAAAATCAAAACCATCTCTGGTTTATGATACAGCACAATTCATAAGGCAAAAATATAGGCATTATCATCCAGTTCTTTAATTTCATTTGTTTTTAAGGCAAACTTGGAACTTTTTGCTTAGGATTTTAAAATAAATGGGACTGAACACATGATAACTTGACAAAATTAACCATAAATTATCTCTAGTTAAATATGTATAAAATAAAAAGATATGGATAGCAATTTTTCTCTCCGCAGAGATGTAAACTGGATTTTTGACTCCATATTCACACCATTAAGAAAACCTTTAAACCTGTAATATTTAAAACTTATTGTATTCCTCACTCTTCAAATGTGAATCAATACTGAATCAATATACTGTAAGTGAAAATCTAATAAACATCCAGTCACAGAATAATTGTATCTAATTAAATCATGTCTAACTAAAGTGCTGTCTTACAAAGGAAAAAAAAAGGTTAAGAAGTAGAACTGGATGTTAACTTGATGTGTGACATCTTTATAAGTTATTAACTTTCAAACTACAGAGGTTATAGAGGTTATCACAAGTTTATTGAACTTTAAGCAGTGTATTTATTGTAGAATCTGATTTTCCTGAAAATGAGCACTTCGGTGACAATACCAGAAATCAAACACCAAAACTGAAAACAAACAGCATTATATTTACATATATTTCCTTCAATGTTAGCCAGAGCCTTGATAACATAATATTTTTTTTAAGTTTCTATAATTCTGTTTTTCTACTAGAAAATATATTATCCAATTTTAGGAAAGTTGGAGTTCTATAAATATCAGCTTTTAAATAATTCTCTTTCATGTCAATAAAACCTAATTGGACACTAGAGGACACAAATGTTTATACATAAATTGGATCTCCAATCACTTCATGATGTCAGAAATAAGGAATTAGATTCACACTTTACCATAATAGTTATTTGGGTACAGGTCTCCCTTACTATATTTTACTCTTTGGGTGAAAAGACTATATCTTATTTATATTTCTAGCCCCCATAGCATCTAGCACAGTATCTCATATAGTAGACCCTCCATATTTGTCAAGTTATCAAAATAATTTTTCAAAACCTAATGCCATTCTCCTATTACTTTGATACCACGTCCTAAAATGTAATATTCATTCATGTTTAAAACAGTATTAGCAATAATATAAGGAACTTATATAACTATCCTTTGGGTTACATTAAAAATCACTTGAGTTCTATTACTATATTTAACAAATATTAAATAGCCAAACATTTCTAACAGATTAAGTCTTCATAACATAATTATAGAAGGCAATTATCTTCTAAATGATTAAATTAATTTCTATTTCCCACTGTTACTTTTTTCCAAAATAGTTCTGGGCAATCTTAAATAGCTTTCTCCTCCTTGCCTGAGTATATAAAATTATTTCTAAAATCTTTAACCCTGGGAATTTATAATCAAACATTTCGATCCTTTTTAACACTAGAAATGTGGCTTTAAATTCACAATTTGTCAGCAAAGTATTCATGATGAAACTTCTCACAAGCTGAATGAGAAGGCTCTATTGTAAAGTTATCAGCTGTCAGGTCATAATACTCTGGTTCTTATGCACAATTAAGTAGGTTTAGCAAACCTAAAATAAATATTTCTAAATTTGGGGTTTTTTTTTCTCTTCCTTTCACAGGGTTTCATAATTTGTTCTCTAGTATATTGCTCTTACTACTGCCCAAAATGTTTCACATTTAGTCTTCACTGAGAAGAAATTTAGATTCTTCCAAAACAATGATCAACTTATATCTTTGGTCTAATTTACCAAACGATTATATATTTTATACTAATTTGATAGTGGGGATGATATGTGAGGAAAACATTGTGAAAATAAAATGTATAGTATAGATCTGTTTACAATTAAAATAAATTTCTATAGTCTTTCAAATTCCCTTATCTTCTGGGGAGAGGGGCTTAAAAACAGTGTAATAGGATGTATTTAATAATTGATTAACATTGTTAATGTTATCAAGAATAACAATTCTTTCTGATTGATATAAACAAAAAGAAAATTGAGATGGGGATTTAAAATTAAGTATGTGATGGAATCTATTTTAAATTGCTTTCTTTAAATGAAGTCTAGGCCAATCACAATAGTGCACCTTGTTTCTATTCAACAGATTTATTCAAATCAATTAAAAAGTTATTGCTATATATCATTAAGTTATTCAAACAAGCAACATAGAAAATATTCAGCCTGTCAATTTTATTAGTAGCTCCTGTTGAGTTCTTAATTAGAAAGAGACTAAAAATCACTTGCAAGGTTTTATAATCTGTGCAAATATTCATAAAGCATGAAACTACTTATATGATTAAAGATGAGTTCACACAGTTTTGCAGTATATATTTAAGTCTACAACTGGCAGTTTATGGAAGAACAAGGAAAACTGAAAATTGCCTGGCTATAAATAGTTTTCAAGAAATAACATATATGCTAAAAATGAACCTATGTTTTATAATTACAAATGGCTTCTTAACAATAGTTCTGAACATTATGGCACTTAAGAATGCAATATGAACTTTTTCTTAGGAAACAAATATAGTTTTGTAGAGACTATAAAGAGATAGTGGGCAGTTAAAAAAAAGAAAAGAGAAAGAAAAAATCAAGGGAAGGAAAACAAAATGACTACAGTACCAAAAACACAAGTACCAACATCCTAATAAAATGCAAAGTAATGTATTCAAGATTAAGAGACATTACTAAAACATGCAAAACAAAATGAATTAACCAGTTCTTTTAAATAAGCTGTCACTTGGGTAAAGCAAACAATTTTGCTTTAAAAGATCGTTTCTTTAGTCAAAGTGGAACTGAATTTAGAACCATTACTCAAGTAAACATCAAGTTCCAGTTTTCCTCAATAACTTTAAAATATTCAGTTACCTAAGAAATGTACAAAATAATGCTTAACTGCCTAGTGCTTTATATTTAATGCATATATTTCTGTTTTTAAGAAGGGCATGTAACATCTAGCACAAGAAGAAAGAAGATAAAATGTATCTTTCTTTAAATCACTATTCAGGAACCATGAAAAGCATAACAGGCCATTTGAATGTTTTTTGGATGTAAATATTAGTATAAACACTAACATTTTTAATAAGCACAAATGAACCGAGCCGGTAAAAATGAAAAATACTATCAAAACACGTCATGCGTATCTCATATTTAACATCCAAAAGAACATTTTTATAGCCCTGTTACAGATCCTACAGTTAGCACCATTTTTATATCTGAATACTTTGAAAAAGCAAACAAAAGTCTTAAAAAAACTAAAATTATTGTAAGCATATATGAAAAAACTTAATGTGCACTAAGGGTGGTACTAAACATTTATCAAATATTTACATCAACACTGGGAAGCCTGCTGGACTACTAAAAAAAAATTGAAACTGATATGCTTAACTCTTTCTATCCATGCTTAGCATACCATAGATGGGTAACTAAATTCATCCAGCATTAACCTGCCCATATAAAAAAGGCATACACAGTAAGTATCTGATTGCTTAAAATAGGACCCGAAATCATGATAGTAAATGCATTTATCTTGAAAGCTTATTACATCCCCAGCCCTAAAGCCATTTAGCAGGAAGAATATCCAGGTGACTCAGTATGGCATGTAATTTACAACCCTTAAAAGTACCAGAAAAAAAAAGCAGCCCTTTGTTTAAAATGTGAAGCATATGAATTTATATCCAACAGTATCAGCACTCTGTCTAGTCACTCAGTATACTCCAGCATCTAAGCATCTCTCATCCTGGTAAAAAACGGTGCAGAACAAGGAGGAGGAAGAAAGCTAAATTTTTTTTAAAAAGCAGCAAGGTTTTCTCCACATGTACACTTATGAACATAAAACTATTCTATCCCAGTATTAGGAAAAAAAAGTGCACAATTCAATTGGCAAGATCTTTCCTTTTTTTTTTTTCTTGGATTATTGATTCACTGTATAATCAAGAGCAACCAAAGCTACTTGTCAGTTCAAAGTACCCAACAAAACTTTGAGTCTTCATGCCATTTCAAGTTAAAAAGAAAGCAATGTAGCTTTTGGGCTTCAGAAAACTGGGCATCCTTTCATGCAGCACAAGGTTCATCACTACGCTATTTCCACAAGTCCACACTTGTCAAAGTGCAGTTAATCCAAAATTGCAGCGACAGTATATCATGCCAGCTGAATCCAGCCATGTATCTGAGATAGGGTCATATTTCTGCACGGTATTCAGATAGGAAGACCCTGAGTGACCACCCACTACATAAAGGTAGTTATCAATTACTGCAGCACCAACTCCTAGGAAAGGTGGGTAAAAATAGGGGAAAAAATATGTTAACCATGAAGCAGACTTCGCACTAAATTAAATTTGTATTTAAATGTTTTCTTAAAATACATTTTAACAATCTATTATTAATTATACAAGCAATATAGCAATATGTGCTTACTGGAAAAAAAATCCCTTAGTATAAAAGAGCTGAAGTCTTCCTTCATCTCTCCTCCTCAATCCTACTCTCCCTCTCTCCACCACAGTTAAATATTAAGAATGTAGTATATATCTTTCCATATGCTTTCTTCTCAATTTATATTTTTCAAAAACCATTAATTTTTGTTTTCAAACGTGTTAAAATTTTAAATATATATTGAACTATATAATTTATGCTTTAAAAATTTTACTTTATATATATATAGTTCTAAAAAGAACAAGGCTACCCAAATATTTTACGTTTTCATTGTTTTATGGTTTTCCTTCTCAATGGTACCACAGAAACTAATTCTAGTAAACAAGCCTTTCAATTTCCTTCGTATGTTTATTTTTCAGGAGTTTCTTTAATCATAAATGCAAGGAATACTCCTAAAGCATTTCCACCAGTAACTTAAAATGTTCCTTTTAAAATAATGTGATTTGAGTTTGGGTTTAAGGATAATTTCTTCTTTTACTCAAAGGTGTATTTGTTTTTCTTTATGAAACCTGAAACCCAACCCTTTCTAGATCAACTATAACTATATCCCTTAAGGAGGAGAGAACATTTGAAAGTAACATACAGACTGCTGATGTACAATAAAAAACAAAATAGAACAACCCTAGGATCCTGGGTGTGTGTGCACATGTGTGTGTAACACATAAAACAATTAACATTTGTTACATGGACACAAAGAGCTTCTATAAGGTACTTTCTATTACCAGCATTTCTCAAGATGTGTTGTAGAAGTTTAAAAAATAACAATATGCACATTGGCATATTAAAATCACAGTAAAAAAATATATATAGTTTTGTCTAATCAAGTTGTCAGTCAAGTTTATCACAAAAAAAGTTTTTTCTGGACAAGTAATAATACTCTTACTGTTATATCCCAAGAAACTACTATTTCAAGAACATCACTATAAAAAATATTGTCCTGCATGTTTAGAAATTGGTATGTTATTATTACCTGTTCTGGGTTCTTTCATTGGTCTACACACAGTCCACTGATTTTGATGAGGGTCATATCTTTCAATGCTTGACAAATGTGAAACACCATTATGTCCACCCACCACAAAAATAAAGCCTAGCATGACACCCACACCAAAGTGAATCCTTTTATCTGCCATAGATGCAACCATCTCCCAGGAGTCCTTACTTGGATCATAACGCTCCACACTGCAAATATTCACAAAAGAAAGAATTAATTCACATATCCTTTGTGTCACTCTTCCTACTAAAGCAACTAAAACCCACCAGAGTTTTAAAAGTGCAAACGGACAGATATAAAACAAGAGTAGTTTGTCCCAAATGTTCAGATTTTGCTGATAAAATCACAGGGATAAAAGCTTACCTTGTAGACTGTTGCAATAATAGCCATACCCTACTCTATTATATTGTACAAGCAGCAAGGTGTATTAAAAGCATGGAGCATTTGAAGTCAGAAAATCTGGGTTCAAGTACTAATAATACATACCTAGTCCTACCACTTTGGATTTGTGTATTCCTGGATAAGTCATTTCCTGTAAACATGGGGATAATATAACCTCAAGGATTCATGTAAGAATAAAGTCCAATGAGTATGCATGTGAAAGGACTCTGAAAATCACAAACTGAATATAGACTGTTCCTAAAGATACTAAGGATTTTCCCCTCAGCTACGGAAAAGGGAAGATGAAGAGAAGGAAAGAAGAGGAATTTTTTTCTTATAGGTGAATTCATGTTGACTAACTGTAAAGCAAACACTACATACTTCATAACACAAACTGGCTAATCATAATAATGATTATTGTAATGATTATAATAATCAGAGTAATTTATGAGAATTCACGGATTTAAATAAAGTCTGTATTCCAGAGAATTCTTGGCATTTCCAAGTTGCATTATGGAAATCCAAATCAAATCAGAATTTCCAAATAAGCTTTCCTAGAAAATCCCAGAAGGCCTTTAAGCCTACACTTTCCCTGAAGGGGTGCAAAGGCAAGTTGGTTGAGCTTGTTCTGGTCCTAACCTAACTTCTCAAGAAAGCCTAAAGCATTTGAGAGTAAGTTCAGAATAGGGACTAGACTAGACTAGACTAGAAGACTAAACTACAACTATTTCTGAAAGGACACCAGGATAAAAACTGTTAGAGCAAAATCACTAGACAAGAAAAATCCTGTGAAAAACTGTAACAAAAGCTTAAAGTTCAAGAGCATTATCTCAAAATTAAAGTACTTAACCTTTTATCTTAGAAATTTCTGCTAGCAGCTTTTCAAAAAATAGAAATGCATGTCTGGGTCCCAAATACTTTTCCTTCAACTAAAGGAGCAATAAAAAGGGAGAAAAATTTAGCCTACACAGAAATAAAAATTTATAGATGAAATGGTGTTGTCTCATTACTTTCTCAGCCTGTTAACAAACCACCACATACTCTCCTTTATTAAAATGCTCACAATAAATAAAACACATACCACTATTAGAGATAAAATACTATCAGAGAGAAAATCTTTGGAAGATCGACTTTCAACAAAGGTTCAGAATTATGATTAATTTTCCATATAAGCACTTTATGCTTTTGTTTTTCTCATATATATATTTCTCCTTTATTCAGAGAATACTATAAGATACAGAAATCTCATATTTAAATTTCAGCACAGCTCAGATACATAATGATACATGTATGATTACAGAATAAGAATCCAGAATGGCATATTTAAATAAGGCTTAAAGTTTATGATGTGTTATAATATTGTGTAAGCATATAGAAATTACATTTTCCACTTTTTTGTTCTTTTAAACAATGTAGTAACAGATCATCCATCCATACACACACATACAGACACACACATTTATACATACACACACCACCCCAAATCTAAAATTATCTAACTTCATCTTATTTTCAGATTGCTGAATTCTAAAATCTAGTCCATTTATATTGAATGAATGAATGTAAAATTTAATAAAAAGGATTTGATTTTTAGGTTTGTATTAAATCTCCTTGTAAAACAGTTACAATTATACTTGTGGAGCAGGTTAAGTTTCCCAAATGTCTATCAATATTACTTTAAAAATTAAAAAGGGAAGTTCATTCATATACACAAATTGTTTAAAATCCAGAAATCATTGTTAATGATACTCTTAAAAATCTACAAGCATATACAACTTGATTAAGTTAAATACCTGTTCATGTGGGCAGGACCATACCCACCAATGGCATATATCATTCCATCCAACACAGCTGCGGCAAAACAACTTCTTGTTGTAGTCATTGGTGCCACAGGTTGCCACTTTCTTACTTTGGGAATATACTTCTCTACAGATTGTAAATAAGATTGTCCATCATAACCACCTAAAGCATAAAGTTCTCCTGCAAGTACCACTACTCCAAGGGTACTTCGGCTCTCATTCATTCTCTCAAGAGAAGTCCAGGTATTTGTATCAGGATTCCAGCATTCGACTGAATTTTCATGTTTTCTGATAGTGATGCCAGGACGCACGTTAGTTTCAATACCACCTATAACATACACTTTTTGGTCTAAAACGCATATTCCAAATTCATAGCGAGGAATGTTCAGGGGTGCCAAACCAATCCAAGAGTCATTCTGAGGAAAGTACATCTCCACACTAAAGAATAAGCAGAAAAAATTAAATTTAAAACATCAAAATGGCCCATAAACAATATCTGGCAAAACTGAAGATACACGTATGCTCTGACACAGCAATTTCATTCCTGTGTATCTACTCTACTGAATGCCTATTGCAGCCAGTTTTGCAAAAGAACACAAATAGAGAAAGGTTTACAGCAGCTCAACACAGTCATCTATCAAAAGGAGAATGGATAAATAAGATGTGGTACACCCACCCCATGACAAAGCAATTCCATTCTTAGATATGCACCCAAGAGAAATGCACACATATGTATATGTACAACAGTGTTCACAGTAGCATTATTTGTAATAGTTGAAAACTGGAAACAATCCAAATTTTTCATCAACCATAAAATGGATAAGTAAATTGTGCATATCATGTAAGAAAATACTATACAGCAATGAAAATGAACAAACTACAACTACATGTAACAGCGATGAATCTTACACATATAATGTTGAGGGAAACAAGCCAAATTCAAAAGAATATATTCAGTATAGTCTCATTTCTATCAAGTTCAAAAACACTTCTAATCTCTAGATTAGAAATGAGGGTGGTGGTTACCTTTGGGGAGGACAGGGAGGGAACTTAAGGATGGTTTCTGGGTGTTGTTCATGTTCTTTTCTTGAAATGGTTTGTAATGTTTGCTTTGTGATAATTCATTGAGCTGTACACTTAGAATTTGTGGACTTTTCCGTATATGTGAAACATTTCAATCAATTTTCAGTCATCATACTCACAGTAGAAAGAAAATGTTGTATTATGTCCATCTACTATAATACCATACGCCAATGAAACTAAATGAATTATTTCCTCATGCAATCTCAATTTCATAAACTTACTGCTCAATGATAAAACACATCTCTGAAGAATATACATGGTACTACTGCATTTACATAAAAATGTGTAAAACCTAACTATATACTGGGGCACATATAATATGTGGCAAAATTATAACAAAAAGCAAGGGAATAATACATTAAAAATTCAGAATACTGGTTACTTCTGGGGGAGAGAAGGAGATGGCATCAAGGAGGGGCACAAGGGAACTTTAAAGCTATTGTTAGCCCAATCTCAACAAATCTAGTTTTAGACCACAATTAAAATGTACACTGAGACTTTTTAAAAGATAAAGAACATACCAATTGACACTGATAAAACATCAACAGTTTCCTCCTATTGGAGGAAAGAAATGCAATCTACCAAATGTTTCGAAATATTTTAGAATATTAAATATTCTAATATTTATTCTAATATTTAGAATATTAAATATTAAAGAAATAAATTAAATACAAAAGTTTTCATAAAGCAATCCCATTTAAGGGAAAAGGAAGGTAACATCCAGCTATATTTTCAATGTATAAAAGTTATTTGTATAACACAACATTGTTAATCAACTATACTCCAATATAAAATAAAAATTAAACAAATAAACAAACAAACAAAAAAAGTTACTTGTAGAATGCTCTAAATCAATGATGGCCATGGGCCAAATTCAGCCCACCAGATACTTTTGTAAATACAGTTTTACTGGAACACAGCCATGCTCATTTATTTATGTATTACCTATGGCTGCTTTTGCACTATAATGGCAGACTTGGGTAGTTACAACAAAGACCATATGACGATGACAAAATTTAAAATATTTACTATTTGGCTCTTTATAGAAAAAGTCTGACAACTCCTACTCTAAGTTATCAGAAAAGAAAGCACTTTTTACTACTGTTGTTAAAAAAATATTTACGCTGAAGAAAATAAATTGCATGTAAAGTCCATGATTTATATCAATATCCTGTTTTTTATTTTCTTGGTGGTTACTCTGATTAACTGTATTCATTCAAACATATTCTTGTCCCAGTCTGACCTCATCACAAATTCCTAGCTCTCCTCTTTAGCATTTTTTGATATAGCTAGCAATAATAAATCCCCTCTGACCTGGTCTGACTCATATAAAGATGTAAATGATTTGACAAAGGAAAAAAGGGCATAAAATGGAAGAAAAGTTCATGAATAACCAGGATGGATAAAATTTGTGCACTGGGAGGGAGGAGAGGTGTTTAAAATTGAGAGTGTTGTCGAGAATGGAAGACAATGTGATTAAAATAATCAGGTAAGTGATTTAAAAAGAAAACAACAAAAAGAAGCAAATAAACAGGAAAATCAAACTATTTTAAAAATATAACAAATTAGCAAATTTTAAGAGTATAAAATCTATTAGCATCAATCCTTTAAAAGCCTATTTACCTATCCAAACAGGCAAACAGTCCAGATTTTCCTCCTACTGCACAAAGTACTTTGGGAGCACAGCGAGGTCGTGTCATCAAGACTGTCTGATGAGAGAGTCTGTGTTCAGGCATAAAGTGGTACTTCAGAGCTTCATTCAAAAGATGTTTACAAGTGCGATCATCACGAATAAGATGATTTGCTTCATATAATCTAGTAAGAAACTTAACACTCAGCAATGGTAATCGTACACTGTTAAGTAGCTGTGCTAAGTATTTCTGGCGTTCTTGGACGTCATACTTGATCCAAGACTCAAGTGCATAAAAAACAGTCTCTTCAGTAGCTACATTCAAACAGTCATTGGAAACAATTTCATCCAAATCAGCATGCGTAAGCTCAAAAAACTCTTCAGTCTGGCAAACTGCTTCAAAATTCTGGCATATGTATTTAGTGGCTGCCAAATAAAGGTCATGACAACCATATGTCTCTGCAAAGCGAGAAATTCCAATACAATTACCAGGATCAAGTTGGCTTTCAAGAAATGCACAACATTCTTTCAGGACAAGTTTTATCTGGAGTAGGTTTGCTGCTGGAAGGAGAGATTCAACTGTGTCTTGTGAAATAAAAACAGTCCCTGTATAGGCATATTCCACAATGGCCTGGAGAGCAGTTTCATCAATGCACTGAAACTCAACCTCACTGTTCTCTTTTTCAGAAAGGTTTCCAGTAAACATAGCTTTGAAATATGGGCTGATGCTGGCAAGTACCACTTTGTGAGCATGGATTTTAACATCACCTACTCGAAGAATGATGTCACAGAGTTCGTGATGTTGACGAAGAAGATTCAAGCCCTGTAGAAGTTGTTCAGAATGTAAGTGGGTTAAGTTAGCAAGCATGTAGGTCGGGGATGTGTGGTCCATCTACAGAAAAACAAAAAGCATGAATAGTTATTTCAAAATAATTTGCAAATGATTACTTTTACAGGTAGCACAAAATAAATAAGATTTGTTGTTTATCTGCATGTTTGTTGTTTTTTAAATACTAAATACTAGACAGAGGCTTTTAGAGTTAGAAGGGAAGTTAACAATCATTCAACTCCTTTATTATAGATATTAAGCACACTCCGTGCTTCTGGAAGATGAACAAGATTAAAAATAAAAGAGAAGGAAAGAGACTAGAAAGAAAAGAAGAAGAAAAAGTGAGAGGCAATAAGGACTGGGGTAGGTTGAATAATTGCTCCCCCAAAAGACATCCGCATCCTAATCCCTGGAAACTTTGAATGGTACTTTTACAGCCAAAAAAAAAAAAAAAAGACTGTGCAGATATGATTAAGGATTTTGAAATGGGGAGATTATCCTGGGTTATCCAGTTGGGCCCTAAGTGCAATCACATGTACCTTATAAGAAGGCAGAAGGAGATTTGACACAGACAGAAGAAGAGAAGGTAATCTGACCACAGAGGCAGAGATTGGATTGATGCAGCCACAAACCAATTAACATTGGCAGCCACTAGAAGCTGGAAGAGGCAAGGAACACAGTCTTCCCTAGAACCTCCAGAGGGCACAGAGCCCTGCCAACACCTTAATTTCAGCCCAGTGATAATAATTTCAGACTTCTGGCCTCCATAACTGTGAGAGAATAAAGTTCTGTTATTTTAAGCAACTGAGTTTGTGGTAATTTGTTATAGCAGCCATAAGAAATCAACACATGGATACTTCAGAATGGCTCACAGCAGTTACTTAGAATAGATGAAAGGAATATAAGACATCTACACAATATGAACTGTTTCTTTCCTGTCTCATTCACACCTCAAACACAAGTAATGGGGATAATTTAAAAAAGCAGAAAATTTGGTTCCTATTTTAAAAGTATTATCAAATAAACTTAAAAATTCTGAACATTATTAAATAATATAAATGTTGGTAGGACTGGGAGAGTATAGCACTTCATTCCTGTGCATTTTTAGGTGCAAATATCCAAATATTAAAACTTTTATCTTCATTAAGAACATCATCATTTCACACTTGTTTCATTTGAATTTTATGTCCATTAACAAATTTTGTTAACATGACCACATTATAGCTGATATCACCAGCCTCCACTTCTGATCTCTCCAACTAATCCTGCACACATCTAACAGAATAATTCTCAATCAGGGTACAGACAAGTCTCAAGAAACTTGTTGGTCTTCCAGTAGGCACTTTATTCCAGAACAGAATATTGGTAAGAAAACAGCAACCAGAAGGCACATGTTTAGATCAGGGTCTGTTCTTTTTACTTACTATAGTGTTGACCTCTTAAACTTGTTTAACTTCTTTTAGCCTCAGTTTAATGGAAAAAGTTAACATCTAGACTGAAAAGAGAAAAATGAACAACAGGAAAGCAAGTAGATATAGCAAATAAGTGACAGGATTAAGAAAGTAGTCCTAGCTACTTTACATCATTAACTTTACCTTATCTTCATTTTCCTTATCTGTAAAGTGAGATCATAATAATACCTGAACTATATATATCTCACAAGGTTTCTGAGGATCAAATTAGATAATGCACAGGAACATATAATAAACTGTAAGAGTTATGAGTACAGGGTACTATGGTGAGGCAACAGAAATGTAACAGTATCAGCGAAGAATAGGGACCTTGGAAATATAATGAGTTTTAGTTCTAACTGGGTCACATACTATTATATGGAATTGGTACATTTCTTAATGTAAGTATTAATTTTTTCATCCATAAAATAAGAATACCTCCCACCTATCTCAGAAGGTTACATGAAAATTGTTCTGTAAAGTTTAAAGTTCCACACAACTCGAAGTGCTATGAATACAGCACTTAAGTCTCATTCTCTTCTCATGATCCCCACTTTCACTATTTCCCATTCTTTCCATAACGACCTTTCATTCCAATAAAGCTCATGTAATTACCACAGCTCTATATAAATATTTTCTCACATTTGCCAGATTTTTGCCTATAAACTCTCCTCTCCCATGTTCTTTTCATCCAATTCAAATTTGCAAAAGTCTGGTTCAAAATTAACTTCAACTGAAAGTCTATAAACATTTAAGTACTCACTTCCTTTACATGCAATTAATTTAATTATAAGTGCTGTTTTGTGAAACATACCCCTCTCAACTCTCATTTGTCTGATTCAACAAGGAGATGTTATTCAGGATGAAAAGTGAACAACAAACAGGAAAGGTGAATGATACAGAAAATAAGAGAAGGAAATGAAAAATGACACCTAGCTAATACAATGAGATGAGAAAGGGAAATACAAGGCACACTGACTGGAAAGGAAGAAACAAAACTCTTTGTTGGCAGATGACATGACTGTCTATGTAGAAAATCCAGAACAATTAAAAAAAAAAAACAAACCCAAGACAGTGGAATAGGCAATTTTAGAAAGTTTGCAAGATACAAGGTTAATATACAAAAGTCAATCAATTTTCTATAAACCAGCAACGAACAAGTGGTATTTGAAATTTAAAACATATAACCATTTACATTAACACCTAAAAACTGAAATACTTAGATATAAATCTAACAAAATTAGGTACGAGATCTATATGAGGAAAACTATAAAATTCTAATAAAAGAAATCAAAGAACTAGCTAAATAAATGGAGAGATATTCCATGTTCATGGATAAGATGACTCAACATTATCAAGATGTCAGTTCTTCCTGATTGCACTACAGATTCAATGCAATCCCAATCAAAATCCCAGCAAGTTATTTTGTGGATGTTGCAAACTGATTCTAAAGTTTTTATGGGGAGGCAAAAGACCCAGAATAGCCAACTCAATATTGAAAAAGAAGAATAAAGTTGAACAACTGACACTACCCAAATTCAAGCATTATTATAAAGCTGTAGTAACCAAGACAGTGTGGCACTGGTGAAAGCACAGACAAATAGACCAATGGAACACAACAGAGAGTCTAGGAACAGACCCACATAAATACAGTCAACTGATCTTTAACAAAGCAGGAAAGGTAATACGATGGAGAAAAGATAGTCTTTTCAATAAATGGTGCTGGAATGTAAAGTAAAAAATGAATTTAGACACAGACCTTACTTATATCCTTCACAAAAATTAACTCAAAATGGATCACAGACCTAAATGTAAAATGCAAAACCATAAAACACTTAGAAGATAACACAGGAGTAAATTCTAGATGACCTTGGGTATGGCAATGGTTTTTTTTTTAGATAAGACACCAAAGGCACAATCCACACAAGAAAGAATGATAAGTTGGATGTCTCTATAAAACAAATACAATGTATATACCATATGAAATATATGAGATATACAAATGTATAAAATGTATATTAAGAAAAAAATTGTATTTCCTAGCTCTGTCTACTAAAAAGGGCTAGAAATTACAACCAACCCAGTAGCAAAGAGCACTCCTAGCACCAGATGTCCCTAAATAACGTTTCCCTCCAAGGGAACAGAACTCTTTGGAAAATATGGCTGATTCCAGACCTGAGGCAGAAAATGTCACCATAAATTTGGAATCTTTACATACTAGGTAGCAATAAAGCTATCAATGATGACTAAGGTCATAAAAAACTTAGGAGCCAAACTGAATAGGCTCTCATTAGTCAAAGAGATGGGACAAACTGATCATCAATTACAGTAACTGCAATTGATTAAAACACAGCAGACATGCTTAAATCCGTGCGTTCATAATGATAATAAAATTATGATAATTTAAAAAAAGTGCTCACCACTGGAGGATGCTAATGAATCAACTCATTATTTGAAACCTAGCAAATAAAGGGAAAGAATCAAGCATTTATCATGCCTTTCTTATAATAACTGTACCACTGGGTTACCAAATAGATGAGGGTAAGTTTTTCTTTATAAAAGTACTCCAGTTATTAAAGAAGGAATGATAGAGTATCACCATTTTACAATCTTAATGAATTAATAGAGGTAGACATTGATTATGAAGGGCTGCTAATGTCACAAAAACAGAGACAACCAGACATCAGGGTCTTCTGATGGAAGATCATAATACCACCTATAAATATTTTTGCATACTCCCACTCACCACACACCCCCCCCCAAAATCAAACATGTAGTCAACAGACTAGATCCAACTATTAATTTACAAGAAATAAAGAAAACAGAAAAAGCATGTTAAACTATAACAGAAGGATGCAATCAGCAAAAACATCCTGACTGTGAGAAATTTTATGGAATAAATAACGTAGACGGCTTCAACAAATAAACGGAAAGAAATAGGATGAGAATGAACCTACAGATTACTATAAACTTAAAAGACATTATCAACCAAATACAACCTGTGATTCATTCAGGTGCGTGCACACACATATAATACACATACACATACACACAACATTTAGGAGACAACTGGGAATTTTGTACACTGACTGTATTATTGATTATATTAACTAATCACTGTTATTCTTTGTTGTTGAACAGTGATACCATAGTTTTGTTTTTAAGAGTTTTTATCTTTTACAAATACATACTGAAATATCAGTAGATAAAATGATGTCAGGGATTGGCTTCAAATTAATATAGGATGAGGGATTGGATAGAAATGGATATGACATCATGAGTTGATACCTGCTGAAGCCGGGTGACAGGTACATAAGGGTTCATTACATTATTCTACATTTGCATGTTTATGAGATTTTGTACAGGAAAAAAGAAATAAAGAAAAAAATATATGGCACTAAACTTCACATAAGACTTACAGATGAAGAACCTGAAGTTCAGAGAGTTTAGATGAATTAACAAGATCACACAATTAGTTAAGACGTTACTGGGACTATAATGTTTTCTTAACCTTAGAACAATGTTCTTTACATATTACATTAAAAAAAATTACAATGCTGATCAGTGTTGACCTGCTCAAAATATTTACTGAACCAATTTATAATTGTTGCTACTCCTGATAAGACTAAATTATTCTATAAAGAGCATCTAGAATATCTTTGATTGCCATAATGTACCAGCTACTGTTCTAAGCTTTTTACATGTATTAACTCCGTTCATCCTCAGAGTAACACCATGAGATAGGCACTGTTATTATTATTATTCCCATATAACAGATGAAGGAATCTGAGGCACAGAGAAATTAAGCCCAAGGCAAGATTTAAACCTTTGCACTCTGTCTCCAGAGTTCTTAAATACTATGTTATAGTGCCTCACTTATAAACTCATAATTTCTTAATCTTATTCAAGTTTTAACTCAGACAAGAAACTAAAAAGGTACAGAACAGAAACCCAAAAAGCACAGATCATATACATATATATAAAATATACACACACACACACACACACACACACTATGTAGATCAGATACAAGAATACATCAGACCTTTAAAATGAAATAAAGAGAGGTCCATGGAACAATCATTCCCTTCTGTTATTTATATAATAGTAGGATTGTTTCTTCTTCCCCCACATCCCTGCCATACTTTTTTGTTTTAAATTTTGGTATCATAAAACAAATACTTAGGAGTACTCTAAATCCAGGTAACTGGATTGATTAGTCAAAGTTGAATAAATGGTATCCATTTGAAAAGTTTTAAAAAGGTAATAGCATTGTACTTCACTTCTAATCACATTCTTATTACATAAATATCCACAATATAAAGATAACATTAGATAAATTTAAAATAAAATCAAACATTCCATAGTCTACAGCAGCTTCACAATTTTAGATTCTGAAACCAAGCTATTAAAGGTCAAGTTGTGAGTTATTACACTTAATTGACACCTAAGCTACAAAACAGTGGTGCTGAAATCAGCTGAGAGGCAATTATCTGCTACAAAGAGAGCAAATAAATGGTCGAGAAATAAGAATTGTTTAAATTTCTTTCCCACAGTTCAATTTTCCTCACAGAAGAATTCAACTAATGATGGCATAATAATTTTGACAGTGAGCCTATGGAACAAGTTGGCATATTTTCCTTTTCTCTGAGATTGACTTTCATTATATCTAGAGAAACAAAAGTAAAATTAGAAGCCTGTTATAATACGAGTCATTATATCATAGATTCCAAAATAACACAGAAGAAAGCAAGTCCCCAAAGCCATTACTACATCCAGTAAAAGCTCTAAGTTACATAATTAACCCATCTACTGAAAAACTGGTTACAAAAAATGTGAAATCCTGTTAACAGATTAGTGCTTAAAATGCAACAAATTTTTTTTTTTTTGTTTAAAAGTAGCGTTTTGACTCAGAAATGCACAATGGATTTGGAGCACAAACCTAAGTAAATGAAATATAACACTGATACACATCAAGAAAACCTGTTTAATCCTACATGTATAAAAATAAGCTCATAATTTCTTAACCTTATTAAAGGTGTGACTCAAACAAGAAACCAAAAGGGTTCAGAACATAAACCCAAAGAGGAAGATTAAAATACATATAAACAAATAATACATAATAATAGATGTGAATGATTAATGATGGAAAAATCTAATTTTATCCTATAGTTTCAACACTCTCCCCCATCAAAAGTTTTCCAGAGCTCTAAGCAAGTAGCTAAATTGACTAATTTGAGTAATTACTTTCTGATGCAAACACCCACAAAATGTGCCACAGTACAAATGTAGATGATGTAACCTCAAAAAATTGTTGTGAGGATTCAATGAGTTAATATTCATTAAGTACCCAGCAAAGTGTATGGCACACAGCAAACACTCAAATAATAGTGTAATTATAATTACTTGTTAATGTTAATAGCACCCTTCATTTCCATAGCAATTCTTCACAATAACTTCTTAAACTATACAAAATTCTTAACAGTTTACAGAATTCAAACTGGTTTCCAATATTCCTGGACATCTGTAAAATTTGAGTAAGAACAAGGAAAAAACTATAGTGGTTCATCCAACCAATTAATATTTTATTCTGACTGTGGAAATAAAGGATGCTTTTAGGGCAATTGTGTTTACCTTAACTTCAGCTCAAAAAATTAAGGTATGTATCAGAAACATTCCTTAATTTAACTAACTAATCCATTAATTTAAGTAAACTTTCTTGAACTTACTGAAATTATCTTGAAATTACTAACTTATTTTATCTGAATTTGCTATTTTCAATGTATTCTTAATTACTCCCTTTCAACTTTCAGAGGTGTACTATTAATTCACCTAATAGTGTATTCCACTGTTCTGGAATTTGATTTAAAAATTTTTATCCTACCTCTCTATATGGTTAAATACAAAAGACTTCCCTAGTCAGTACACAATTCCTAGAATTCAAGAATAAGATTTTTTAAAAATCTGCTTCGTAATAGAAATAAACAGAATATACATTAATTGGATGAGATTTATTTTCCACAAAATAACTCTAAAAGATAATTAGTAAGGTATGGGATGCTGATAAGGTCCCATTTCCTGGTCCCATCCACCATGAAGACTAATGCATCTTCCAAGTCTTCATCAAGGAAATTAAAGGTAACAGATATAAACTAGACTGCAATCTATAACATAGTGATCTACAGGGCCCTGAGAAAAGGGGTCAAAATGAAAACTCATCGTGCTTTGTTCCAAGGAAAAGGATATAACTAGTTGATTTAAGTATCCAAGCCCCTTGAAAAAGTATTCTTTATAGAGAGAAGGGGTAATTCTTAAGCTTCTACCATAATTTTGATGATGATATATAATTCAGGACTTTCCAAGTTCACTTTCTTTGTTCCATGATTACCACACAACTTGCCAAGTTCTTGCATACAGGAAAGAGTGCACTGGATTTTCAACCTGAAAATTCTGACTACTGGAAAGGGTTATCTTCTATTGCAACATAAACTGGCATTCTAATGTGTACATTCTGATGTGTACATCATTCTTTTAGTTAAGTCTGAATTGAGTTCCTGAAGTCTGAGCATACATGAGTAAAAGTATAAATTTGAACTTCTTACGTTGGAAATATGAGAACTAGACATTCTTTCTCATTGACAACTTCTAAAATCATCTCTTGGTTTTCACTCCCCTGCCCTTACCCTGACCCTAAAATTAAAAAAAAAAAAATTATTTTTTTAGTCAAACCAAATTTAGGCAGATTCATTTAAACACCAAAATGACTAATTAAAATCAAAGTAACAACCTAGAACTTAAACCAAAACAGAAGGATGCATGTTTACACAAGCCCCATTTACATTTACTCTACTCCCAAAAGAAAGGGGAAAAAGAAAAAAGAAAAGAAACCTATAATAATCAAATTGTGCTTTAAGACAACACCCAGAAGTTATTTTTGAACTTCCATTATCCAGCAAAAATTATTTACAAAGTGGTTTGGTATGCTAAGACTTAAAAAAGTATTTGAGACATCTCGTGTGGTACAGAACAGGGTAGGAACACTTGCATTTTAAGTGCATAAATTGTAGACTTCAAATGATAACAGACTTTTCTCACTGGGTCATTCAAAAGCAACTGTATTATTCCTTCCCAAAAATATTTTCTTCCACACTCCAAAGAACTCAGCCTCACACCAGGCACTTCAGCTCTTCAATTGTTTCCGCTTAAGTTTAATTACAAGAAAGAAAAAATGCTCACCAAATTCACAGTTCGCCTAAAACAAAGAAACGTCTATTATCAGCTCTAAATCTACAGGGCAGAATTCTCTTAGGACCGTGATGCCAAGAACTTCAACAGCAACTGAAATTCTCTGCAATCTCGGTTTCCAGGATACTGAAAGGCTGCAGAGACGCGGGAGGATCCTGCAGGGAGGCTGGGGCTGCGGAGGGAGCGGGAGAGGGGAAGGGGTGAGTGCCACAGAGGAACTGCATTAGACTTTGAGAACCTATAAGGGAAAGAAGGTTAGCTACAAGGAAAAACAGATTTATCTCCAGATCAAGTACGTTTTCAAAGAGAACTTAAAGTGATAAGGATAAGGAAAAATGACAGAAAACCATTGACAGAAAACCAGTAACCCTCCAAAACCGGAGGGTAAGCGAAGTAGGAAAAGGGGGTTGGGGGTAAGGGCGAGGAGAGTAAAGGCCTAAAACACCAAGATTTGAAAAAGAGTACGCGAGCTCTGAGCTTGGCCTTGGGCCGGATCTCCCGTCCCGGTAAGCGGACGGCAGGCGGAAAGGATCGCACTTAGGGCTGTAGATAGCAACGCGTTTACAACGATTGAGCCCTGCACAAGAAGATGTCGCCTCTCTCCCTGCTTGCTCCCGTTCATTTCTTTACATCTTACTCCAGCACCAGCGGCACTCCAGCAGAACTCTGCCAAAGCCTGCGCCGCAGAAGGACAGCAAAAGGAAAATACCTGACTCCCAGGAATCACGCCCGCAGCAGCAAGAGGAGGAGCCGTGGACAACGCGAACGCGGGCAAGATCCTCTTTTGCCTTTAGTCAAATCCCAACTCTTACGGGTGGGGCGGGGAACTTCCGCCCTGAGCGAGGAGAGCGTCACTTCCCCTTAATGCCTTCTCTCTTTCTAGCCTTCTCCGCTCCAGATACGTTCATTACGTTCGCAACGTTTTCACTTCCTTTTCCAGGAGCCTTCTGCCTAGTCCGAACTTCCGATGTGGACTACATGACCCGGCATTCATGACGGCAGATTGATTTCCGGGTCAAGAGGTCCGCGCTGGGTACATCACCATGGAAGCGATCGGTTTGGTCACGTGGTGCCCCTGGTTACGCCCGGAGGCAGCTGTGGGGTCTGGGGCTCAGACGGGGGCCATTTTGCCGAAGGCAGCCTCCTGGAGTTGGGGGTTTAAGCTGTTCTTTTTCCTGCTCTGCAGCTTGAGGCTAGGAGAAGAACAGGAAGGCTGGGCTCCATCGAGCCCTTCGGAGACGATGGTTTCCTACACGCTCCGCCACTTGACGACCCTTCATGGAGGCTGCGCCCTTCGCGCTGCTCCCGCTGCCGCCCCTTCCAGCCCTCTGTGCCTATCGCCTCCAGAGCCGCAGTCGTCCTCCCGCCCCAGAGACTGATGGTAGACGAGGTGGGGGCGCCATGAGAGGCGAGAAAAACTACTGCTGCCGTGGAGCTGCCGGAGACCGCGGTTCCTGCCCCCCGACACCTTCGCCTCTGGCCTCGACCCTCTTGATGCCCGCGGAGGCAATCTCAAGTAATTGGTCTGGGTCTGGAGGTGGTTTGTCAGGGGGAGATGGAGAGGAGACTCGGCTCCTTCACCAACTCCGGACCGCGCCGGATCCTTCCGAGGCCTTCCAGGCTTTACAGGCTGCTTTGCCGCGCCGGGGCGGTAGACTTGGCTTCCCCCGACGAAAGGATGCATTGTATCGGGCCCTGGGCCGAGTGCTTGTGGAAGGAGGTAGTGATGAGAAGCGACTTTGCTTGCAACTCCTCTCGGACGTTCTCCGGGGTCAGGGGGAGGCAGGCCAGTTGGAAGAGGCCTTTAGCCTAGCACTTCTGCCTCAACTAGTTGTCTCCTTACGAGAAGAGAATCCAGCCCTGCGGAAAGATGCGCTGCAGATCCTACACGTGTGTCTGAAACGTAGTTCTGGACAGGTGCTGAGAACGCTTATACAACAAGGACTGGAAAGTACCGATGCCCGGCTTAGAGCTTCCACGGCACTACTGTTCCCTATCTTGCTTACTCCTGAGGATTTGTTGCTCGGCCTAGATCTTACCGAGGTGATAATATCCTTAGCCCGAAAGCTTGGCGGTCAGGAGATAGAAGAAGAATCTGAGACAGCCTTCTCTGCACTTCAACAAATTGGGGAGCGTCTTGGCCAAGAGAGGTTTCAGTCATATATCTCTCGCCTGCCTTCTGCCCTGAGGAGACACTACAATCGCCGCCTGGAGTCCCAGTTTGGAAGTCAGGTTCCTTATTATTTGGAACTTGAAGCCTCTGGATTTCCTGAAGATCCCCTTCCCAGTGCAGTGCCTCTTTCCAACAGCAATCTTAAATTTGGGATTATTCCTCAGGAGCTGCATTCAAGGTTGTTAGATCAGGAAGACTATAAGAACCGGACTCAGGCTATTGAGGAGCTAAAGCAGGTGATGGGATGCTTTAACCCTAGTTCCACCTCTCATTCTAGCCTCGTCAGTTTCATTAGTTTGATGTATAATTTGTTAGACGATTCTAACTTCAAAGTGGTCCATGGCACACTTCAAGTCCTGCATTTACTGGTTGTTCGCCTTGGAGAGCAGGTACAACAGTTCTTGGGACCAGTTATAGCAGCTTCTGTCAAAGTGCTGGCAGACAACAAGTTGGTGATCAAACAAGAATACATGAAAATCTTCCTCAAGCTAATGAAGGAAGTAGGTCCTCAACAGGTGCTTTGCTTACTCCTGGAACATCTCAAACATAAGCATTCCAGAGTGAGAGAGGAAGTGGTGAACATTTGCATCTGCTCCCTCCTGACCTATCCCAGTGAGGATTTTGACTTATCCAAACTGTCTTTTGATCTTGCCCCAGCTCTTGTAGATAGCAAACGCAGGGTACGCCAAGCAGCTCTTGAAGCCTTTGCTGTGTTGGCATCATCAATGGGCTCAGGTAAAACCAGCATCCTTTTCAAAGCTGTGGATACTGTTGAGCTGCAAGATAACGGAGATGGAGTGATGAATGCTGTGCAGGCCAGATTGGCTAGGAAAACCCTCCCAAAGTTAACAGAACAAGGATTTGTGGAGTATGCAGTACTCATGCCATCATCTGCCCAGGGTAGATCAAGCCATTTGGCACATGGAGCAGATACAGACTGGCTTTTGGCGGGTAACAGAACTCAGAGTGCACACTGTCACTGTGGTGACCACACAAGGGATAGCATGCAAATTTATGGATCTTATAGTCCAACTATCTGTACTCGAAGGGTACTAAGTGCAGGAAAAGGAAAAAATAAATTACCATGGGAAAATGAGCAGCCTGGAGTCACGGGAGAAAACCAGACCTCCAATTCAAAGGATATAGAACAGGTATGCATCTTCCCTCATTTCCTTGAGTTGAAGCAATGAAAGAATTTAAAATGAAAGTATGCTTGTAATGACTTAAAGGTGAGGCTCCTTGAGGGCTGTATGCTTTGTTTTTAAGTCAATTTGCTGATGTATCTATTATAATGAGACAGGTTTGGTAGGTTAGGTAGGCTTCCTGCTTGATTGATTGGATTAAATTTGAGGCACAATTTGATATAGACAATGCTTGGATTTCAGTTTTGGCCTGTCACTTTGGCATATCAGTTATCTCATTCATACAACAAACCTGGTATACAAACCAGGTTTGTATACATTCATATAACAAACCTGAATACCTGGTAGGTGCCAGATAAAGAGCCAAGTTCTGGGAAGGAAGATGAGACCAGTTCTGCGGAGTTTAGGGAAAAGGTCAGACCTATAAACAGGCAGTTACAAGTTTGTTAAGTGCTAAAATAGAAATATAAAGGGTCCTGTGGGAATACTGAAAATAGAAAAAATAATTCCACTGGAAAAGTAAAAAAAAAAGCCTTCCAATAAGATATGACATCTGAACTGAGGTATTTTTCCTCAAAAGTTTTTATTTTGAAAATTCCAAATCTGTAGGTTATTTAAAAGAATAGTACAGTGAATATTCATATGCTTCATCTGTATTTACCACATTACCATCTATAATGTGATGAACTTTACATGACATCACGTCATGAGGCATGTAATATCAGGTGTCCCACTATTGGTGATGCTAAGTTTTATCACTTGGTTAAGGTGGTGATAGCCGTATCACTCCATTGCAAAGGTTTATTTTCCTCTTTGTAATTAGCACATGATCTGCTGGATGATACTTTGAGACCTTATGGATACGTCAACAACCTTCCACCCCTGTTGTTAGCATCCACTAATGATCCTTACCTGTATATTTATTACATTGGGAACTACAAAAAAGGGTGACACTTCTGAAAATTCTAATGGTCCTTCTGTATTTGTTACCTGGCATTCTTTTTTATTCTATGTGTAATAATTAAATACATTAGTATTCCTTTTGATGCTAGAATTGATTTGACCAGTGGCTGGCTCCTGTGTCCTTTCTCATGACTCTTTAGTCTTTGAACACTTCTTTAACTTAAACATAATATGTTGCCCAGGCTTACCTTGTATTTTTCTTGTTCCAGACCTGGAATCAACCTTTTTTCCAGGAGCCCAAGAACTGCTTTTTTTTGTGGAGAGTGGAATTTTAAAACCAAAATCTGGGTATAGATGTGCTCACTGCTATTGCTTATCATTATGCATTGGTCCTTTCAGTGGACAGAACCAGGGAATACCTTTATTTATTTATTTATTTTAATTTTATTTATTTTTTGGCTGCGTTGGGTCTTCCTTGCTGTGCACGGGCTTTCTCTAGTTTGGACGAGAGGGGGCTACTCTTCGTTGCGGTGCGCAGGCTTCTCATTGTGGTGTCTTCTCTTGTTGTGGAGCACGGGCTCTAGGGCGTGCGGGCTTCAGTAGTTGTGGCACGTGGGCTCAGTAGTTGTGGCTCGTGGGCTCTAGAGCGCAGGCCCAGTACTTGTGGCACACGGGCTTAGTTGTTCCAAGGCATGTGGGGTCTCTCTGGACCAGGGATCGAACCTGTCTGTCTGCCCTGCATTGGCAGGCGGATTCTTAACCACTGTGCCACCAGGGAAGTCCCAATACCTTTTTTATTTTTTTAAAACAAATTCATACTGATACCTCCAATTCAAATCCAGCACTACAAGGTTCTTACTCATCTTCCTTTAGTCCATATTTGTATCTCCCTTCTCCCACAGTATAACTCTGGTCCCCAATATCAGTTATATTTATTCATATGCTGTATCCTACAATACACAAAAAATAATTAATACACCAGTAATACAACAACTAGCTACCGACTAAATAAAGTTCAAGATTTCTTTGCAGTTGTTTTTTTGTTTTTGTTTTTTTTTTCTTTTCTTTATGGCGTGTTGGGTCTTCGTTTCTGTGCGAGGGCCTTCCCTAGCTGCGGAAAGTGAGGGCCACTCTTCATCGCGATGCGCGGGCCTCTCACCATCGCGGCCTCTCTTGCTGCGGAGCACAGGCTCCAGACGCGCATGCTCAGTAATTATGGCTCACGGGCCCAGTTGCTCCGCGGCATGTGGGATCTTCCCAGACCAGGGCTCGAACCCGCATCCCCCGCATTAGCAGGCAGATTCTCAACCACTGCGCCACCAGGGAAGCCCTGCAGTTGTTTTTATGCTTAGAATTATCCAACAGTCATATGGTCAAACTTTTCTTAAATTAATTGGTTTATAGGTGATTATAATCGAAATGGTATGATAAAAGATGAATAGGAATTTGCTAAGTGTGGATGCATCCTGGTGAATTTCCGACTGAAGATATATATGTTCAGAGACACTGAATTATAAAAGGACTTAGCGAGTTAATAAAAAATGGCGAATTTCTAAACAGCTGAAACAAGGAGTTTGGTGGGAAGCAACAGAAGATGAAACCAGAAATGTAGGCAAGGACCAAGTATGGAGATCATTTTTGTAAATAAGGAGTTCGTGCCTTTCGCAGTATGGGTGGAGGAGAACTGTGTTCTCTCTTGTTCCTTTTAATTCTAAAATTTTTCATTTTTTTAAAAAATTTTTCCATATTTACATAATTTAGTCATATGGTTTTTCTCATGTATTTCTCATATAACTACCAGGCAATGAATGATTTTCTGTAAGCATTTATTTTAACACTGCTTGTTATGTGTCAAATCTAAAATGTTAGTGAAGGGAGTTCTCTGGCAGTCCAGTAGTTAGGACTTGGTGCTTTCACTGCCGTGGCCAGGGTTCAGTCCCTGGTTGGGGAACTAAGATCCCACAAGCTGGGACTTCCCTGGTGGCGCAGTGGTTGAAAGTCCGTCTGCCAATGCAGGGGACACGGGTTCAAGCCCTGGTCGGGGAAGATCCCACATGCCGTGGAGCAACTAAGCCTGTGCACCACAACTACTGAGCCTGCACTCTAAAGCCCACAAGCCACAACTACTGAGCCTGCGTGCCACAACTACTGAAGCCCACATGCCTAGAGCCCGCACTCCGCGAAAAGAGAAGCCACCACAGTGAGAAGCCCGCACACCGCAACAAAGAGTAGCCCCGGTTCGCCGCAACTAGAGAAAGCCCATTCACAGCAACGAAGACCCAACACAGCCAAAAATAAATTAAAAAAAAAAAAAGATCCCACAAGCTGCGTGGTGCGGCCTAAAAAAAAGGAGAGTTAATGTATTAAGATTCTGGTGCTCGCTAAAGCACCAAGAATCTGAAAATTAACACATTTCTGAAATTCTAGTGTAGATAGATATTGCTTTTGAAAGAAGTTATGGTGAAATTAAAAATTATCCCAGAAATTAAGTTATACAGTTGTCCTTCAGTATCTGAGGTAGATTGGTGTCAGGACACCCAAGCATACCAAAATCCACAGATGCTCAAGTCCCTTATATAAAATGGTATATTTTAGTTGCATATAACCTCCTCCTGTATACTTTAAATCATTTCAAGATTACTTATAGTATCTAATACAATGTAAATTCTGTATAAATAGTTGTAAATGCTATGTATTGCCAAGGAATGGAAAATTCCAAGTTTTGCATTTTGGAACTTTCTGGAATTTTTTTTTTTAAAACATTTCCCATCCACTGTTGGTTGAATCTGTGGATGTAGAACCCACTGATTTGGAGGGCTGACTGTACTTTCTTGCTCAGAAATGGTCTGTAGAAGAACTACATTGGAAATTATCTTAATGGAGGACATGGATTAAATATTTAAATATTTTTATGTGTGCAGTTTTTTAAAGTACATATATTTTTTAAAAATTAATAAATACTATAGTTTCAAGCAGATGAATAGACAGAGCACAGAGAATTTTTAGGACAGTGAAATTATTTTGTATGATACTACAATGATGGATACTGGTCATCGATATGTTTCTCCAAACCCATAGAATGTACAACACCAAAAGTAAACCCTAATATAAATCTATGGATTTTAGATGATAATGATGTGTCAGTGTAGGTTCATCAGTTGTAACAAATGTACCACTCTGGTAGGGATGGTGTTAGTGGAGGGTGGGTATCTCCTATATGTGTGGGTGTGAGTAGGGGATATATGGGAACTCTCTGTACTTTCAATTTTGCTGTGAACCTTAAACTGCTCTAAAATATAGAGGAGGAGAGGGAGATAAAGAGAACTCAAATTTGAATGAGGTAACAAAATGCATAATAAATCCATGAATAGGAAGACCCAAAAAAACGGAAATTAATTTGGGGGAAAATGAGCTTTAGGTAGAGGAAGATAGAACACTCAGCTCAGTTTGTTGAAGACCACTATTCAAGAGACAAGGAAAGAACTAGAGATGTAGAACTTGGAAGTCCCATATTGAGAAGTAATTGTTGAAACTGTGAGATTGGAGGGGCTCTCCAATGAAGGGCATTTAGAGCAAGAGCAGAGTGCTTAAGACTCCATTTTAGCCTACAGGCCCATTTAAGGAATAGCAGTAGGAGATAGAACCTTACAAGGCAAAGAGAGTGCCTAAAAGTTGGAAGAGAACCAAGAAAGAACAAAGGTTTTAGAAGTGAAGTAAAGAAAGTGTTTCAGGAAGTACATCAGTACTGTTAAATGCAGGAGAGATTGAGGAGAATTAAATCTGAAAAAGCATGATTTGTTCTTATATATTCAGCCTGCTACTTGTAAAATTATTTTTGAAGGTACTTTTCTCATAATTTTATCTTTCTTAATTTCCTCTTAATAATTCTTCTGATTGTAAAAAATTATAGTGCTTATTATAGAAAATTTGGAAAATATAAAAAGGCACAAAGAAGAAATTTAAAATTTTCAGCGATCTCACTACTGAGGCCTCCTGTGAATATTCTATTGCCTGTTCTTCAAGTATCATTTCAATTTATTTATACAAATGTAGATTATTTTTTCCATACGCAAACGTCTCCCCATTTCACTTTACCATGAACGTTTTTTTCTTGAACAATAAATAATTTGTAGTAGGATCTTTATTGGCTGTTTAATATTAGATCATATAAGTCTGTTTAGCTGTTCTCTTACTTTTGAATATTTAGGCTTTTTAATTCTGTTTCTATTTCTACCATTTAGTTGATTATTTTTGTGCCCTGACATATAGACTGATAACCAGATTCCTGTGGTATTCTGGTTATCAAAAACTTTGCATCTCTTTCTGTGCTTTTATGACTCTTTTAATGGTTTAGTGGGGTCCAGTAATCAGGCATCACTAGCTGGCTGCTTTGTTAGCTATATTTTTCCTAACAGATTTCTCTACAACGTATTAAGAGTTACAGTAACCTAGACTGAAAAGTAAGGAGCATACGTGCTTTATGTGTATGTAGTTACTAGGTCTGTAGCTTTTTCAAGGTAGAAGATTTGGTTATTGGAAGGTAATTGGGACATGGATGAAAGTGGTTTTAGACAGACCAAATTTATAAGTTTATGAGATGAACTGATAAGGAAATACAGGCAGTAAGCATTTACTAAACCTCTTTTTGATCATCCACTATGTGTGAAGCCAAGGTCGAGCTTATAGATTACAGACCACCAGGGAATTCCCAGAAAACTTTTATTTTTAATGCTTGTCAAAATCATGAGTAACCCAAAAGCATATCTATTCTCAGAGTAAACGATCTATTTAAAAACTTAAAAATAATTTATAAATAAGTTTTTAAAAATAAACCTTAAAAAGCATATTAAATAAGACAATGTATATATTATATTGATTTTACGATCTAAAAAAAAGCTATAGCAATTCCCTTGATAAATGGCCGAAACATACCCATTTCCTTGTATACATATTTTTATTGCCCTGTAACTTTTTAACCTAAGGCAGCATCAGCTATATATATTAAATATAACCTTACCCAAAGACACCAACTTTTGTTTTCTCACAGACAAAAAACTAAAAGTCATGTAACCAAGAACTGTCTTTTTATTCTCTCCATGAGTATATATATCTTTTTCATAATGATTTAAGTGGCAAAAATAAACATGCATTTGTCATCATCCAAAGGCATTTATATATCCTTTAACCTGTTTATTTGATGGTTATCCTGTAATGTATAACAGACAAGGGTAAATTTAACATGGGGAACTATATTTAATATCCTGTGGTAAATAATAATGGAAAAGAATATATATATGTGTAACTGAGTCACTTTGCTATACAGCAGAAATTAACATGACATTGTAAATCAACTATACTTAAATAAAACTTTTTAAAAAGTATTGTGATCAGTGATTTGCATTTTTATCTTAATTAGAAATTAGGTTTTAAAGATTTTTCATTAATTCAGTTTTGTATTATTCTAAAATCTTAAAGTTAACAGAGTCTAGAAATTATAATGTAAGCTAATGTATTAAGCATTATAAGATTTATGACATTATAAGAATTGATCTCTTTTAATAAAGATATTATCTATTATAAAATTTAATTGAACACATGATTTTACAATTTTATATTTTGAAAATGAGTGATGTTAATGTATCCAACCAGTGAAACCAGTAGAGGAAATTTAAGTTAATTAGGCGTTTCCTGAGAGGATGAGTTCAAGTTTGCACAAACAATTATATCATACTGATATTATTTATTTATTTATTTATTTTTTGGCTGCATCAGGTCTTAGTTGCGGGACGTGGGATCTTTCATTGGGGTGCACGGGATCTTTCATTTTGGCGCATGGGCTTCTCTCTAGTGGCACGGGCTCAGTAGTTGCCCTGTGGCATGTGGGATCTTAGTTCCCTGACCAGGGATCGAGCTGGCATCCCCCGTATTGCAAGATGGATTCTTAACCACTGGACCACCAGGGAAGGCCCCTAATATTATTTTTACATGGTGATAAAATCTGGGCAAAGACAAAAAGCTGTTTTCAAATGAGTCTGATTTGTCCAAAGAGCCATCTTAAATAGAATTTTTATGTGAATTTTTTCTATACAAGTATATGCAGTGTATTAAAACTTTTAAGTTTAAGAACATTTTTTTTTTCCTTGTTCTTTAACCTAGTAACCAAGGTCATTAATTAAACCCACAGCTAGTCTGTGTTTTCCCTTGAATGTATAACTTTTGGCAAGACCATTTTTTTCCTTAAAGAGCCAGTACATTTAAATAATCAGAAATAAAAGAAATCTTAAATTCTCTTTTTGGGTTTTACTTAGTTTAATGTGATATAAGCACTTAACCTAGTAATAATGATTTTTATAAGCCAATTGGAACAAGAGTTTTTTTCCAGTTGATATTATCCTGATTGATTAATATTGTCTATCGCGAGACAAGGTATACCAATTTGCTCAAAAAATTTCATATTCATAAAATGGAAAATGTTTTTACTTTCTACATAACTTAGAGGATCTAATTATGATAAATCAATAGAATTTAAGGTAGAAGCAGGTGCCAATCTATTAAGAATATTGAGCAGCTAAAGAAACAAAAATATAATTAGATTCATTAGGTTCATCAAGGAAGCATCATTGTTGAGTGTGTTGGTTTTAAATATATTTCCACAAATTCTTTGAAATTCTTCACCTGAAGAACTGGAGTCCAGTTCCTCTCTCCCTGAATGTGTCTGGACTTACTGACTCACTTCTAACAAATAAAGTAGAAATGGTGGTGTATGACTTCATAAACTAGGTCATAAAAAGGCATTTTAGCTTCCATCTTGGTTGCTGTCTTTCTCTGATCACTTGATCTGGAGGAACTCAGCTGCTATGTTGTGAGCAGCCCTTTGGAGAGGCCCAGATGGCAAGGAACTGAGGCCTCCTACCAGTAGCCACCTGAGTGAACTTCAGTGATCCTTCAGTCTCAGTCAAGCCTTCAGTTGACAGCAGCCTGGCCAACATCTTGATTGCAGCATTAGAGATATCTAAACCATCCAGTTAAGTTGCTTCCAAATGTCTGATCTATAGAAAGAGAGACAATTATGTTTGTTGTTTTAAGCTACTGTATTTTGGGATAACTCATTACACAGCAATAGATTACTATTAGATTGAGAACTCTGGTTCCCAGGAATTTGGTGAGACATTTTTTTTTCCAATGTACATATCCTTTACAATAATGGCATTAAATTTTCTTAGTTTTTAAAAGGCTAAACTTGCTTAAGGTTTGGAAAACTATTAAATATTGTGCTGTTTGGCTTTTGGAAACCATCATTTTTCTAAGCTTTTCTAATTTATAATTAAGTTTCTTTACTGTCCTTTCTTTAGCTTTAGAATTCTAAAATAATGTTAATTTGCAGTTATTTATTTAGCGAAATCGAAGAAAGCTGACCATTGAATGTTAAGGATTTTGTTTTCTTTATTTTTGGTATAAGAATTTGATTTTTATAGATATTGTCAGGTATTGGGCCCATAATAAGTAAACATGAAAAAACCTTAATTTTGGATGGAGGAAGAGGGCTCTGGTTATTGGAGTAAAGAAGCTCATGTCCCTACATTTACAAAACAAGCAAAAACAGAACATACCAATAAGGAAATGAGATTCCAGATTCCCTGTCAGCTGCCACCTGACAAGCAGACTGCTATCCAGCAGAAATCATCTGATAGACCATGAAATCAAAACCCATTTCCACCATTGATGCCATCTGTGTGGAAACTATTGTCCATGTGCCCAGTCAAAATCAGAACCAGAAACAGACTTTATCAAGAATCAGATTCACTGCAAGAGCCCTATTGCTCAGTGAGTTACGTAAGGAAAGGTTCACTGAGGACTCAACGGTCCAAGTCTCAGAAAAGGTACACTTTGAGGCCATGTGTTTGATTCTCAAGTTAGGACCCAGAAGGGCAGTATATTACTGACACCTCCAGAAATAGACATCAAAGAGCAGTCAGAAGCATTTGGTTTGTTATTTTGCAATTTGTTTTCTTCCATGTTAGAGAGTCAGCTAATAGGCTAAATCAAGGAAAAACCAGGAGTGAGAAAAGAGAAAAAAATTATTACATACTAGACATAGTTAAGTCTTGTTTGCACATTTTGTGGGTAAACTGGTTAGCTGATACCTACAAAGAGTTCAGTCTGGGTATTCTGTTCTTATGTAGGAAGACTAAGGATATCAAAGAAACCATTTTAGTTGTTTTTAAAAAATACTTACCATGCAGCAGTCTTTCTAAGGTCTGCTAGTCTCCTTCCATCAGCACTGCTACCTTATGCCAGGTATGTGCCATTTCCCTCATTGAAATTCCTTACTTATTAATATACAAAAAAAATTTGGAAGCAACCCAAATGTTCAATAATAGGAGAATGACATATCTAGTCAATGGAATATTATGCAGCCTTTAAGCATAGTTTATGTCCTTAGACCTAGCAATTCCATTTTTAGTATTTCTGTAGAACTATATATTTCTCTTTATATATAT